>NC_064813.1:33520185-33721159 GCF_023721935.1 Panthera uncia
GGGGGGGGGGGGGGGGGGGGGGGGGGGGGGGGGGGGGGGTTGGTGGGCGGTGGCAGGGTGCTGGGAGGGGAACAAAGGCAACATTACCGATGGCCTAAGCGGTTGGGAATGGAAGGGTATTGGGTTTGGAAAAGAGAAGGTCGCGGTAAGACGGATGAGACGGCCTCTCGGAGAGGCAAGATGGTTCGGGAGCCCAGACAGGCCTCTGAGAAGCACAGGGAGGAAGGCCTGGGGGCAGGGGACAGGACCCAGCCTTGTTGCTTCTGCCTTTTGTCCATTCTGCCATTTTTGTGTCTGTTTGCTTTCAACGGCGGAGACACGCAATTTTCACAGGCTTTGGAAACTATAGCAGCAAAGAGGAAAATTCTGGAAAAGTGGAAGTGGAAGGAGCAAAACAGCGGAGCAAGGCTTGCAAAATGGTGAGGGGGGGGGCGGTGAGGGCACAGGCAGGGTCCTCCTCCCCTGCCCTCTCCTGTCACCCCCTTTCATCCATTCCCCTTCCTCTGAAACACCACTTTCAGGGGTCAACACTCCCCATCTTTATTTCCAACAGCACTTTGATTAAAAATCCTCGGGGCGCCTCGGTGGCTCAGACTTCTGCTCAGGTCATGATCTCACAGTCTGTGAGTTCGAGCCCGGCGTTGGGCTCTGTGCTGACAGCTCGGAGCCAGGAGCCTGCTTTGGATTCTGTGTCTCCCTCTCTCTCTGCCCCTCCCCGCTTGTGCTCTGTCTCTCTCTGTCTCTCAAAAATGAATAAATGTAAAAAAAAAAAAAAATTAATAAATAAATAAAAATCCAGGCTCTGGAACCGTATTTTTTGGAACCAAATGCTGGCTACACCACTCACTCATGATAGAGCTTTGAGCTCATTTCCTGTCCTATGTGCCTCTGTGTACTCCTAAATGGGGATAACAATAGGACCTACGTCAAAGGATTATTGAGAAAATTCAATAAGCTAACGTTCATAAAGTGCATTGAACAGCACCAAGTTCTCCATAGGCACTAAATGAATTGAGATCATATCCATTTTTTTTTTTTTTACTGTATTTCTCCATGGTAGCCTGTATCACAATTTAATTCAACAAATAATTCATATAATTATTTATTTAACTCCTGACACTTCCGGTTGAATATAAGATCCCTGAGGGCCTGGAACAGTTTTTCTCCTTCTTCGTTGTACTCTGGGGGAGCGGGAGCTATGCCATCGAGGAGTATTGGGAGGCAGTTGAATTTACTTGACCAAGCATACCGAGGGGGATAGAAAAAACCCATGTGGACAAGATGCACCCCGGGCGGAGGGACTCCTGAAGACGCCAGGTTAGAAGGGGGCTTGGTGATTCTGGAGAAGAGTTCCATGAGAGCAAAAGGAGCATCAAGTTCAAATGCGTTTCATCAGCCGTTGACAAGTGTTTGATGTCTAGTGCCCCATTCAGAAAAGAAAGAAAAATGTCACCTGTGCTAACGATATGATGGTGAGGTAGATTGTTAAGTAAGACGCGTTCTTCTTAAGGTGTCTGTCTGCCATGCGAAGGCACAGCGTCTCTCAAGTCAGCCAGAAGGGTCTGGACTTCCACCCCACCCCCACGTCGGAAAAAGTGGGAAGGAGCCTCGCCTGAATTCTGAAATGGGAAGACAATACCTTCTTGACAAGTTGTGATGAGTACAGGAAAATGTATATAAAGCTCCAGGCACTTAGCAGGTGCTCAATGAGTGGGGGCTGCTGGTACAATAACAATGATTACTGTTGCTGGGTAGTTGTATTCCTGGGTGATTGTATGCAAATCAGCAGGTACTTGAAATGCACTCCTGTGTTTGCTTTCCATTAAAGAACCTCGTGTTGAAGGCTTCTGTAAAACATAAAATCAGTCTGTGAAGTGGTGACCCCTCCCGCCATTATCTAATTTGTGCCGTTCTTTTATGAATGCTGGAGTGGGATAATGCATAATAATGGGACTACGAGTGGGTACCTGTGGGCAAATTTAGACACCTGTCACACAGGCCCAGGTCCCCCTTGGGGCAGTGACCAGAAGAGTCGTTGTGCTCAGTCTAGAAGCTGGAACTGAGGCGTGATTCCCAGAAGTCAACAGAATGGTCTTTTCTCAGGTTTGACCATGAAGGTGTTACATACAGAGTTTCAGAGACAGAGGTCTTGGGCGGAGCATTGTAAGACACGGATTTAAATCTTAACTTCACCACTTACTAGCTCACCTGGCCTTGGGCTAGGTCAGTGATCTGTTTTGAGATTTAGTTTCCTCCACCTGTAAAATGAGACCCATAAGGTGTTTGGAAAGAGGAAATTAAATGATGCACGTAAGCCACTTGGCAGGCACATATTATCAGCTAATAAAGGGCGGGTGCTTCCTTCCCATTCCTCGGCAAACCCCCCATGCAGATACAGACTGAGACGTAAGGTGTGCGAATCCCAAGCAAAGGGCCATCTGAGGTTTGCAAGGCCTTTGGCAAGAGAGGATAGAAGCCATGCCCTTTACGGCAAGATATGGTAACATCAGGAACCCACACAGGAAGTCAGCCAGGATATTTAAAATATCCCTTGTATTTTCCAGTCTTCTTTCCACTCTTATTCTCACTTAGCATTTAGTAAAGACTTTCCAAAGGTCCATCTTGTCCTTACGGAGGCGGGGGCCCGAAGGAAGGCATCTGGGCCTAGCTTAGGCCAAAGAAGAAAGGCTGCACAGGCCAGCCAAGTGGGACAATGTCCTGAGGGTCTCCAAGCACGTGGCTTGTGGCTCCTCCCCCATGAAGATAGGAAGATTCCCTTTCCAGAGCTAATTGTCAGGGGTTGAGATGCGAACTCCTAAGGAAGTTGGATCTCTCCACCTAGGTTCCGAGTAAATCTGCCTCCTAGATAGGGTTCACTTAATAGCCACCGGACATCTGCCAAGGTCTTTTGGTCTCATCACCAAATCATCAGATGAAAAAAAAAAGAGAAAAAGAGAGAAGCACGAGGGGCATTATCTATGGAAGGGCGGAATGGGCGATAAAAGTCTCCCTGATGCCCCCTTCAGCTCCTGCCCCCACCTCTTGACTCCTGGGTCCAGAAGCTAATCTTCAAAATTCAGCAGGATGACCAGCCCCCGCAGCACTGGGAGTTGGGGCTCTCTCAGTGCTCATCAGCCAGTCCTTTCCCGGGGCTGCCTCTCCAAAGGCCATTGGCCAGAGCTGTCTCTCAATCGCTGGAAGACAGCCCAGCCGGGGCCTCAGGCAACACATTCCTGCTCCGGCCCCAGCCTCCCCTGCCCTGCTCCCCAGGTTTAATTTCATGTTCATCAGAAGTACAGAGAAGGACATTTTCAGCAGATCAAAGGGACATAGTGAGCATGAAAGAAACACAGTCACAGGGTAGGAGCCGGTGATGTGATACCCACACTGAAAGACTAGCTGCTTTCCGGGACCCCTTGGGGGCTGGGAAAGAGTGTGGCCTGGAACCATCTCTGGGAAATGTAGAAATCTGCACTCAGGCTCAGGGCAGTCTGGAGCGTGGAGAGTGGGTTCTGCAGAAAAAGAACCTGCTCTGGGAGCACTCAGTTCATCAGCCCCATAACCCTCCTGCCCACTCGTCCCTCTTACTCCTACCGCGGTGCAACATGCCCCCCAGGATGAAAAGAGGTCTGAAGCCTGTCCATCATCTGTGCCTGGCGGGGGTAGTCAGTATAGTTGAAAAGATAAGACTATTAAAATCAGTGAATAATATTAACGTACGTTATTCAGGAATGCAACCATCCAGAACGTAGGCACAAGCAAAGGAGAGCTCGGAATTATATTATGTGTCAAAAAATCTCTGCCCAAAACAAAAGAGGATTCTGGGCTGCTGGCAATTATCTATATCTTGATCTAGGTGATAGTTGCATGGATATATGCTTTGTAAGAATTCATGGGACTACACACTTATGATTTGTGCAGGGACTCTGTTATATCTCAATTAAAAAAAAAAATTATGGAAAAGTTCCTGCCCTGCCCTAGAATCGCAAGATTTTATTTCTAGGAAAATTCCCTATGCCTTCCCTCCAACCTGTTTACCCCTGTTTCAGATAAAATTCAAACAAAGTGAATTACGTAATTTCTTGGCTTTAGATGGAAGTGCTTGGGGAAGGGGGACAGCGGTAGATTCTTCTAACCTCAGGTACATGGACAAGGCAAAAGTGTGGCCTGTAAAAAGAGGTGGAGAAAATAGGAAAAAAAACAGGAACACAAAAATCATACCCAAGAAGAGACAAATAGAGTCATATCAGGCTCTTTATCATAGAAAAAGTTTCCATAAAAGTATAAAGCCCTGAGAGAGCATTAAAATCCAGCATCCCTTCCTGACTGTGTGACCTTGAGCAAGTCACTTAACCTCTCTGGTCCTAGCATCCTCATTGATGAAATAGAATCAATGACAGTGTCCATCTTGCCAGGTTGCTTTGAAGATCAAATGATCAATGTTCTCATGTAGTAGGCGGTCACGGACAACTCGTTTCTAGGATTATTTCTGTATTTGGGCACATTGTAATAATGGAATGATTTCAACCAACTACCCCAAATACTGTGGTGAGAATCGTTACAAGACATCAAGAAGGAAACATCCCCTTTGCCGTCAAGTGACTTACAATCAAATTGGGAACAAACAGCTCAAATTCAAGGAGAAGGATGCTCCCTGGAAAGAAAAAAAGACACATCGAGTGCTTAACGCTACACCAAATATTGTAGTATCTTATATATGTGAATATGTTTCACCCTTGTAACAACCTAATGAGAAAGGTAAAATTGTCATCCCCATAGTTAACAGATGAGAAAACTAAGGCACAGGAACATTAAATAATTTGCCCAGAGTCTTTAAGTTTCAGGGTCTTCAAATCTGGTCAGTCTGCTTAAAGAGTTCATGCTATTAGCCATTTGTCTCATGCGAGCTATGAACTACATAGGAAAATATGTAATACGTATTTCATCATTCATTTAAAATAAAGTATCTGAGTTACGGCCTAAACGGATCAAGAACGATATTTGTTTTTCTTATTAATAAGTAATAAAGCTTTATTGAGGTGTAATCTATATACAATACAACGTACCCATTTTTACCTCTCCAGTTCAATGAGCTTTACCAAATGTACATCCTTATGTAACTGTCATCCCCAAAATGATACAGAATAATTCCTCGGCTCAGAAAGTTCCCCTGTGTCCCTTTGAAGTTAGTCCCAGTTTCTTCCAGACCCATGTGACCACAGATCTCTTTCTTTCGTTATACATTAGTTGTGACTGCTTTAGGATTTTATATAAATGGAATCATACTGTATGTGTCTTTTATATCTGGTTTCCTTCACTTAGCATAATATTTTAAGATTCATCCGTGTTATGATATAGATCCGTCGTTTGTTCCTTTTTAGTGCTTCCTAGAATTCCATTTATTTTTTGACTGTATTACCATTGGTTTAGCAATCATCGTCATTTGGGTTATTTCTGGTTTGGGGTTATTATACATAAAGCTGCTACGAATATTCAGGTCCTTTTGTAAGAACGTAGGTTTTCATCTAGTTTGAGCAAACTACCTCAGAGTGGAATTATTGGGTCATATGTTAATTATATATTTAGCATAATGAAAAACCGCCAAACTATTTTCCAAAGTTACGGTAGAATTTTAGATTCCCACTAACAAATGTCTTGGAGTTCAAGTTGTTCCACTGGCTCGTCAACACTTGGGGTTGTTCGTTTTCATTTTAGCTATTCTAGCCAGGGTATAGTAGCTGTTATGTTGCCAAGCATGTTTTTCTATACTTATTGGCCATTTGTATATATTCTTTTGTGAAGGAGATTTTTTAGCCATTTTTTAATTGAGATGCTTCCTCTCTTATTATTGAATTGTAAGACGTCTTCTGGAGACAAAAAGCCCTTTGCTGGGGTGCCTGGGTGGCTCAGTCGGTGAAGCATCCGACTTCACCTCAGGTCATGATCTCATGGTTCGTGGGTTCGAGCCCCATGTAGGGCTCTATGCTGACAGCTCGGAGCCTGGAGCCTGCTTCAGACTGTGTGCTTCCCTCTCTGGCCCTCTCCCGCTCACAGCCTGTCTCTCTCTCTCTCTCTGAAAATTAAATAAACATTTAAAAGTTTAAAGAAACAAAACAAAAACCAAATAAGCCCTTTGTCAAATATATGTAGTATGGCTACTTTCTCCCAGTTTGTGGCTTATAGGGCAACAACTGTTTGCCGCTCACTTTTCCCTAAAAAACATACCTAAATTATACCTTGAAAGAGAGGTAAAAGATAGACAAACGGACACAGTGGAGAATAAAGATAAAGACAATCTTAAGTGCAAGACAGGTTCAAAGTCAGAAGTGTACAGAGAGTAGAGTAGAAAGGCGAGTTGGAACCAGGTCAGGGAAGGTGATACACAGAAATTAGGAATTTATTTTTTATGCAGTGGGAAGCCATAGAGATTTTCCATGAGGCAACTCATGCAATTAAAGCTCCGCTTTAGGGGGAAAATAGATAAAATAATTTTATTTACGGTGGAACTCAATTAACAGATCTTAAAGTTAATGGAGGTTAGGGACGAAAGAGCAGATTTAGGTGATGAGGACTCAGGTTCGAAACTAAGCGACTGATGGGCTGTGGTAACATCACACCATGGCTCTGAAGTTAAGAGTAGAAGCTGCTTTTAAGAATCACAGGAATCAGGATTTGGACTTGCCTTTGTCAGGACTCGGGGACCTCTGGGTAGCCATGCCTGCCCCGTAGGAAGCTAAAATGTCTTATTCTCTGTAGAGAATGGACTCAGAGATGTGAAATGAGGGGTCGTCCGCCATCTGCAAGGACAAGAGTGTTGACCATAGGGATAGAATCATTTTGTTAAAGAACGAAGAAACAAAAGAAGAAATTCAGTGGCATTTAAGGAGTAGGAGGAAGGACAAGAATAGGTTAAAGAAACTGAGAAAAAAAAATGGTCCAGAAAGTAGGAAGAAAACTGAAGAATTCAGTGTTGTGAATGCCGAGGAAAGTTTCGAAGAGTGGGATGTTGGTGTTGGCAAATGCTTCGGAGAGGTGGAGAATTTGGAACCATCAAGAAAATGTGCATTATGTTCAACATATTCTATGCTCAACATGCTCTGAAAGGAGAAGCGTGCACATATTTTTTTTTAATTTTCTTTTTATATGCTATATATTTTTGCAACATTTTCAAGTTAAAGTAGTAAGCTTGCGTTAACTTGGAAAATCATTTATGTAAGGAAAAACGTAGAATTCCCTGATGGCAAATGAGACAGTGGAGTGGTTCTCAAAACTCTCTCTTTTTTTTTTTTCAACTAGATAACCTTTTCTTTTTTTTTTTTTTTTTTTAATTTTTTTTTTCAACATTTTTTATTTATTTTTGGGACAGAGAGAGACAGAGCATGAACGGGGGAGGGGCAGAGAGAGAGGGAGACACAGAATCGGAAACAGGCTCCAGGCTCCGAGCCATCAGCCCAGAGCCCGACTCAGGGCTCAAACTCACGGACCGTGAGATCGTGACCTGGCTGAAGTCGGACGCCCAACCGACTGCGCCACCCAGGCGCCCCTAGATAACCTTTTCTTGAAAGCAAACCTTACTCCGAAGTCCAATTTCTAAAACAGACAAGAAGCAACTCTTATTAAAGATAATGGAATGGGAGCAGAGCCCCCGCTGCCCTCTGAGCCCTCCACGACTGATAGATAGATAGATAGATAGATAGAAGAAAGAGAGAGAGAGAGAGAGAGAGAGAACTTTTAATCCCTTCAAATCCTCAGTGCAGTGTAGTCTCCGTGAGAGCAGGGACATTACCTGTTTGGCTCACCACTGTCTTAATAGAGCTTAAAACGGCATCTGGAACTTGTTGGCAACTAAGCAAGTGTTAGTGAATAAATGAACCTGAGCCTCTCAACGGTGGTAGAATAGAGAAAAAAAGAAAACTGACATTTATTGACATTGAACTCTAGGATATTTGCAATTAAGTACTCCACCATACTAACGTACCATATGTCAGCGTACCATAGGTACCAGCCCGATAAGTACATAGTATTATCTGTGTTGTATACATTCATTGAAGACCTTCTCACAAGCCACGTAAGTTTCAGACCTAAGGACGTAATCCAGAAGCAGGTAGCATCCATGTGCATAACCTTTCTTGCTGGCACCAAAACATCACATCACTCTTGCTGTCGCAGTCCTGGACAAGAACTCGGCCTCTGACGGTCACTCTGGCACAACTCAAATGAGTTGTCTGACTCCCCACTGAGAAGCTCGTTTTTCCAGGCGACAGTGGGCACAGCCAAGGGTAGAGAACCGTAGAGCCGCGGTAATAACTCGGGCCTTCCTGCCGATGGCACTCAGGCCTGTGTTGGGGATGAGCTGTGGGTGGGGCTAAATCAATACCGAGGAAACTCTGTTCTGACAAAGGTTTTCGTACCCACACACCCCCACAGGGACCAACACAGAAATGCTATAAAATTTGTGTGCCAACTCAACACGCATGCGTTTGCGGTGGGATGTCTGGTGCGTCTTAACCATTGTATCAATTACCTATTGCTGTGAAAAAAAAAAACAAAACAAAACACTCTGAAACTCAGAGACGCCAAAAAACAATCACCTGCCTATGTCACAGTTCTGTAGGAGGGTTCATTTGGTCCGGGATCAGTCTAATGGTTCTGCTACCCTGAGCCAGGCTTGGCTTATGTTAGAAAAACTCATATATGCACCTATGGTTAGCTGCTGGGATGGTATGTTAGTTTGCCGGGGCTCCCATAAGCAAAGGACAGCAGACTGGATGCCTTAAACCAGAGATATGTATTTTCCCACAATTCTGGGGCCTAGTAATCAGATACCAAGGTGTCGGCAAGGTTGATTTTTCTCCTGAGGTCCCTTTCCTGGGCTTGTAGATGACTGTCTTTTCACAGTGGTCTTTCTCCTGTGCACACGTGTCCTGTGTCCAGATTTCCTCTTTGAATAAAGACACCGGTCATATTGAACTCAGGCCCCATCTAATGACTTCAGTTTAATTCAATAACCTCTTTAAAGACCTGTCTCCAGACTTAGTTATCTGTTTCCAGTTAGTTATCTGAGTTTCTGGGGGCCAAGACTTCAACACATGCATTTCAGGGGAAACACAACTCAGCCCCTAACAGTCAGCACTCGGTCAAATGGTCTAAGAAGGTTCAGCTGGTACAGATCTTCTCCGATCCACATGGTCTCTGAACTTCCAGAAGCTAGCCTGGGTCTGCCCACACAACAGCAGTTACAGGCACCCCAAGAGAGAAGGAAGAAGGAGGCAGGGCCTTTTCTGGCTTGAGCTCAACACTAGCACGACATCTGTCCTGCCACATTCTACTGGCCAAAGCAAGTCACAAAACCAGCCCGGATTGAAGGGGTGGACGACCGGGGCCGTTCTCGCAATCTGTTACAGGCATTCTCCTTCCCTCTCCTGCGCCCCAGGGAACCCACATCAGACAGGCAGAGACCCTGGGAAAACTATGACTCACTGACATTTGCTCTCTAGCTCCATCCTTACGCCAGCTTCTTAGCGGTACCTCCCGTCTCTCTCCAGCTCTCAGGCATCCCCTGCCCCTTCTCTAGCAGAAACGAATCTGGAGAAAGCATTCATCCTGAGGGTAAATGAGTATGAAGGCCACACCCCTTCTGGAGACCGCTGTATTTTAGTAAATACCTAAGTCTTAAGCTAAGTCATGGAGCATCGGTGGCAGAACGCATGGCGACACCAAGGAGTAGGAGGAAATTCCTTTGTCCCGTGAGAATTGCTTGTCCCCGTGGGGCCAGCAAAGCCTTTTGCCTGCTGCTTTGTCGGTTACTTTCCACATGCTGGCATCATGACCTCACGTCCGACAGCCGCGAAGGCCTGAGTGATCGTGAACTTCCTACAGTCTTTTCTGTGTGAGCGATCACCGAAGACTAGTAGTAGGAACCAGGATTCACAGAATATGGCTTCCAGTCTATTCTTAGCTGCCATTTGATGGGCGGTGTCTATCTAAGCTACTCTTAGCTTCTCTGAATCTCAATTGTATTCTCATTTGCAAACGAGAGATTTGGTGAGACGATCTCTAGGATGGCTTGCGGTTCTAATCCCCTGGGGATTCTAATGAAGTCTTCATTCTGTTCCATCCTGTCTCCAGCCCGCCAACCTGCTTGCTCAGGTCCCTGCCCGGCTGGCACTGAGCTACGGAAATGGTGCATCTAGGACCAGCCGGAAACCGGTCACAAGATGTCCCACGTTGTCTCGATGCTTCTTCCTTTTTTTTTTTTTTCCATTTTTTTAATGTTTATTTATTTTTGAGAGAGAAAGAGAAATAGAACACAAGCAGGGGAGGGGCAGAGGGAGAGGGAGACACAGAATCCGAAGCAGGCTCCAGGCTATCAGCACAGAGCCAGACGGGGGGGCTCGAACTCACGAACCGCGAGATCATGACCTGAGCCGAAGTCGGACGCTTCACCGACTGAGCCACCCAGGGGCCCCTGTCTTGATGCTTCTGAGTGGCCCTGGGGAGATAAAAGAATATTAATTTGAGGAAGAATTGTTGATGGATTTCTAGCCACCACGCATTTTCTGCCACTCAGAAGAGGCCAGAAATTAGGGCTCTAAAAGCCTGGAGCCCATCAGCTTCCCTCTGCCACCCCACTCCTCCAACAACCGTGTCTAATATGTACCGAAGAGCAGGCTACTATATACATTTTCTCTATATACACCATACATCTGTCTGCCTTGCATAGACACAGTCAGTTTCCACTTCAAATACTGGTCTGTATATACAATGTGTGTGGGTTGAGTTTGGATCCGACCAGGGCAAGGCCATGCACCCACCTATATTTCATGGCCTTGTCTTGACAATCTACCATTATAGCAAATGTGAAAAAAAAATAAACAGGGACAGGACCTTTTTTTTTTTTTTTCCCCGATCTCAACATCAAAAGTTATTGAGTGATCTTGCTGTGCCAATAGCCAGGGGTAGCGTTCACAAAGGAGAGGCTCCAGGCTCTATTTACTGTGTGCAAAGTAGTTCATATGCTTTATCATCACTTAGGACCTGTCAAGCTCCGTTAGTTGGGTGGACGTGGGTTGCCTCAAACGGCATTTGCTACGCATTTGTTTTCCAACCACACTATACCCTCCTTAGGAAGGTTAATCCCAGGAGATAAAATGTTTGGAGGTTGATTGGGGGCATCCCAAGTCGCTCCCCTTTAAAACTCAGGCTCCAAAGGAAAAAGAGGAAGCGAGGTTAGAGTTGCATCACGTAGCACAGCAAACCTAAGCTTTAGTTAAGCTTCTGCTAGACACTAACTGAAAGCGAATAATTCTTTTTTTTTTGAAGCAGAGACTTTATTTCTGTTCACAAATAAGGCTGTTTCGCCGGCAACCTCAAAGCTCCAACATTCAGTATTTCCAATCTACCAGACTCCCCCGACTGCCTCCCCAAAGACGCTGTGTGGCGTGCAATTCCAGTGTATTCTCCTGAGGCCTTTGAGGGTTTTTGCGTTGCAAGGTCATTGCTCTGTATGTTAATAGCATGGCGATAAAGAACGTATATACAGCAACTTTCAAGACAAGATGAAAAAGTAAATAAAAAATACCAACACCTTTTAAGCTTCTCCACGGCAATGAGTGGGGTTACAAAGAGATATACAAAAAAGAAAAAAAAAATACATACATGCAGGCATCCTCCTGGGTTCTGGAAGTTGAAGAGACTAACCTGCAACAGCTCAAGTATAACATGAACCAGAGCACAAGGGAGTGTTTACACCACGCGGTGGATGGTAACAGACTACAAGGGAACTTGAAGAATTTCAAGAAGGTCAAGAATTTTTGTGCAGGGTAGCCAGGAGAGTGTATATGCAGACTCTTAAAACGGCCCCCAAGATTCCCATCCCCTGGCGTATACTCCCTTCTCCTGGAGTGTGGGTGGGCCTGACCTAATCAGGTGAGCTCCTTTCAAAAAGGATTAAAGGATTGGAGACCGAAGTCAGAGACATCCCGAGCTGCAGCAGATGCTCTCCTGTTTGCCTCGAAGAAGCGAACTCTTATGTTGTTGGGAGAATCACGTGGCAGAAAATGGAAGACAGCCTTTTGTTGCTGAGAGAGGTTCCTGGCTGATGGCCAAGAGCCCCAGCCTACAACCTCAAGGAATGGAATTTTGCCGACAGCCTCGTGAGCTTGAGGACTGCGGGCTCTGGAAAGGAATGAGACCTGAGCGACACCTTAATTTCAGTCTTAGGAGACCCTGAACAGAGGGCCCATATAAGCTGTGCCTAGACTCCCGACCTATGGAGACTGGGTGTCTTGAGCCCCTAAGTTTGTGATAGTTGCTAACACAGCAATCGAAAATGCACAAGGCTTCTTCTGAGAGCAGAAGTCACTTGAGCAGAGTCTAGAAGGAGAGGCTGACAACCGGTAGAAATTCAAAGGAGGCAGGAAATGTTTATGCTGGGAAGAAAAGAAGGGGTGGCTGATATAAGCAAAGGCCCCGTGGCAGGCAGCACCATGAAAAAGGAGACCTTCAGTCTGTTTATCATCTTGATGCATGCAACATGTCTGCCTGGGGAGCAGGTCAAGAGTCTCTATGCCCATTACACATGGGAAAACCGAGGTCTCTAGATGTTGGTCGTCGAGCACCGACATACGATTAACCAGGGACACAGTTAGCTTTGTGAAATGAAAATCTGGTTGAACTATATGAAAGGCTTTTCATTCCTACAACCTAGAAGATAAGATCGAAATTCCTGAAGCAGTGTAGGAGGCCCTTCGTTAACTTCTCGTCACTCAACCACCCTGCTACAGTCTGGCCAAGTCACCCCACCCCTCCCCCCCGCCCCCCCCACACACGGGCACACGTCCCCTCTCCCATGTCACACCGAGGTACAAACATTCCTTAGCGATCCTGTAGCACGTAGTATACTGTTAGTACTTCATAGTGCTAAAGCAGTAATGTTAATAAGAGTTCACTTCCCATTTATCGAGTCATAGCCACAGCCATGTACTAAGCCTTTTTACATGCATTATCACATTGTATTTTTATCACTTTTTTAAGAGATGTGTTTACATGCTCCTTTACTAAATGGTAAACCTTTCAAAGCGAGGATGATGGCTTTTTCATCTTTGCATCCCCCAGAGCTTTGCGGAGTGTAGAAGGCACTCAAAATATATTTAATAAATGAGTTAAAAGAGTCAGAAGTAGGGCTGGGGTTCAGGTCTATGGATCGCCGTGCGGAGTAATTTGCTGCCATACCATCATGAGAAGATGGATGTACGAGGGCTTTGTGAAATTACCAAATACGACGTGAATGGAAGGCAGCAGATGCCAAACCAACCCCTCCTTCCTGTGCCCCTCTCTCAACTCCTGTCTGTCTGTCTCTCGCTGCCCAAATAATTTTGGATTATGCGAAAGCTTAACGGCAGTGCTGATCTATTCATCTAGCCCAGAAATCCAAAAATATAAAGAAGAGTGTGTCTGTGTTCATGACAGTGGGAAGTATTGTGAAGGCTGGTGCCAGGAGAGCCAGGGTCTCTAGCAAACAGGGCAGAGCCATCTGGACACCTTCGTGGAGGACCTGGAATCCCTTGAACACCCGGGAATCCCAAGCGGATGTGAGGGGGCTCCCAGGTGGGCCACCGGGAGATCTGTGTGCGTTCACCTCGTCCTTGGAATTCTGTGCTGAACTCCAAGCATTGCTCTGGTAAACAAGGCAGCCGATGAGACTCTTAAGTGAGCTGTGACAAATTCATTATCATCTAAGTAAGTGGAATTCTCCTTATTCAGACCCTGCTGTTCAGACATAGGTAAAAATCATTCTGCGTAGTACTAGCCCAGCCTTGTCTGGCTCTCGTGTTTAGGCAAAAGTTGAATATTAAATCGGCTACCAACCAGCATCGTGCTCTGTGCTGCTGACCCTAGGGCTCAGCCAGAAAAATCAGAGAAGGAAATGTTTCCTCTCGGTTTAATATAGCAGGCCCTATCAGGGGGTCTGTTTATCTTTCTTCCTTCCTCCCTTCCTTTCTTCCTTCCTCCCTCCCTCTTTCTGTCTTTCTTTCTTTCTTTCTTTCTTTCTTTCTCCCTCCTTCTCTCTCTTTTCTTTCTTCCTTCCTTCCTTTATTTTTTTCCTTCCTTCCTTTCCTCTTTCTTTCTTTCTTTCTTTCTTTCCTTCTTTCTTCTTTCTTTCTTTCCTTCTTGCTTTCTTGCTTTCTTTCTTCCTAATGGCAACATATACAATTCTTTCCTTGTCCCAAACCTCCCTCCTTCTCACTCTCCCCATGCCAATGGCTGCCCACCCCACGGAGCACAGGCCATCTTTAACGTGGGCTGCATGAACAAATATTTGATGGGTGAGAACAACAAAAACAAAAACATCTTAGTGTCCAGCTTGAATCATTGGCCCTGATCTTAGGAAGAGTAAACTAAGGTCAATTACAGATATAACCCTCAGGAAGAGTTAGCAAGACCCTACTTTATTTTCTATGGAGGAGAAAACATTCGTACAGCTTTTGACCTGAGGAGTGGAGGGAAATAGCCTATTCTTTTATATTATATTTGAGAGTAATTCTTGCCTCTGCCCAGTTCAGGTCAAGAAACCTTACATAAAGCAGAACTAGGAACCAGAAGAGACACAGATGAGAAAGAAGGAGTTGCTACCTTCCAGAAACTGACAATCTAGTAGGAGACTCTGCTTGATAAGTAAACAAACAAATAAACAAATAAATACTCTATGTGAAGCAGAACCAGGACAAATGTTACCTTTGAGATAGAAGCAAAGAGATGTGTGATGGGGAAAATGACATTTATTGGGGCCGGCTTCTCATGCTTCTCAGCTTTCCTTTTCTGGAATATGGGGCAACCAAAATCAATTCCAGTTCAAATTTCTGAATAATAAAAAAAAATGCATTATTTTCCACTATAAAACAATGGTTGCATTCCTAAAAAAGTACCACACTATCAAAAATTGCATTACAAAAACAGTTACTCTGATAGGGCAACAGAAGGGTTGGGCCTAGAAACTTTTTGATATGTAATAGCAGTCATGTTTCCTTCAAGAATTCCAGCAATGCAAATGTCTTTACTAGGTCTAAGTGTATTTTGTTATTTGATGCAATTATATTAGTTCATCTAGGGGCACCTGTGTGGCTCAGTTGCTCAAGCGTCTGACTTCAGGTCATGATCTCAGAGAGTTTGGGGGTTCGAGCCCGTGTCGGGCTCTGTGCTGATAGCCCAGAGCCTGGAGCCTGCTTCAGATTCTGCGTCTCCCTCTCTCTCTGCCCTTCCTCCTCTCACACTCTGTCTCTCTCTCTCAAAAATAAATAAACATAAAAAATTAAAAAAAAAAAGTGACAATAACAACCCTAAACCTTCCTGGACAAATCTGAGCATCACATAAGACAAGACCCAACTCAGTAAGTTTTGAGACTATCAAAGTCAGTGTCAGCTCCATTTGGGGCAGGTTGTCTTACTCGGCTAAATTCTGGGTTCAGTTGCCTTCAGTGTCCTTCCCAGAAAGAGGATTATGCACACCTGCACTGTGAGCTCAGGAGTGACCAGGGGACTTGCTTTGGCCGGTGAAATGTAGGCAGACATGACAGGCATCACTTTCAAGCAGAGGCTTTTGGGGATCCACTGTGTCTTTTTCCCTCTGATGGCACCACCAAAGGTACCCTCGCCAGGGAATGCTTTTTCAGTCAGAGTTCCGGAGTCAAGATGACCACGGATCAGAGCCCTGACCAACTCAAGATGTGGACACACAGCCTAGAGGGAGAAATAAACCTTTGTTGGTGCAAGCCAGTAAGACTTGGGGGCCATTTGTTACGACAATGCAACCCCCTTTATTCTGACTGATACACAAATACAAAAAATAAACATGCATTGAGCAGACAGCAATTCAAATAAAATAATTCAGCTAAAATAACCACCCAGAAGCCCAGTGGTTTTTCCCAATTGTGATCCTTATGAGCAACCATAGTCTCCGTCACACTACCATTTTTTGAAGGCTCTGTGCTGGATGCTTTCATACATTATCTCATTCAGTCCACTCGACAATGGCAATGAGGTAGATTGCAATCTCCACTCGATAGGTAAGGAAATAGAACCAAAGAGGTCAGGTGATTTGCCAAATATCCTTCACCTATTAAGTGCCAAAAGCGGGAGTTCTTCTGTTTGATTTCAAATCTTGCCTCCCTAAGACCCTTCCACAGGGCTGATTAAGGAATAAAGTAATTGGCCACACAAAGTGACCTCTGGTTACAATTTGAAGTCATAACTACTGGGGTCGGGCTAACGTGATCTGAATTAAGTTCCTTAGCCTCCCTGAGATGGTTTTCTCCTCTGCAAAATGGAGGTAACGTTATGTCCAGTGTTGTGGGAGGAGTAAATATACACACAGTTACCAGCGCTCTGTCTGGCACATATCAGCTCCCACTGAATGACTCTGAGTCTAATCAGAGGCTGTCCCGATATAGCCCAAGCAGACTCAGACTAAAGAGGGAAAGAGCCCTTCTTTCTGAGGCACTTAGATAAAGCCACCCGTTCCTGTGTCCTCATGAGGCCAGGGCACAGCAGGGGCCCAGGCGGACACAGACGCAGTGCCCCGTTGGCCACAGGGCAGGATGGGAGTCACCAGCGAGAGGCCCACGGGGCCATGCATGGAGCAGAAGATCTGGCTCCTCCCTCCATGGAACAGGCCAAGCCAGAATGGCAAGGGACAGCCGTCAGCAAGCCCCCTGACAGATGGGCCCATGAAATACAGGAACAGGTTGGGCAGAAATGGCCAGAAAAAGAGAGCTTGGAGAAGCAGGGCCTGGCTGGGGATGAAGGCAGAGAGAGATAGCTGCAGACAAGAGCCAGTCTGTGACATGCCATGGCCCCTGACTAGCAATGAGCGGGTGGAAGCAGCTGACGGCATTAATGACAGGAGCTAATGACGTGAAAACACTTAAGCAAGGGGCCTTCAAGGAGCTGCTGTTGCTGCTGAAAAGCCTCGCCGCCGCCACCGAACAAAGCAATTAGTCAGTCACCCAGCCACCCCGCCCCTCCCCTGCCCGCCTCTCTTTTCCCACCTTTCCAGACCTCGGACCATTCATCCCTTTGTCTCCCCAGCCTGGACTGCAGCCGCCCAGACCCAGCAAACAGCAATGCACCAGCTGGAGCCCAGCCTGTAACGGCTGTCTCCCAAACAAGCAGCGCCCAAGGCAGGCGGGGCTGCACAGGGGGGGCAGGGCGGTGGGGGCGGGGGAGGGCGGCCTCGGAGGAACCTTTCTGTCTCTGCAGTTTTGCCACGAGTTTTTCATGAAAAAGTTACCTGTGCGTTTATGTATTTCAGCATACGGCACTGGCCTCGTGCCATATCAGGAAGAAGAGATCTGTTGGTTTTCGCAGCCGGGACGGGAATTGGAAAATAATTTTGAGCTTGGGCACCTCTCTACCCAAAAAGAAAGAGCACGAGGCTGGAAGCGGAGGGGTCCTGAGTTCTCACTCTTGCTTCTACTCATCTCTTAAGGCTTATCTTGAGCATCCCCATTCTAGGTCCTTCCCTGGTCCACGATGACACTGTACACACCCAGTACAACAGGTATGGGCATGGACCGGCTGCTTCTTGTCGGCCCTTCTCAGCGCTCTGAGCTCACACATGGCCTCTTCTTCTCCTCGGCATCCACCACACGGGTCCTCTGCAGTACCTAGTTCAAGTCTCTGCCAGATGCAGCTTCCAAATTAAGTAGGGGTGATAATACATGCCATATTACATGTTCCAGTCTGATATTTGGGGGTCAGATATGACAGCAAAACCGGAGGGTGTTTGGAAATGCACAATGACAAGCGAATTACAAATGTGAGACGTTGTGCATCTCTGTTTTCCTCATTCACTCATACAGCATGTTTTGGGCGCATATGATGTGCCATAGAACTAGGCCGGGACACATGGAGCCCCTCTTTAAAACCCCCTCTCCCAGCAACTGATCTCAAAGTCTCATCCCCTCCAGCCCTGCGCTTAGCCTCTGGCCCAAACCAGTGAATCCTCTCTTGATGGGCTCTGCCTCCCCTTGTTGGTATCTTTGCCAAACCCTAAGCTTACTACATACCATCTATAAAAAGATCAGCAATCATACTTTGAGTGCCGTCTACAAGTAGGACATAGGACCAGGCATGGAAAAGAGGAATAAAATACACGATGGGTAAGGTATCAAGAGGATAGAACATAATATAAACTGAAAGGGGAAAAACATGGAAGATATACACTAAAAAATGATGTCGCAATTCAGAGAAGGGGGAAGTTTCATTAACGGACCCATTAGAAAAGTCTTAAGGAAAGAGGTGATATTTGAATCTGGTCATGAAGAATTGAAAGGCTTCGGGAGGTAGATATTATGCAAGGAAAGCTATTTTCAGAAAAGTAGAGCTATCTGTTTCCTTAGAGGGTCAATCTTCAACTTTTTCATCACACAGAAGAGAAAATAGAGGCGATGACACATGTCCAGCAACTCGCCCAAGATCACTAAGCCAGTCACCATCAGGGCCGGGATACAAACCCTGCGGCCCACACTTTGGCCAGGAAACGGCATGACCAGAATCTGCTTTAAGAAAAGACAAGGGAGCAAAAGCGACAGAAGGCGAGAAAAATGACAGAGGAAGAAAGGGGGAAGGAGAAGAAGAGAAAACATCAAAACCAAAGAAAAACTTTCAGGTATACCAGAGAAGGGGAGACCATTTAGGAAACTACTAGAAGCCTAGCAGCAAAATAATGAAACCCCAGTGAAGAGTGGTAGCTGCAGAAATGAGAAGAAATGGATAGTTCTGGAAAGAGGCTGTGTTAGCCTATCACAAAGCCTATCACTATAGACTAGGTGGCTTACAAAAGACGGAAATTTATTTGTCACAATTCTGGAAGCTGGAAGTCTAAGACCAGGATGCCAGCATGGTTGGGTTCTGGTGAGAGGCTGCTTCCTGGTTCATGGCCATCTTCTAGTTGTGTCCGCAAATAGCTTCTGGGATTTATTTTATATACTTAAAAAATTTTTAATGTTTTATTTCGTTCTTGACAGAGGGAGACAGAGCGCCAGCAGGGGAGGGGCAGAGACAGAGGGAAACACAGAATCCGAAGCAGGCTCCAGGCCCCGAGCCGTCAGCACAGAGCCGGACGTGGGGCTCGAACTCACAGACCGTGAGATCATGACCTGAGCCGAAGTCGCCTTCGGCGCCTGAGCCGACAGACGCCTAACTGACTGAGCCACCCAGGTGCCACCTCTGGGGTTTATTTGAAAGGGCACTAACCCTGCTCATGCAGGCTCCACCCTCATGACCTGAACCCCTGCCATGCTCAGAGGGGATCGCAAACATTCAGTCAGTCCACAGCCGACGGGTTAGAAGATTTTTGATAACTGAATGCAGAGACGTGAGGGGGAGTAGAATTCCAAGATTTCAAGCTTGGGCAACAATTGAAAGATTCCTTGAGAAGCCTGCGTTTCCCGTAAGTATACCATCCCACTCCCCAATCCCGCCACTGACTATGAGCAGGGCTCCATGAGGAACTCAAACCCACCCAAACGCTGGGTTGGTTCCTGCCTTGTGAGAAGAAAATGCTGTCGAGCGGGAAGTGGAGACTGAGTTTTCTCACGGCAGGGCTCCTCTATCGTGGCAGTGACATTATCACGTTATAAATAATTGATCTCAAATGAACACGCAGGTTTCAGAATTGTACAGTCCAGCCTACGTCACCCAAAGGCACACCGCAAAGGGTTACGCCACCCTGACTACTCACAGGGGCTCTGGGGAAGGTGTAAATTCCTCTCGATCCTGTTTCCAATCAGAAGGCGGCAGCTTTGTTGAGACTGAGCCACGTTCAAATCTAGGATGTGCCCAAACACGATGGAGGCATTGTTTTCTCTCCCTCAGCCCTCCGTATGTTAAAAACATCTATTAAAATGTGTCTGGGATGGGAGACACCCAACACGCTGTCATTAATTTAAGGAAATAAAATTACACCATATGAAGGGTTATGGTAGGGAAGATGGTGACCAGCTGTTCTCCATCTCCTCTGGGCTAGAATAAGAGAAAGTGGGAGGGCGTTCAATTTGAAATTGAATTGGGAGCAGGAACTTGACAGAAGGGGGGAAGCATAGCCAATGAGGGCGACAAGACAGACCAACCGGGGATTGAGGTAAGTGGGGGTATGAGATTATCCCGGGGGTGGGGCGGGGAGGGGCTCAAGGCAAAATGAGCTTTTATGTCTCCTCTCCCTTTGGTGTCTAATAGATTGAGAGTGTCTCTTTTTTCACCCACCTTTTTCTAGAAAGAAAAAAAAATGCCGCTTTTTAAAATTTTCACTAAGGCTGGAAACAATGGAGGCATGTTCATTTAAATATAGATCAAGGCCTTCTAGTAAATGAATAAAGCAGGAGGTAGATTGTCAGAGGCGCCTTCTGCCAAGCAGTGCTGGGTCTCGTGCGGCGTGGAGCCCAGCCCCGTCTAGGGGATTCAGAACCTGCCCGGAGGTGTACAATGGGCAGGATTAAGTTTGAAGTCTCTCCTGATTTAAGGCATCTCTAATTCCAGCCTGGTCCACGGCTACTTTTCGAGTGGCCTGGTTTATTCATTAGTCACCCACAGACCCTTCACCTTCCCTAGGACCCTTTGCCTTTCATTTTTAGTCATCCAGAGCCTCAGTCCCCATCAAAATGTGTTTTTGACAACAATAACAACAACAAAATTCTATCAGTCACTTGTGACTACTATGAACTGAAGTCACTTGCTGTCCCTTTTCCACTTGTACTCGTATATAAGCTGCGATACTCGCTAGAAAGACTGAGGGGATGAGTTTAGCTGGTCTCCAGGGTCAGCAAGAGCAGCAGTAGGAAATGACCCCGCACAGGCAGGACAGGGCCTTGCCTTACGTTGTCCTGAATCCCGCCAGGATGAGGAGTTTTATACTTCACTCAGATGCCATGGGGTGACTTGAAGGTTTTAAGAAGGAAAAAAACTCAGGCATCACATAAGCCACGAGATCTGAACTGGCTCTTCCTCCCGTTGGTCATCAGTTAGCGGAATTTTTCAGTTATTAAAATAATCTTAGCGTTTTACCTTCGCCGTTGGGTTTTCCTTCCTGTTTGGGTAACACTTGGCCAGGAGTGACCCCAGATTACCCTGTTTCATTGTCACCTTGTTTTTCCATCCTTTCTTCTTCCTTTTTTTTTTTTCTAATGTTTGTTTATTTTTGAGAGAGCAAGAGACAGAGTGTGAGTGGGGGAGGGGCAGAGAGAGAGGGAGACACAGAATCTGAAGCAGGCTCCAGGCTCTGAGCTGTCAGCACAGAGCCCGACATGGGGCTCGAACTCACGAACCACGAGATCATGACCTGAGCCGAAGTCGGATGCTCAACCGACTGAGCCACCCAGGCGCCCTTCCATCCTTTTCTTCTTAAAGTGCCTCGGTCTAGAACAGAACCGATTCTCATTGAAAAGAACAGAAGGAGAAATGCTTTTGAATGATAATCCTTGGCATTCAGATTGCCATTTTTCTGGAATCGAAGAATACTTCAGTGGAAAACCTGGCATTGCCCCCAAGTCGAAGACTGTTGGTAGTCAATAAGAGAAATTGGGGCACGGTGAAGAAAGAAGGCGGAGGCTGAATTAGCTCCATAGAGAGAGGCATGAAAGCTTGGAGGGGGTGTTTCTGTCCCCTCAAAGCAAGCCACCAGGTGCCTCTGTTTTCCCTGGGAAACTCTATGACAAGCATGAACCCAGTCTCCAAATCAGCAGGAACCTTGCAAACAGTAAGGTCACAGAGCCAGTTTGGTCCCCTCGAAATCAAAGCTGTATTCATTTTGTTCCTAAGTGTTGTAAAGTTGGTTGATGAGGATTTGGTCTCCCGCTGACAATCTGTGTCAGAGTTTCAGCCTCTCTGGAAACAGTTGTGATCTGAAAACTCTTTCAGGGGAAAGAAAAATGAAAGAACACACACACACAACCCCCACGCATCTCCAGCTCTTTTAACGGACAAGTTGACAGAGTCCTTAACTAGCATCGCTCTGGGTCCCCACCATAATTACAGGCTGGGACAGAGGGCTGTGTTTCAGGTGATTGGAGACTGCGCTTCTGTCCGTTGGGGAACAAGGAGGAGGAAGCATTTTCAAGACCTTGAAGGCAAACATTTTTCACGAGGGAATTTTATCCAATCACGTGCAAAATCACGTCGAAGACGGTCATTTCATCATTAAAATGCTCTTTTAAAAACTTACCACAGACTTGTTGACAGCTGATTTTGATTGGTGGCCCTGCAGAGATGACGTGCTTAATTTAGCCCCACCCTCTCCTACAACCACACCCAATGCGCGCCCTTCCTCGTAGGTATGGCACTAATTGATTCGGCCTCTCACTTTGCACCTGCGCAGACGCTGATGAGGATGTACCATAGTCAACTCAAGCAGTTCCCTTACATCACGGGAATCCATCAACCAGAGAAAGAGGGGGGCAAAGTCCTGGGAGGTGGGGGGACGCTCTGATCACCAGCAGCCCTTTCAGAACGCACTCGAGTTAGGGAAAAGTTTTCTTTACTGAAAGAAATCTCTTTGTAGCCTGGTATTGGTTGGTCCAGTAGGAAATGGGAAACAGGAGAAAAAAAACCTATTTAAGATACCCTTAGAACTCAAGGTGTCTAAGCCAGGAACTTGGCAGGAAAATGCATTTCCAACCGGTGCTGACATCTTCCAATATTGTACCATCAGTGGTTCAGGCACTACCAAAATTTCCATCAAGCACCCCCTTCTCCCCGTCTACACCTAACTAAAACCTGCCCCCCCCCCCCAGTTTACAAAATGAAGTTCAGACCCCACTTCCCTCATGTAGCTCTCTTTAGCCACTGAGTTCTGCCCTGGTCTCCCCTGATTTTCACTCATGGTCATGACCACAAAGTTTAGTTTCTTATTAGCCAACATCACTCTCAAGAGCAGAACTCAGAGCTGTACAGACTCCACAAGACAGAGATGCCTCCATAGGACCAGTTCCCAGGGTGGGTCAGGTCAAGGTGGTATGCAGAGATGGGATGTATAACCTCCGTGAAGGTTGGCCACATAGTCACCCCTTCTCCTCATAAGGCCAAAAGGCATATTTCCCACAGGGGGGGAAGGAAGTGAAATGGCCACTTGGAGAAGGGAAGAAAGGCGTTAACTGGGAAGGAGGCAGAGGGACAGAAAAGGGGCCCTTATGTCTGCTTCCTGGTAAGTCCCTCAAGGCTGATACATCAAAGAGAGAGAAAAAAGGAGACAGAGCTTGTAGTGTGGGTTTTGGAAAGATGCTATCATGAAAGGTGCTCTGAATCGAATTAATACAGCATTTTCTGTGGTTGGGAATGGGTATGGAGAGTCTGTGTGTGTGTAAAGAAAAGGCATTTGTGGAATTTATGTTCTCCCTAAGTATGGAAATTTGATCGGCACCGTAGATACCCAAGACCCGCCAGATAGGATAGGCACGAAAAGGCCTTTATTTTATAGCTATGGGGAAAGTTTGTGTTTTTCCATTCTGGTATCTTTACTTGCCTCTTCTGTTACTCCCTCTTCACCAAGGGCACACACACACACACACACACACACACTCACACATTTTGTTCATTCTCTCCTCATAACAAAGTATGTTTTTTTCCCACTCTCTCCCCCCCCCCACCCCCAGCCTGTAATACTCATTCTCTTTTTCCAGATTATTTAAAACCTACTAGGCAATGTTGTCACCTCCATTAAACCTTCCCTGATGGTTTGCTTTTACAGAGCCATCTCCGTTCTCCTCTCCAAAGTCCCGCCGCATTAAAAGTGTGTTCTATGTTCCCTCGCACATGCGTGCTGTGTGTGTATGTGTGTATATATGTGGGTGCACCTACCCACATGTGAGAACACATACAGTTCCCATTGGAACCAAAGTTTCTTGAGGTCTTTGCAGGAGAACTCCTTGAACACACAGTAGGTCTTATTAAAAGCTAATTGACCAGTTGAGTATTGGACCAAACCCAGATGTCTATGTTTATTCCCCTCTATGTCTACTATTAAACCCTAGGAATTTAGAAGGTATCGTATTGTCATTCCCCTTTGTCAATGATGAAGGGGACTTGGGAAGGCCAAGAAGTGCTTTAGAAGTACTCTTTCCCTTTCCCTGACATTCAGCCTT
Source organism: Panthera uncia (assembly GCF_023721935.1). NCBI lineage: Eukaryota > Metazoa > Chordata > Mammalia > Carnivora > Felidae > Panthera > Panthera uncia. Next base: position 33,544,317 of record NC_064813.1, read on the forward strand.
GACTCTGCCATCTTTCTTCCCAGGACTTAGGAACCTGCTCATCTCCTCTGCCTCAGGTAGGGTATAAGCACCATTTCTCATCAGTGCCAAACCAAGGGCCCTCCAAAAGTCTTGGAGTCACAGGATCTCAAGCAGTCCCACGTGGACAATTATTCATTCCACTGCCAAGGAAGTTAACAAGCCATCCTCTCCCCATCCCCAAGTTTTTATCTTTTCTGTAAAAGTAAGACATTCAATTATTTCCAAAATTTTGGCAAAAACTACATCTGCTCCTTCTTTCTATATCTTTAACTGATTCTTTTCAAAGCAAAATGGAACTGATCATCTACCGGATAGCGTGGGAATAAGGAACTTGGGCATGCTTGACTCAGCACCTCCTGGGTTTCTGAAACTGCACAGAGTGGGCACCCTCGCTTCTTCCCATTTCCAAGATCTCTTATGAACGTGTAGCCATGGGCCTGGAGGCTCATCTCTCTGTTTCTACTTCTAGAGATTAAGAGACAAGAGAGAATGATTTTGCGTAAGTGTGACCACAGATACAAACCATACATTCGCAACTCCAGTGTGATAAATAAAGGCTCATATTTTGACCCATATATTTTCTTCTTCTTTCTACTTCTCAGTTGATTCAAAACTCAGTGAGAACTTAAGGGGTAAGAGCAATGATCACCCTGAAAACCCCAACCATTAATGCACTGATTGAGAAACTTGAGGGGGGCACAGACTTTGGAAATCAAAGTTACACACGGAAAGGCTGATGCTCTTCTGCTGTCAGGGCAGAAACTTCAGGTTTCCATGCTTTGGTTAAGAGTGGGTCACATGGGATTTGCCCTATGGAGGACAGAGAAGCTTTTTGTGACTGTGTCCATGGGCAGGTGGATATTTTTTGTTAAAGGTGCCAGGCTATTATTAAAATGTTCAGTCTTATTGTAACAGATGCTGGAATTTTCATATACAAACTGAATGGGTCTTAGAAGGAGGCACAGGCTACTCAGACTTCTGCCAATGTTTTATCACCTACAAATATAAATGGCTGTACTTAGAAGACCAGAAGGGACACCTCATATTGCAAGGCTGAAGGGTTAGCCTGCAAGATGGGGTACATGTTCTTTTCTTTTTTTAATTTTGTTTTTTTAATGTTTATTTATTTTTGAGAGAGAGAGAGACATAGTGTGAGTGGGGGAGGAGCAGAGAGAGAGGGAGACACAGAACGTGAAGCATGTTCTGGGCTCTGAGCTGTCGGCACAGAGCTCAACACTGGGCCCGAACTCACACACCGCGAGATCATGACCCGAGCGAAAGTCGGGACACTTAACTGACTGAGCCCCCCAGGCACCCCAAAGGGGTCCATGTTCTATAATGTTTTTCTTTCTCCTATTTACAGGAATCATTATTATAATTTTTATTAATTCTACTTCTTTATGATCATAATTTTCTGGTTTTTAATCTCTCAGTCTATATGGATTAAATTTACCACTTAAGTCTCCTGGGATGTAACCAGGGGAGGACCAGACATCACCTAGAGGTTGGAAATTAAGATGGCCCTTTTGACATTAACTCTGGATGCAACAGCAGGTCGTGACCTCACGTTGTCTTCTAATGGGAAGTGGCTGAACAAACGGGTGACCGTATGTGTGACAATGCCAATAATAACAGCTAACATTTATTAAGTGTTCACCCTCTGATCCATTCTAAGCGTTTTACATGTATTTTATTGCAGCAACACTCCGAGGTGCTTGCTGTCATTATCAACATTTTATCAGTGAGGACACTTAGGAACAGAAAGGTTTAAGTAGCCTTCTTAAGGACACAATGAAACTAAAATGCGAAGCCAAGATTCAAACGCAGTCAGTCCGATTCCAGAGCTTACACTCTTCACTACTAAGCTTTAAAAATAGCTATTTATTTAGGCAGGGATGTGCCTGGAACTAAATGTGTGAGAAGGCAAGAACGCAAGGAATGGAATGTACTAGACAATTCTGCAGAGCTCCTTGCCCATTTCCCCGTCTGACCATAGCTGACTGAACCATGGAAGCACACTTGACACAAGAGTGATGATTACATAAGCTGATGAGCATCTCCTGACTAGTACCTAGAAGACAAGCTAGTTAATGAAATTTCCTCCAAGGATTTGAACTAAGATACGTAGAGATGCTTTCCAGAGTCGGTGTTGGCACTGGAAGGCTATGTAATTTTAGGTACCAGGGTAGCCATTTGGGACCATATGGAAAAATGAGTAAGTAGGAAATTTCTGGCTGGTGGAGAGGGGAACAGAATAGAAATTTAGAGAAAATCTGAGATAAACATGTAATATCTAAGAGGAAAAAAGTTCCTCGTTTTTTTTTTTTTTTTTTTTAGCTTTCTTGAGTGTGTCTGTTCTTTTCCCTTGCAACCTAAGTAGTCCGACAACACCGTATTACAATTGGCTTTCTATTGTAGTCATCCAGGGACCAAGCACAATGTCTGGATCAGAGTAGGTGCTCAATAAATGCTTAGGGTAAGAAATATGGATCCTGAATAAACACAAAATTCGGAGACCCTGTGCTGAATAACCAGGTGATTTTCTCGACATACCTATTGCTCTCAACTATACAGCGGAATACTTTTCACAATGCATGATTGGGTACAAGGTCTTGCGCCTTCTACCCTCAAGTTTCTAGATCCCATAGGCACTATAAATCTTGGACGAGCAATAGTAGTTGTGGGCTTCCTTCACAATCCAAAGAGACTCTGATATCACCTACCCCCCCCACCCCAAGTGGGGTTGTCACATAAAATGAAAGATGCCCAGCTAAATTTGAATTTCAGATAAACAACAAATACCTGTTTATTATGTGTGTCCCAAGTATTGCATTGCGCATACATGTGCTAAAAATGAATTCATCGTTAATCTGAAATTCAAACGCAACTGCACATCTTGCATTTTTATTTGCTAAATCTGGCAATCACCAAGAGTCAGTTTTTCCCCAAATAACCAGGTCAATCCAAGATGTCCGGTTCTTGAAGTTGTCTTCTGATGGCATCTCACCCTACATAGAATATGGCAGATTCCTCTCTTCCCATACCCCATCCTGCCACAAATGCACAGGTACACACACATGTATACACACGCACACACATACACACACACTTCAAAGGGAAGCCCTAATATTTTCGAGAGGTAAAAGTTACTAGATGCAAAGCATTGTTAAGTTCGTCAAAAGACTTCTGGTGGACAGGGCAATGCATTGACCCTTTTTTTCTTCACTTTCAGTAGGGAGGGGCTTAGTACCACCAACATAACCTTCTCTGCTCCCAAAGGATACTCAAGACCGTTTTGTTCGACCTTCCTTAACACATGAAAGTGTTTCAGCAAATCTATCCCTAACCTGCTACACTGAGCAATCCTTCAAATTATGACCAAGAGTTTCTGCTACCCGTCCTTCTTCAGGAGGATACATGTGATGTCATAGAATCCCTTCAATGGGAAGGTGCTTACTCCTACCACCCAACCACACTTTCTTTGGGAAAAGCAATATAGGGAAAAAGAGGTAGACAATATGGCCTGGAGGCTTCTTGTGCCAGTGTTTTTCCCTGGCAACCAACATCACCCCCTCCTGTCACATACAGCTCATGTCTAGGGGTATTCAGTCACCACCCCTCTCCCAGAGCCACATTTAGAAGATAAAGGTGAGAGATAGCCTCTGTTAGTCACACTCATGATCCCAGGTGGCCTCTGTGCCCAAATGACAACTTAAATTCTTTGTCATTTCTCTAAGACATTACCAAACCTCCCTCTCTTGCCTTGGTCCTCACAGTGACCTCGTGGCGTGGTGAGGAAAGTAGGGCTGGAGGGAGCTCAGCCAAGGAACTTGCCCAACGCCGCGAGGATGAGACGCTGGGAGAATTGGAACCGGTAGAGCTGAGACTCCAAATCTGACCTTGCCCTTCCCGGCCCAGAGCTTCTCCCCACGCCCTGCACCTGACTCAGGTAATCGCATGTGGCCTCTGTCATGATAAGTTTTGCCAGGAGACGCCACATCCTCTCTCGGTGTGGGGCTGGGGCAGGGGCTGGCCCCACTTGGCACCCAGGAATGCAGAGAAAATTAAAAATGCACTTCCTAAACAAGTGAGAAAAGCACAGTGTGCCAAAGGAAGGCTGGGATTTGAAGATGCCCAGCCCCCAAAAGAGAGGAATATGTCTGAGCCAAGGGCGAGAGGTGTTGCTTGGCAGTTATCTAGGGCACACCAGATCGCTGCCGAGGGCACCCGCGCTCCTAAACCACTGCACTAGGTGTTAAATGAAGCAATTAAAGATGAAGGGGACATTTTAATTACCAGGCTTGGCTGGCTCGGAAGGGGCCCGAGTTTCAAGTGAGTGTGAAGGACTCAATTATGCTGAACGGGAACAAGTCACATGGCATCATGGGGCTGATTTTCCGGGAGCCTGAGGTGGAGGAAAAGGGATTCCAAAGAATAAAACAAAGGAGAGAAGATAAGTCACATGACAAAAATATTCCTAAGACAGCAGGAAAATGCAAGAGATCCATAACATCCTGAAGTGGAAGATCAACCCTGCCTCTCAAGGGACAACAGGCAAATTAGTACCATTAACAATTTTAGAAATTCCCTCCTCTCTTCCCTCTTAATGGATATACGATTTTTTTTTTCAGCTTCAAATAGCTCATGAACTTTTTACCTTTCCATCTTTCCCAAACCAGAGTTTCTGCTTTCTTTCTCATCACCAGCCACCCGAAGACAGACATCACAGCAATTCTGGACCTAGTCAGTCCTTTCTGGAAACTTCCAAGCAAGGTTCACACTGAGATACCCTGGGAGAAAGGAGAGTGACTGGTGTTTGGGGGGTGGGGGGCTGGGCACCATACATCAGTTTTCATTGTTTGGAAATACTTCCTTAATAATGACGATTGAAACTCCAATTTGTGCAGAATTACAGTATTTTCTTTCCCCTTCCTCTCTTTCTAGTCTGCTTTAATATAAATCAGAACCGAGAAAGCAAACGCGGAGTGGCTACTTCTTACGCCCGTGAGAAATGTTTCTAGAAAACCTCACAATTGCCCAAAGTTAAGGCTACCACTATTTTAGGTACCATAAAACGCTGCACGTCTGGGAGCAGATCTGGTTTCAGACACAGTGGCAGCTAAGCTCACCCACTGGTCACTACTATTGACCAGCTTTGCAGCACGTGTATTGGACTCACGTAAGGTTATTTGTGACTTGAAGTTATTTCAGACTTGAAACCGAAACCTAACTATCAGGACTTCCATGCCTAGTACTTGCCTCAGGGGATGTCACATGCTATCTTTGGGGGTCTGCTTCATTTCAAGAAAAAATAAACGCATGGTCCAATTAACCTTGGCTGGATTTCTCATAGTGCTTCATTGTGACTCCTAGGTTGACATATTGTGGTTCCACAGAACCTCTTCGCCCAACCCTGAAAATGTCTAGAAATGTAGGTAAAAGTTACGAATGTACTCACCTTCCCACCTCCCTGTTGTCACAGAGGCCAGCCCAGATCACTGCTCACCAGGAGGATGCCTGCTCTTTCTGGGTGGTGGAGAGAAAGGGCGACAGCCCCCTCGGATGGGAGACTTACCTCCCTGCCCAGCCCCGGGGAAAGTCTCTTTTTGGGCTGGAAGTCACGGCATCATGGGGAATGAGTTGACAGCTGAATAGAAAAGGAGACAATAGTTGCTTAAGAAGAGCAGGCTGGCCCCTGAGAAAGAGGCTCGGTCGCTAATGAGTGGAACCACCCCTGTGTTGCAGGCTGAGAGAAGCATGGGGTGCTTTCAGCGAAGATGCATGGTCTCCGATTCCCACAGCCAAGACCCGTTTGCCAAAGTCTGTGTCCCAGAATCACGACCTGAGAAAGGTCTTCCATAAGTCAAAAAGTCCATCCGTCTGCTCTCGCGAAGTTAAGTATCATCTGAACAAAAGCATGTATGCATACGATTGTGGGAGGGGGGATGGGAGGTGGCACCTCCCTACAACTCCCAGGGGACAACTCTGTCCCCACCCTCTCATCCACTCAGCCCCAGCCTCACCTCATAAGGACAGCAACACATGCATGAAGTTGTCACCACTGGCCTATGCAGTCCCCCTCATGCCTCTTTCCCTCCTTTCCCACACGTTTTGCCCTCACATCAATTTGTACCGAGCAGTCCTCCCACACACCCTGAAATAGCTCAGAGAGTTCCGTCTCTGCTGCGACAGATGGGGAAACCAAGGCAGAAAGCATAACTGAGCAAGGGGCCCAAGGGACGGGCGAACTCTTGCTCCCGTCCTACCCGAGACTTCCAATGTCACTTCTCCACCAGGCAGAATGGATGTTCCCTTTCTCTTTCTCCCTGTAATTAAATCAGGCTGTCACCGCTTCAGGAAAAACAACATTTGTTTAGGGAGGAAAGGGGGACGCGCTGTGTGGCGCTGCCTTCCCTTTGAGCCGCCCTGACAGAAACAGCACTGGGCCCTGTGTGCCTGCCGGCTCCCCTTTGTAGTACACCCCATTCATCATTGCCTTTTGGGGCGGCTAAGTGGAGGGCTGGAAAGAGAAACAAAAAATGACACAGGCTTCCAAAAAGGCAGTGGCGGTTTTCTCTCTGTGTTCTCTTTTCCTTTTCATTTAAGAGTCCAAAATGTAAAGTGCAGGGCTCAATCAGAGGGCTTGTGCTTTCCATTTCAAAGGTCCTTTAATCTGAGGAGACAATTCGCAAACGTCTCTTCTCCAGGCATCCCCTTCGCCATCGCATTAATAATACACCGCCGCTGCCTTCCGCTGAGTACCAGCGGTGGGGATGGTGTGTGCAAATTCATCCCGCCAGCTCCGTGTGCACACCTGCTATCCTCCCGGTCTGCAAGTAAGACATCCTCCTTCTGAAACGTGTGTTTCAGGTCTACCCTGTTTGAACAAAGCCCAAGACGTGAAGCACTTAGCAAAAAGGCCAATTGCCCCCATTTCAAAAGATTTGGGGGAAAAAGAGAGAGAGAGTGTGTGTGTGTGTGTGTGTGTGTGTGTGCTGCTACAGGCAATGCGCACCGGGAGTTGAGAAGCCTGGGTTCAACTCATTCATCCATTAATGCATGAGTGTGTTTGTTCTCCTCTAAACGAGCACGTACTATGTCCCAGGTCCTCTGCTAAGGATCGAGGTTAAAAGGTGAATAAAACACAGATCTCCCTCAAGCATTCTGGGCCTGGTGCAGCCAGTGATCAGCTATGTCCTTGAGTTAGTTGCTCAAGCAATGTGGGTCTCAGATCTCCCTTTTGAAGAAGGAAAATAATAGCTGGCTTCCCTCGAGCTTGCAGAGCGAGAAGGTAGTAAACCTGTGCCTTTAAGTGTTTCTTTACAGATCATTAAGTACTATGGGGAATGGAGGGTCATAGGAATAATGGAATTTTTGAGCTAGAAGGAACCAGAGAAATCAACTAGTCTAACCTTTTCATATAAGACGGGAGACAGAGAACTAAAATGTTAGGCGCCTCTGTCTGTTGAAAGTCTATCCAAAATGAAAACAAAACATCTTTGAAATAATAATGGAAGACAGAGGGTTAGGTTAGGGAATTTACACCAATTCTTTCTGGAAGGGGGCAGCTCTCAGGAATAGCAATCAGGAAAACCGGGTTCTAGTCTTGGAGTTTTCACTAGCCAGCTAAGTCCGTGGATGAATGATTCAATATCTCTTGAGTCCCAGTTCTGTCACCTGTAAAATGAGAATTACAAATGATAAAAACACGATGTAATGGGGAAACAATGGGCTTTGGGGTCCTACAGATCTGGGTTTGAGTTCTGCCTCTGCCATACGGTAGCCGTGTGACCTTGAATACGTTAGGTGAAGGTGACTCCCTGAGCCTCGGCTTCCTCTTCCATAAAGTGGGCGTGAGCCCCCCACCCTGATGGGGCTATCAGGATTAAATATGGTGAAGCATATAAAGCACTTTGAACATGGTGAGTACTTTTAATGAATGTTAATTCCCTCTTTTCCTCGATAACCTCTTCTAGCATTAAAATTCTTTGACTATGAAATGTCTCCTGAAATGTGATCTCATATAAGTATATTGGCTTTACTACTTTTTCACCCTACAAGGTAGGGCGGAGCCAGACGCTTTTCTTCTAATAGATGCTGGAATGGGGATCCGAAAGTGTGACAGCTCACTCAAGGTCACAGCAGGTTGGCCACAGAAATGGGAATTGAACCTGGCTTCCCTACTTCTAGCTTGGAGGCATTTCTCAGAACAGCCACCTGTTGGTAAAGGAGTCTCCTTCCTTCCCATGGGCCCCCTTACAAGGAAGTCAAATGGCTCATAGGAACAGTAAACAGGAGAGAGAGAAAAAACTCATATGTGTGCCCCTGTTACTTCATTTAATCGTCTCAAAGCCCCATGGGTAGGAAGTATCCCCATTTTATAGATGAGGATGTGGAGGAACAAAGGGGTAAAGGAATTTGCCTGAGGTGCCCAAGACTGGTGAGTGATGAAGCCAGGAGTCATCCAGATATAAAGTGTTCTTACCGCACATCACACAGCCTTGGGGTCATCAGCATGGCGCATGCTCTCAGGGTAAATCTCAGCAGAGATCTTTGTATCACTCGGTCTCTAAAGTCGCACAAGGAATCTTTCCTTCTACTCCACAATCTCATTCATTGTCTTTGAAATGAAGCCCCAAGAAAGTATTTTCCAGCCTGAAATTTACTTTTAACTTTCCCCTACACACTTGCCCGGAGCCAAAGAGAAAGGTCAAAGGGATCGGGAGCTCCTGGGGGCAATAGTGAACACCTCTGACCATCCCTGGTGGGATCACCATACACCTGGTGATTTCATAGACGTCAAAGAAGGGACTTAGGAGACCCAGGACCTGGGAACGTGTGGCATGCTTTAAGGCTAAAGCCAGCAGCTGGTGATAAATGAAAAAGGACTTTTCAAACAGAATGAATGTAAATAAGAAAAGAAGCCCCTGGTTAGGGAAGTTATTCTAGCAAGTGGCTATATAAATGTCTTTATATTGTTATTTCCAATATTAGTTTGTTGTTCCTCCATGAAAGCTGATTTATTTGAAATGTTATTACTAGAAACACCCTAATCTTTTGGTAATAATTCATATACTGGAAGATTACAGTTTTGGAAGGCAGCCCAGCGCTGTCTGGAATCCTATTTATGGATTAAAGGATTTGAACAGCATTGCAAGCAAGATCTCTAAAGAGTAGGATAATGTAAACCTGGTTCCATATAAAATGCTTTACCCCAGCTATAGTAACCCCATTAAAGTCAGATTGTTAGAGGACACTGGGTACGAGGACTTTCATTACACTAAACCAGGATATCACTGCCCCTGAAGAGCAGGGATTTTCAAGCCCAATTGCCCCTTGTTTTGACAGACTACGCCTAACTTCCCGTTTCCCCTTTCTCCTAGGACACCCCAACCTCACATGATAGGTCTGGACTCCTTGAAAGGGCATATCGAGGTGAAGGAAGCAAAAAGGTGATTTGTCACAGGAAAGGCAGTCACGAAGCTAATGCGGTTTATCCGCAGGCCTAGGAAAATGCACACCACGTGCTTTTTGTTCTTGGAAATCTTCACGTTAAGATTGATCCCACTCCGCCAAAAGGGCTCGTTTAGTAAGCAGTCTGGGTCTTGATGCTGGAAGAACCCAGAGAAGATTAACTGAATCTGACAAGAGCAGGCAAGAATCATTGTTGACCATTGCGAGGGCAAAGCCCTAACCAGACCCAGATGAGCTGCCGAGACAAAGGAGCCCTGAGCTGCTCTTTTCCCTTCGAGGGCCCTGACACGCTGACAAGTGGTAGGAGGCCCCGGGAGCTGCACACAGGGTCCCCTGGCTCCACTATTTATCGGCTGCATTGCCATGAGCTGATCATTTAACCTCTTTGAACCTTACCTTCTTCATTTTTAAAGACATAACATCTACTTGCAAGGCTGTTACGAGAATGTTACGAGGTCATACGTGACAAATGCCCGACCCACGGAGGGTGGTAAAGGAATGCCAGCCTCACCCACGACTATTATCAAACAATGGGCACCCTGCAGAAGGATGGTTGCCGGTTTCGAAATCCAAAGACTCTTAATTGTGTGCCTCACTCCTCTATCACAAACCCCTATAAGGGGCCAAACCAAAAGTGCTATCGGAACTGGCTGGGGCTCAACAGAAGGAGAGAGAGTGGAAGGGAAGCCCGGAAAAGGATAGACCAATGTCACATTCCCCTTCAGCAGACACTGCCTATTAACATAGAGTCATCAAGCATCTCGTGACCATCATCTGCCACATAAATAATGGATAATAATTCTAATTATACCACCATCTAAAACTTGACTTAAGAAGTCCTTTTTTTTTTTTTTTTAGTCCAACTTATTTCGGTCACATCTCTATCAGAATCATTGGAGGAAGGGGATTCTTTTGTTTTTTTTTTTAATTTTTTTTTAACGTTTATTTATTTTTGAGACAGAGAGAGACAGAGCAGGAACGGGGGAGGGGCAGAGAGACAGGGAGACACAGAATCGGAAGCAGGCTCCAGGCTCTGAGCCATCAGCCCAGAGCCCGACGCGGGGCTCGAACTCACAAACCGTGAGATCGTGACCTGAGCTGAAGTCGGACGCTTAACCGACTGAGCCATCCAGGCGCCCCGGGGATCCTTTTTTAAAATGCAAGTTTCTGGCTTCTACTCCAGAACCATTAAGTCAGAATATCTGAGAACGGACCTTAGGAATCTGCACTTTTAACAAGTTCCCCCAGAGAGCTTTCTGTACAGGAAACGTTGAGAATGGAGATTCCCTCGGGATTCCTGGAGCAGAGCCAGTGGGCGCCAGTGTCCTTCAGGGCTTCTAGGGAGCAGGGTGATAAAGGACATTTGGATTGTGTTTTAGTGTTTACAAAACACAAACATGATCACGTACTAAAGAGTGTGCATACGAACAAAACAAATCTATCCATAATGCAAACTATGGATATTGATAAACAATACAGTACACCTCATCGACCCAGCACCGTCGGAGACAAGGCTGTTCTACATAAATACATTTGCTAGAAAAACTGGGATTTAACTGTTTGAATGCCCGGCATTTGAGACAATTAATAATAGCAATGTTTTTTTAATGAATTCCACAGACCTCTGCCTTCACAAACCGAGGATCCCAAAGGTAATTGAACATTATATTGATTCCGGGTCAGGCTAGGAGCCTGTGCTTTTGCATGAAGCCTAGGGAAGCAGTGATGTGTAGTTCACTGATGAATAGTGATGCGCTCTGAGCTCCACTTGTGTAAAACACTCTTTGTCCTGACATTTGACAGCCCCAACCTTGAAGCATTTTGCTCGCCATCTATGGTTTTTCTGACTTCTCTTTGAGTTGGCTATCAAATGTCACTTCTTGCCAATAGAACACCAAGCACCCCCCCCCCCTCCCCACAACACCCTTTCTGAGATGCCACTTCTATTCTGAGGTAGGAGAATATTGAGAAAGTCTTATAATGATAAGTGTGATGAGAGGAAATCAGTGTTCAGGAAGTTGAAGAGGGTCTGTATCCAACCTTTCACTAAGCGAAGTTAATGGTTTCATAGCTCTGAGACTCTCGGGCCTGAGTGCCTGCTCTCCAGGAAGATCACGTCCAAGGACTTGGGGTCACCTATATATTTACTGCCAGAGCATGATGGGAAGGGACTTAGGCAAATAGGATCACGCAGAAAGAGAATATTTAATATTTCCAGGTAAATTGGTGAGAATTCTTTCTGTTACTGTCACAGAAACAACTTAGATCAGTTTCAGAACGGGGGGGGGGGATTTATTAGCTCACAAAAGCAGCAGGTGTCTCTCTATACATGGCTCTTGTCGCTACTTCTGTGTTTGTTGACAATGCTCTTTTCCAGTGCAGATCAGATCATCCTATCTTAGAACCCAAAGGAAAGAGATGCCTCTTGCTTTCCCACTTTAATACAGCAGAAAAGTTCCCTGACTAAACCAAATTAGGTCATACTTCACCCTTTATAACAATAGCTTATGGAATGACAAATGGTTAGGTCCAGATCATGTGCAAATTTCTGTGGTCAGGGGTACCCGATGCTATGATTGACAGCCCATCACAATCATAGGATTGGTGTGAGGCAGGGCCCCACCCCCACGCCCGGAAATGGAAATTGTATTCTGGCAAAAGTAAAAGGGCGAGATGCTACAGAAATCAAGCAAGAGATACCTACTATGGAGAAGCAATGGCCCATGGCCCTGCTAATGAGAGTGCCATAGAAAAGCAAATGAGGATAAGAAATTGTGGCCCTCCACCCACAGGGGTTAGATCAGGGAGAAAGAGAGCAGCAGAAATGTCATTGTCCATAATGCTGAACCACCTCTCCCTATGGAATCCCCAGAAGGAGAATTCTAGCAAACAGAAAATTTTTATTTCAGTGATTCTGCATCAGCCAAGGAAACCAGGTTATGCTGTGGTAACCATCAACCTGTAAATCTTAGCAGCTTTACATACGAAGCCTTATTTCTCAATCCCAGTACGTGTCCGGTACAGTTTGCCAGGGGGCTCTGCTCATCATTGTTCTCACTCTGAGACAAAGCAGCCACCATCTGAGAGTGGTGAGTCACATCTCAGCTCTAGGAGCTTCTGTTTGATGTGATCCTTCCACTTCTGTTTAGGCGGGTAAGTATAATCCTACCACGAATCTGGGAAATATTAACGGGCCACACTAATGACTACCAAAGATTGTGGATTCCCCAGCTTCAGAAGGAAGGAAAACAGAGAGGGGAAAGAATGATTCCCTACCAAACTCCACCTAGGGGACACAGCACTTTTGGTTCACCCCTACTCCTCTGCCCGCCATGCTCACCATTGCCCCCGCCCATGGGAAACAAAGGGCTCTGCTGTTGTGATGGTAAGGAGAGAAGGAGCAGAATCTACCAAATTTCTGTTGGAAAACTTAGGGAGTGCAAGAGAGAATGGAGATACATATATGAAATTAGGGAGGGGGCTGGGGAAGGGCTCTAAATCTCTAAACAGGTTTATTTGGGGGAGACTGCAGAGGTGATATCTATCCAATAAATGACTGCCTGTGAAACCCAGTGAAATATCATATATAGTATTAAGAGGAAAACTTCCCAAACTAGGGGAGAAGAAAGAAAGAAAGAAAGAAAGAAAGAAAGAAAGAAAGAAAGAATTGGCCTAGGTCAAACATTTATCATCTAGCATTTGCTAAGAATCTACCCTATTGATCAAATACTGAGTTGAAAAGGTGACTATCACAAAGTCCTTGCCTCAAAAATCTAATTTATTGTAGGCAAACAAGCAAGCAAAGAGAAAACATAAAAAAGCAGGAAGATACTGCTATGTCAGAAGCAAGTTAAGAGGTTATAGGCACCCCAAGAATAAGCACTTGATCTGAAATCTGATCCATGCCAATCAACTATGGATGGCATTTGAATGGAGGGAATCTCTGAATTTGCCCTAAAATACAAGTAGAAGGTAGCCAAATAAGGAAAAGCAGTTTCAGGGAGAATATTCCAGGGAAGAGGAGACACGTTTGAAAGGATTCCCAAGTAAGGAAGGAATGAGTGCTATAGGTAGGTCAGTATGGGATGATGAGGAGGAGGAGTAAGAGGTGAGATTGGAAATAACAGTCTATAAAGTGTTTTCTTTTGGCTTGCAAAAGACTTCGTATTTCATCCTGAAGTGAGTGAAGGGAATTTTAAGCAAGGAGCCAGCATGGTCAGATTCACATTTTAGAACAGTCAGTGTGTCCAAAGTATGAAGAGTGAACTGAAGAAGGGCAAGACTGGAGGCAGGGGTGGGGAGCAGCCAGAGGGCTCTTAGTAATCCAAGAAAAAAAAAAAAAAAAAAAACATTGAAGGCATAAACTGAATCTGCGGGGGCTGAGGGAGAGGTGGGCATCAAAACATCCCAGCCCCAATTAGTTAGTTCAGGAAAGAAGGTATTTGGGAAGGGAGGAAGATGGGACCCGATGTTCATCAGACCAGAGCGGAGACGCCATCTTACTTATTTTCTTCCTTGGTCCGTGCTACTCAAACAGGCTCACTGAGGATCATGCCACTGACAGGGGAAAGTTGATGAGTGATCATGTACCCTGCACCCTATCAACCTCATCCCCCTAGAAGTCAGTTGTATGGCGTTGAAAGGGTCAATCAGCATCACCCAGAGGTACTTCAAGTAAACGATAGGGATGAACAACTTATGTGGTCAAAAATATCCAGAAGAATCAGTGGACTGTGCCCATAATAGGCTCTGATACTGAGAGGGTAGGACTTTTAGGGGCATCTTTCTCTCTGTCCCCACAGAGCTTACAAATTGTTTCACGGAACAAGGCCATGGGTCTACATGTTCGTAGAAGACGATGTACAGATAGAGTTATGGCACCATTTCACCAACCATAGCCTGCAAACAATGATATTTGTTGTCTTATACACTGCACTAAAATGAAGAGCATGCTCAACCCTGCCTTCTTTCCAAGTCATCCTGAACTCAGCCCATTAATGAGCCCAGAGCAACATCCATGAAGAGGAGCTCACACCCGAGGGTCATGGTCACTGCAAGAGTTGCCCAAATCCCACTAGGAGCAAGATGGCTACATATGTTCTCCTTCCTCCTGGGATGGAAAGGGAGCTCAGCTGGTCTGAGGTAGCAAACCTACCTAAACCAACTGAACTTATTATACTGGGCCAGAGGAAAAAGGAAAACAGCCGTACTACTGGAAAGTGGAGAAAAGTGGGACCTTCAAGGAAAGTACATTCATCTGGACATAGAGCCCTTATTTTCAACTCCCTGTTTGTTTGGTTTTGGTTTTTGTTTTCAGTTTGGGAAAAACAACACCGAAGGGTGGGATATGAGACGGACAGTCGGTTCTAATAAAATCTAAAGTCTCAACATCCTTTTTTTCCACTTTCCCAATGTATACTTGTATTTCATAAAGAGGTCTACGCTGCTTTCGGAAGAGTCCCTCTGCCTTGTGAATAATTCAGCGACTTCTCAAGTCCCCAGTGACTGGCCACGAGCTCAAGTGCTCAGTGGAGAGCACAGGCGTCTGAGAGTAGATCATTATGAGTTTCCAACAACGCTCAAGTTCTTGCCAGTCAGCCAAGCTGCCTGTTACACCTACCCCAGGCCCACCCTGCTCCACCCCTGTGTGGTGTCACTTTGAAATCCTAGGACGCCTGGGTGGCTCAGTCGGTTAAGCGTCCGACTTCAGCTCAGGTCACGATCTCGCGGTCCGTGAGTTCGAGCCCCGCGTCGGGCTCTGGGCAGATGGCTCGGAGCCTGGAGCCTGTTTCCGATCCCGTGTCTCCCTCTCTCTCTGCCCCTCCCCCGTTCATGCTCTGTCTCTCTCTGTCTCAAAAATAAATAAACGTTAAAAAAAAAAAATTGAAATCCTATATGATCAGGCAGGGCCCCTTTGCTACACCATTTTCTTTCCTTTTGAAGAAGACGGGCAAGCAGGGGGCAAGAATGGCAACTCTAAGCCATGCAAGCCACTCTTCTGCTCAGAACACATTTTTCGTCTCATCACCTGTTTCAGGGGAAACAGCTAAAAGTACATGGAGGCTTGTTTTGTGTGGATCTTAAACATACCGCTGTGCATGGTCCCGATGTTGCAGTGCGGCCTTTGGCCTGTGCTTGGCATGTAGAGCAAGGGCAAGGATTTGCCCAACTGGGCACTTGGATCTGGTCTCACAGAAGGAAGGGTTTGAGTGTCTTACCTGGACTGATTTGAAGTACGTCCCTACAAGTCCCGTCTGCTTCCAGCCCTAGTCCAAACTATCTCCCCAGTAAGTTCCCAATGATGTCCCAATTCCCTCCATAATAGGAGCATTTTTTGAATAATCACACTGCTTTCCAGTAGTCTTCGGCTAGAATGTGAACCAGCCTGATAAAGATTTTGGCTTCGGACTTTCACCAGCCATGAGCCCCTCAGGTTTTTACGTAAGAAAAGCTGAGACATATGGAACAGGACACAGAAGGTAGGGTTATTCAGGTACCGGGTGCCTAGCTGAGGAAAGATGGGCTAGGACGGGTCTCATTTTACAACGTCAAAGGAGCATTAATAGAAAACATAGGTAGGCAAACAAAGGTAAACAACAGTTCCTATATCCCTCACTTAGCCATTTGTTCAAGGTCAGTCTTGACCATAGGCTCAGCCTCCACTGGAGTTTAGGTGCTGGAGAAATTTCGAGAGAAATGCAGGGCAAATGTTTGTTCTCAGGTACAGTTGAATCATATTTCTTCCTAACAAAGTAGAATGTAAAGCGGTGTTTTTATAGCAATGTATCAATGTAGAAACATCTCTGTTTTTTACGAGGACATATCAGCAGCTCTGTCAGAATTTCAGTAAACGTTAGTTTGCGGGCACTTTGATTTAATCTTCTCTGCCTGCACATCTACCTACCCCCAACTGGGGGAAAAAAAGCTTTTCTGTCTAGTCATTAATGATGTATACACAGTCACTTAAGAGAACTGGAGGAATCATTCTTCAAGGAAGCGTTGTTTTTTTTATTCTTTGTAAAACAAATAATTGCCTCCAAGTGTACATGTCATTTAAGGTATTTTCTACATTGTACCTTCCAGGACCCTTGCTAGAGAAGTAAGATTTCAGGAGAATGTTGCAGTTTTGACTGAATTTAAGGGAGTGTGTTTAATTGGGAGGTAGGGAAGAAGAGCCTCTTAGAAAGGGAGAGTGCTAAGCTTTGGAACACATTACCAAGAACAATTTGGGGGACTCCTTCTGCAGAGATGAGCTGACATAGGATGGTCAAGGCTGCAGCCCAGCCTAAAGAGAGGGGGCGCTGTCACACCTGACCCCAGGAGCTCTCTTCCAAGGCTCAAGTGCCATAATCCTAAATCCTGGTCTTTCCCCCTTGGGATCCTTCGATAAAGCAGAACATGGTGTCCATTTGGTCCTCCCGACGTGCTGAGAAATCTAATGAGATAAAAGCCCAGGTTGGCGTAAGAAGTAAATCAGAGGAGTCCGTCTCCACAAATTCTGAACAGGGCCCATCTTGATAAATAAAGTGTGACAGTCATAACAAACAAACCAAAAAGCAGATAAAGGATGAGGGCCCTCAGCATTAATGCTGGAAAACCTTTGGCGATAAATAAGTAATATTATAATAAAAGATATTGTAATACGTTGTCATTTGTAGGGAGAAATGTAATATAGTCCGGGGAGGAAGATAGATGGCTCAGGTTGTTTCTCTGACAGTGGAAGTAATAGCTATCGAATGTTATGTTTAGCATATCATAAAATCAGCGTTAGCAGGCAAGAAAGCCCTCCAGCCTTCCCGAAGTCCACATGCAGGCTTTTGACACCAGCAAGAAAAAGGCCTGGAAGGAAGCTCACCTGGGATGGATGGCCTCAATCCAAACCAAATCGGAAGAGACAGAGCTTCCCTTTGGCCCTCAGCCTGGAGTGGAGATGAACTTGAGGGTGACTGGAGAATATCTTTCTTCAGCCCCCTCTTTACTTGCCATCCTCAAGGGGCTCCTGGCGGTTGTAGGAGCCGAGCTATAAAATTTGAATTCATGGAGCATGGGAAACTCTTTTGAGGATGATGATGGCCAATTGTCTTTTCACGTTGGGTAGTCAAGGACAAATTCAGGTTTCCTTTAGAGGTGCAGAAAATCTTCCCTCTTCTCACTCCCCAAAAGCATCATTGCCGTCGTCATCAACATCATCATCTGCCCATGGCTGTCTTACATTGTCTGAAACTCCCCCATTGTTTATTGTGTAAGTTATATCCCACCCCACCCCCAAAGGAGAAGAGCGAGCCATGCGGATCTGAGAAACAATAGAGCCTTACCTCCCCGTACCTACTGACTTGAGCTGTGCAGCCTTGCTTGCTGTAGGGACAAGAAGGTCAGTAGGCAGAAATAATTCAACCAAGTGCTCACACAGGAGGGGGTCTTCACTTGTGCCAAATGCATGCAAAAAGACCACTATTTTATTTATTTTCTTTTTAGTGTATTATTTGCCAGGAGAGCCCACTGACAAAACGTCCTGGGCAAAATGTCATTTTCAAAGATACAAAAAAAAAATTTTTTTTTAATAATGGACTAAAGCCAAGAGAAGTTTACCCACATCCAAATGGAATGTTTTATGCTGAGGCAGATTGTGAGAAGGATCTGAGAAATGATCGGGAAAGGTCTCAACCTCTGCTTCCTAGGAACAGTAACAGTGGGACTAGAATTCGAGCACTGCTACCTTGGGGCTCTGCAGCCTGGAATAGGGACCTTGGACTCTCATGCAAAGGGGCTCAGAAGAATGGAAGAGGATGACTGGAGGGAAAGTTATTATTTCCTGAAAGGACCCCACTTGCCACAAAGCTTTCTCCCTTTCTGTCTGATCCTCAAGATGGAAATGCCATAGAAACCTCTGGCTCTCTCCCTCTCCCTCCACCATCGATCTCAGAGATATACAGACGTCCTTTGCTCCCAAAGGATACTAGGAATGACCACCTGTCCCTGTTGTTATATAGATAAAGAAAAAATGTCTTCCAAAAGGAGCTCTGGGTAGAGTTGCCGAGCAGGAGGTGAGTGGGTGCTTGGGGAAGGATCCACTGACCAATGGAGGCAGGCTGACCACTCCTCTCCTTCCTTGGGTCCTCGTTCATTAATCTTATAAAGAATAGAGATAGACATTGAGAATCTTCTCTGCAGAGGGCTCTGTGTTAGGTGTTCTGTGGACTATACAGGCAACTCCTTTCCTGCTCTCAAGGAAGTAAAGAGCTACACTCGCTTGAAAATAAGCACACGAGCAGGCGGTATAGCTTTGTTTTCCCACAAGATCAGAGAACTTAGCTCTGTTGCCCATGGCCAGTTTCCATTCAATGTAATGAACAGGCACCGGAAAGGCAGCTTGGAATAGTGGTTAAGAACATGAGCTTTGACAGCATCCGGGTGGCTCAGTCAGTTGAGCGTCCGACTTTGGCTCAGGCCATGATCTCACAGTTCGTGAGTTCAAGCCCCACATTGAGCTCACTGCTGTCAGCTTGGATCCCCTAACTAAAGAAAGTGAGCTTTGACATCTTAGGTAATTGACTCTGCATCCTACTTTGACTACGTACCGTCCTGTGATTCTTAGCAAGTTCTCTTAAGTTCTCCGAGCACTTGATTTCAATACATAAAAAATAGACAATCATTGTTACTACTTCATGGAATAATTTAATGAGTTAATGGATGCAAAGCATTGAGCACAGCATGTAGTAAATGCTCAACAAATGTTCGCTGAAAGGACGTTGAAGATGTGTCAGATGCTAGGCTTGAAGCTGGCTACCCGGATGGCTAATGTGTTGGTCTCCAGGAGGTTAGAGTCTAATAACTTAGAGTCAAATAACTGTAGCAAGATGGCAAAAACACATACTGAGCGGTCTGTTTTTGTTAAAATGTTAGAAATGAAATAACTTCCTTTTTCCGGTTTTTCCTTTAGGAAGATTTTTGAGACTGGGAGATTTAATCTTTCAAGTGTACAAATGGGGTCATTGGATTTCATGAAAGGTCCCCAGAGAGAGAAGCAGAGCCTACAGTTCTAAACCATCCCACCCCAGTTGCACCTAAGGCTAAGCATACGACTTGGGGAGGTTAATTATTTAATCGATAAAAATATTTATTAAGTGCCTGTGAGTCAGGCACCACGGTGGGTACTGGCGAAAGAGCAGTTATGACATAATTGTTAGTGTTCACCAATATCCATGCTCTCCTTTGCTTCCTAGGCACACAGTGGGGCGACATTTTCCTGTCTCCCCTGCAACTAGGTGAGATCATGTGACTTGAGTTCCAGCCAATGAATTGGGAGCAGAAGCGAGGTGCTCCATTTTCAGGTCTGACTCCTAGAAACCTCCCACCAATGATCGCTTTCCCATTCCACATCCACCAGCTAAACTGGATGCTCTTCAGAGACCCAGAGGAAGATGTAGCCACAGATGGACACTTGCGTCCTTGAACCCTAGGCCCGTGTTGGACTCTGAAATGAATAAGAAATAGACTTTGGTGCTAAGTCACTGAGATTTGGAGGTTTATCTGTTACAGCAATTAGGACTATTTTCCATATTAATCCAGCAATGCACAAGATTAACTTGTCCCTGGCCTTGTGGAACTGACAGACTCTTAAAAACGAAAAATTAAATAAGTAATTATAATGGAGGATCATGAACGTCAGGGCAGTGAAAAGACAGAGAAATGAGACCAGGAAGTAGGATGACCTAAGCTAATCCAGGAGTTAGAGAAATCCTGTCAGAAGAGGCACCATTTACAGTGAGACTTGAAAGGCGGTATATTCATCAGTTAGGGCTGTCATAACAAAGTACCACTCCCTGGGTAGCTTAAACAACAGAAATTTCTTTCGTTATAGTTCTTGAGCTAGAAGTCCCAACCAGGGTGTTAGTAAGGTTGGTTTAATTCTGAGGTCTCTCTCCTGGGCTTGCAGACGGCCGCCTCCTTTCTGCGTCCTCACCTGATCTTTTCTTCCATGTGTATATACGTCTGTGTCCTAGTCCCCTCTTCTTATAAGGACACCAGTCATATTGGATTAGGGCCCACCTGTATGACCTCATTTTACCAGAATTATCTCTTTAAAGACCCTGTCTCCAAATACGGTCGTATTTTGAGGTTCTGGGGGTTAGGACTTGAACATTAGAACTTGGGGGCTATACTACACAGCCCATAACAGATGGGTAAGAGTTGGCCAGGTGAAGGGTTAGGGTGACTTCAGGTTCTCTATCTGGTCCCACGATGAGAGATGTCACAGGAAAGAAGAATGAGAAAGAGGTTCAAATTTCTGAAGGGCAAGGTGCTAAAGCTATTCAAGGGATGCTTCAGATCGCAACCTGGCAGCGGCCTTTTGATTGCGGATTTAGAACTTAAGATATTAAAAATAAAATTATGGATGGTCGGAATTAGCAGCATACCTTGACTCTCTGGAAATGGAAGAAGATTGACTACAGCTGTGGTTAGTGGTCCCGGAGCCTGCATGGAGCTCCTGTGCTTTCTGACAAATCCCAAGAGGGTCTTTCAAAGTAAAGATTGGAGCCAGAAGTCAGATCACAAGAACGATAGCTACCTGGCCATGTGCAGAGACTGAAGATCAATGGGTGAAAAATCAATCTGAATAAATGATCTATTAATACATACAACAGGTTCCCAGCAATTAATCTCCAGGAGGATGACAGCCCGCCAGTTACAGTGAACTGCTGATGGTGATTGACATAATGGGATCGTCTGCAGCTGCCAGGCTGCCGAGTTAGTGATATTCACATTTATTTCCTGCTTGGATGGAGTGGTTTCTGGGACAGCGCTGGAGTTTGGGACTGAAAACATACTGCTCAGGAAGCCCAAATTGCACCTTCCAAAGAAGGTGTACATGAGCATACCCAGGACCAATGTCTGGTCTACTAGCAGAAAAGAGAGGAGGCTTCTTCTCTCCCAAGTGGCTAGCTACACCTTTGCAATATGGAACTTGGTAGAGAAATTTAGAGAGACCTGCTTGGGGGTACCTGGCTGGCACAGTGAGAGGAGCATGCAACTCTTGATCTTGAGGTTGTGAGTTTGCGCCCCACTTTAGGTGTAGAGATTACTTTAAAATAAAATATTAAAAAAAAAATAAAGAGACCTGCTTAGAAACCAGGAAAATTACCACACGTTTGACAGCTGCCATTGTGAAAGGAGAGAACTGCATATCCATGAGACATAGGTACTTTAAAGTATTATTTTTTCCTTTAGTTCTTCAGAAGAATACAATGAGACAACCTTGTGCTCCCAAAATACTTAACTCCACACTTTCGGTCTTCTAAATCTAGAATTTTTTTTAAAAATTTTTTGGTGTTTATTTATTATTGAGAGACAGAGAGAGACAGAGCATGAGCATGGGAGAGGCAGAGAGAGGGGAGACACAGAATCCGAAGCAGGCTCCAGGCTCCGAGCTGTCAGCACAGAGCCCGACGCGGGGCTCGAACCCACAAACCGCGAGATCATGACCTGAGCTGAAGTTGGACGCCTGACCGACTGAGCTACCCCGGCGCGCCTAAATCTAGAATTTTTAATGTCTGCCCAGTAAAGCCCAATTCACTCTTCAAAGTTCATCTTATCACCTCATAACCTCCTCTAAAAGATCTTTTCCAGATACTCCATGCTACTCCCAAAACCTATCCCAAATCCACCCACCTTTCTCCATGTCTACACCCACCACCTTAGACCAGGTTACCATTATCTCCACCAGTACTCTTTCGAGATCCTCCTACCTGCTCTCCATTTTACAGCCTTACCCTCTACATTCTGATCTCCATACAACAGCCTGAATGACGCGTTTCAAATATATATCCATGCATATTACTTTAATTGAACTCAGAGCAAAACTCAGGCTAACACTTACCGTGGCCCACGTGGCCCCACATGAGCTGGCTCCTATCCCTTTATCTCTCGCCAGGCTCTCCTGAGCTCCTGCTGCACCAAGACGGGGTCAGATCTGTCCATTCCATGGAGCCTTACATTTGCTGTCCTACCTCTCAACAACCCTCTTATCCCCACCCGCACAGATCAGATCTTCCCATAATTGGTTCTCCATCGCTTATAATTCAGCTCCTCAAGGAGGTCTGTTTAGACCAACCCACAAGTAGTAGTTCCCACTCTCCCACCCCCCAGTCACTATCACACCATCCTGTTTATACACATCACAGCACTCATCACTCTCTGGAATTCACGCGTTATATACACACACATGCATTATACAGAAATATACTATATGCTTTTCAGTTGTTCATTACGTGTATTTCCTCCCCGGAAGGTACGCCCCGTAAAGATAGAAAGCTGAGGGGTGGCTCAGTTGGCGATGCGTCCAACTCTTGATCTCAATCCGGGTCTCAATCTCAGGGTCGTGAGTCCAAGCCCTGTGTTGGGATCTGTGCTGGATGTGAAGCCTACCGAAAAGAAATAAATAAATAAATAAATAAATAAATAAACAAACAAAAAGGCTGGAAAGCTTAATGAGAGGGCTGCGAGAAAGCAAAGTGAGGCACAGTGGAGCTTGCTCTTCCTTTGAAGGAAAGAAGCCACCCTTGGTTCTGGTATTATTTGCACCCCCTAGCTTGCAGGAGAGTACAACGCATGTAGCAAATGTTTAAGTATTTGCAGAATAAATGAATGAACGGCATAATCAATCGTTCACTCCTTTGAACTTCCACAGTATCCTATTCCCGTCTCTATGAAGACATTCACCACGTTGTAGAGTAGGCATCTGTCAGAATCTCTTTCTCTCATCCTTGATGAGGAGCTCCCGAAAGAGACGATCACGCTCGTGAAATGACGTGAGCTAAAGCAGAGAATGCTGTATTCTCTGTGTAGTCCGTGCTTCTCAGACTTTCATGGGTGCACGAATCGCCTAGGGAATCTTGTTCCAATGCAGTTTCTGATTCATATCGGAATCAGAGGGGGGGGACTCAAGAGTTTGCGTTTCTAGCAGGCTTCTAAAGGAAGTCAATGCTGCTGGTACTTAGCATATTTTGAGTGGAAAGGCATCCAGTGAGTGGATGCTCTAAAACATTGGTTTTCTCTCCCCTTTGTATCTGCTACAGAGCCTTTCACGGTATCTGGATATAAAATACATGTGAAGTGAGTATACATATAAAATACATGTGAAGATGCCCATGACCTGGCATCGTGGGGGTGATGGGCAGAACCAGGGGAGGAGGGCCCTTCTGCCTGCCTTCCAAGAAGCTTGAAAACCACGGACTGCACTGGCTTCAGCCTCTGCTCCAGATTAGCTCAGAAACAGTTCCCCTTGAGAGGATAGGACCTTAATTCACAGCCCGTCTGACAGAGCTGGCGTTTGTCGGGACTCTTCACACAGAAGCGCGTGCCGTGCGCTTGGACCACGGAATCTGCTCAAGAAGAATCCGTGTCTGACTAGCAGGTAGCTGAGCCCGAAGAACGGCCCAGGAGACAGACGTGCACTGTTTCCCCAGCAGCGACATGGGAGAGAATATGGAACACACAGAAGAAGCATATGTTGCCAGAAACCTGACCCAACTTGGAAACTTTTTCCAAACTCTTGCCTTTCATCATTATTTCCACCCGTGTGGGTCCTGAAAACCAGGGGGTGTTGCCTGGGTCCTTCCAATCAGTCATTTCGGGTGGCTTGGGGCCAAGCTCGCAGGGGAGGCTCAGGAGCTAACCAGGTTCCAGACTCCCAAGAATGGTACAGTCCCCTGTTTCCCAGACCACTCTAGGCACTTAGGAAATCTGAAAGATCCAAAGCATTGGCTTTAAAGAGACGGTTCACCAGCCGTTTTGCACCT
The DNA here is from genome assembly GCF_023721935.1 of Panthera uncia. NCBI lineage: Eukaryota > Metazoa > Chordata > Mammalia > Carnivora > Felidae > Panthera > Panthera uncia. The sequence goes on from NC_064813.1 coordinate 33,568,610, forward strand.
TTGCTGTGAGCAGAAGGGAAAGACAAGTGCAAGGTGTCCAAGGTACATTTCGGTCAGATAGGCAGACACACTTTCCGGCCGTGAATACGGTCAGATCTGGAAGTGCAAGCTTCTTCTCAGCTGCTCTGACCAACAGCTTGCTACTGGGTATGTGGTCCAGAAACAGCCACGGCACCTGCAACAGTGTTGAAAATGCAGGATCCCGGGCAGCCCTCCCACACCCAACTGGGCCTCTGACTGGGGTAATGCTACAATCGTGGCCAAGGGCAAGGAGATGGACTGATGAGGAATCAACTTCCCTGGGATTTTCTGGCTAAAACCCTATCTCCCGCCGCCCCGATGATGGCTCCCCGATTATTGTGCAAGAGCAGAACCGGCATTCCCGCTTTATCCCAAGGACGTAGCAGAATTTAATCCTCAGGCACAGAAACCAGCCGAGTGAGATAAGCTCAGATTTTCTCCATGAGTGAAAAATAGAACCAAGGGTGGCTTCTCTCCTTTTAGGAAAGAGCAGGACCCATTGTGTCCTGCCTTGCTTTCTTACAGCCACCTCACGCAGCTCTGTGTTCCCTACACCGTCCTTCTTCTTCCTCCTCCTTCCTCGACTCGGGAAAGTCGCTGGCAAAGAAACCTGGCTGATCAGGGCGAAGGGTCTCTGTGCCTCTGAAGGTTTGCTCAAGTGGCTCAGACCAGGAGGGAGTCCTCTCTGTCTCTGCCTCTCCAGATGGCTTTTAGATTCTGATACATCCATGCCATGCACCCACCCTCTTCCCCCCCTTCCCCCTCCTCCCCACTGCCCTTCAGACTGAGGCTTTGCCACAGCTCTGGGCTGCCGTGGGCACACTCTTCTGTCCCTGTGAGTGCTCACCTTCCCTACCACTCTCTGACTTTAACCCCTCTCTTGCCTGGCTGAACACCTCCTCTCCTCAGGGAACCAGAAATGGCAGATGGCAGCTTGGTATTTGAGACATCTTCACAGGTGACTGAGTATGCCCCAGTCTGGAAACAGTCCCACGGGCCGCCTCTTTGTGGACTGAAAATATGTACCCCTAGAGGCTATGTGGTGTAATAAGAACCTATCTGGCTGGAGTTCAAACCCCAGCACTGCTATTTAAAATTTGTGTGACCTTGAGGGGTGCCTGGGTGGCTCAGTCGGTTAAGCGACCGACTTCGGCTCAGGTCATGATCTCAGGGTTGGTGGGTTCGAGCCCCGCTCGGGGTTCGGGCCCGGTGTTGACAGCTCAGAGCCTGGGGCCTGATTTGGATTCTGTGTCTCGCCCTCTCTTGCCGCCCCTCCCCTGCTCGCGCTCTGTCTCTGTCTCTGTCTCCCAAAAATAATAAATAAAAATGTTCCTCTTTTTTTTTTTTTTAATTTTAAAATTTGTGCGACCTTGAGCAACCATTGGATGTAATTTTTTTCCTTTGGAATCCCCAACTTGGAGCTGGGGATAATAATACCCACCTCCTAGCATGGTACCTGGCCTATACTTCAGTGGTTTTTTAAGGCTTCCTCTCCTTCCACGAAATCTCTCTTGGTTGACGGGACCCTGGGTACTAGATTATTTGTCTATCACTGATTCTGGGTGTATAGACTAGCTGTCACATCCTGTACCCTTCACTCCTTTATTCCAAAGACAAGTGGTCAGAACATCCCAGGGGCTCCTAGAACTGTCCTGTCCTTGTCTATGTAAAATAATTCTGGATATGTTAACCCTTCACAGATGAAAGAATTCACTATGGCCACTGTCAGAAGCTTTGGGACAGCAAGGACTCCCGGGAGCCCAGGAGACACATCTACCTGTCTGTGTCCAGATGCTTCACTCAGGTGGCCTCATCCTGTGTTCAAGTGTTAGCCACTCACCAATGTCTTCATTGCTATAAAAAAATTTTAACAGATCAAGATTTCATACATACTCTACAATTAACAAAAAATAATTATTGTGGCCTTTTAATTAAAGATTGATTTGGGGGAAAAAAATGAAAATATAAGAATAGTTATGGGGCGCCTGGGTGGCTCAGTCGGTGAGGCGGCCGACTTCGGCTCAGGTCATGATCTCGCGGTCCGTGAGTTCGAGACCCGCGTCGGGCTCTGGGCTGACGGCTCAGAGCCTGGAGCCTGCTTCGGATTCTGTGTCTCCCTCTCTCTGACCCTCCCCCGTTCCTGCTCTGTCTCTCTCTGTCTCAAAAATAAATAAACGTTAAAAAAAATTTAAAAAATAAAAAGAATAGTTATCTAACAGTTTCTCTCCTCAGGGAGGTTTTGACTTGATGCTCTCAGGAGATGTGAACCCAACATAATAGTTTTATTAGCTCTTATTAAAGCTTTGATTCATGTACTTCAAAGGAATGGCCATTCCCCTTCTCATTTGAAGTGTAAGAATCTTCTCTGGCATCTGGGCTGCTTGGAGCCACGGCTGTTTTCTGTAGGTTTCGGAGCTGAGACCCTAGAAGAAACAGAAGTTTCTGACAACCGCAATCTCCCCTAAACCTATTTTCCTCTTCTCGCTCTGTTCCCACAGCGTTACAGGAGGCAGAGGGGAGGCAATGTGAACAGAGGCTTCCATAATCAGGCCCATGCACCATTTAGGGATTAGTAAAGGTGGCCTGGCCCAGAAACCAGATCATAGTCCTGGAGTTGGAAGTAATCATGAAGATCCTTTGGCCCACCCACCCACTCTGTACGAGAATCTTCTCAGAAGCGTCCGGCTCCTCGGGTGGTCAGCTAACGTCTGCTCCTAAACCTGTCAGTAATTAAAAGCTGGCCAACTCAGAGGTCAGCATTATCTGCATATAGATACCACTAGAACTATTTTTTTAATCTATCGTGTCACTATCCACTTCCCTCTCACCATTCATAGGCCCCAGTTCTGCCCTCTGGAACGCTGCAGAATAATCCAATCCATCTTCCCTATGAGACTCTCTCACGTGTCTAAACCCAACTGTTATTATTTTCCAAGTGTTCTCTTCCTAAATGCATCGCCAACTTTCTCAATCAATCTTCTGTCGACAAGATGTCCAGACACTGTTTAGAGTGCTCTGGTTCCCATTCTTCTATTTGTTAGTGTCCTTCCCAAGCATGGAGCCCAGAACTGACCACAATGCTCTAAGAGACCTCTAACTAGGAGAGAGGAGAACAGCTCGCTCTGTAGATCACTCCCTCTCATTATTTATATATAGATAAATGACATAGTAGATAAAGCTTATGTATGTGTGTCTATATATTTTTATATATTGTATATTTACATAACTATAAATTACAGGGGCCCCTGGGTGGCACAGTCGGTTGAGCATCGAACTTCGGCTCAGGTCATGATCTCGCGGTTCATGAGTTTGAGCCCCATGCCAGGCTCTGTGCTCACAGCTCAGAGCCTGGAGCCTGCTTCGGATTCTGTGTGTGTGCGTCTCTCTTTCTCTCTCTCTCTCTCTCTCTGCCTTCCCCCCACCCCCGCCCTACTTGCACTGTGTCTGTCTGTCTGTCTCTCTCTCTCAAAAATAAATAAACATTTAAAATAAATAAATAAAAATTATATATATGAAGCCTGGTAAAGTCAATGGTTGGCTAAACTCCACCCAGATATTTCTTAAATGAATGATACTCAAACCCGTTCATCTTCATTCCCTATTTGTGAAATCAAGCTTTCTTTCCAACCTAAAACCTAGACTCCACTTTTATCTTTGTTAAATTTATCTTGTTAGTTTCAATCCGTCCAGATATCAAGATCTTTGGAAACTTGTTTATGTCATTTGTCATATTAGCTGACCTCTGCTTCGTGTCATCACAAATTCGATAAGCACATGCTCAGTGTTTCATCCGCATCGCTGATAAATAGTCAGAACATGACAGGGGTAGGCGAAGCCCTTTAAGGTGCTACCTGGAGACCTCCCTCCCTATGGCTATCATTCCAGAGATCGACTCGCTTTTGAATGGCGTTGATCTATCAGCTGCAAATCCGCACACAGCCTGTATTTTCTAGGTCATCCCGGATGATATCAGGAGAAATTCTGTTACCAGCCTTACTATATTCTTATTTTCCATGTCTCTGCTACCTACCCTACCATCATCATGCCCGGCTGCCAGTCTAATAAAGATGTCAAAAAAGGAACAAAGGTTACTTGGCATGACGTGCTTTTAGGAAATCGTGGATGCTTCGAGTGATCACCTCTTTATTTCTCCTGTGATCACAGACCATCTGCTTAATAACATGCGCTAGCATTTTTCCAAGAGTGAGCAACAGATCACTTGCCTCTAGCGTTATAATTCACATTTTCCCCTTTGTGAAACTGAGGACAGCGTTTTCCTATTAATCCAATTCCTCAGACGATAGTATCAACACTGCTTAAGACTATATAGCTGTACATTAAATCCAGAGTCTAAAGAATTAAAGGATCTGCATTTTTTTTTCAACGTTTTTTATTTATTTTTGGGACAGAGAGAGACAGAGCATGAACAGGGGAGGGGCAGAGAGAGAGGGAGACAAAGAATCGGAAACAGGCTCCAGGCTCCGAGCCATCAGCCCAGAGCCTGATGCGGGGCTCGAACTCACGGACCGCGAGATCGTGACCTGGCTGAAGTTGGACGCTCAACCGACTGCACCACCCAGGCGCCCCGGATCTGCATTTCTAAAAACATACTTCGAAGCCAGAGAGAGAAGTGGAGCCCAAGCCTCAAAGAATTCTCCTGAACACCTTAAGGGTTTACCATCTAGGCCTGACTAGCTGTTGGAAGATCGAACATAAAGCTGGGCTCTTGTTTTCCTCTCATCTATAAAATGACGGGATCTATTCTAAGTTTCAGTGAGTTAAGAGGTTAGCTGTCAAGGGTGACCAGACAGGTGGCTGGATTTACGTATAAGGATCGGATTCCCCTCCCCCATCTTTTGGAGGGTTTAAATAGCAATGAAGTGTTTATATGTCTTCTGAACACAAGCATGCACACGCAAACACACACACACACACACACACACACACACACACCAGCATCCACAATCATTAGTTGTTTTTCTTCCTGGTATGTGCATTTAATGAGAATAAAATCTGCTGGTTTAACATTATCTCTACGTTATAATGAATCTGCTTTAGGAACAGCTTGTTAGAGCATCATCTGTCAAGAATGTATTACTAATGCCTTTTAAGACATCCTTGTAATATGTTACTAGAGAATAGCATTGGGTCTAGATAACATTTATTAAATATTAGAAACATTGTCAAATAACTTCTCACACAAGTAAGGTTTGAGGGGTTTGTGTGTATTAACATACATGTATATTTTTTCAAGAGAATAATGAAATCCAATGTGAACAGAAATATTTGTGATAGTCTGTCAAATCCAACATCCCCAATTTATGTTCTCTGAGACATTCCAGGGAAAATCTATTTATCCAAACAGAACTGCAGTAAGCAAAACAGAGGGAGGCCAGAAGGGAACACACACACACACACACACACACACACGCACACACACACACACTCAGCAGCACCAAAAGGCGGCTGCCAGAGAGAAGATTAAGGAATAAACTGTAAAATTTTGTCCAAAGGGCTGGGAAGAACCTTCTGTAGCCCATTACAAAGAGGACTGGGATATCGATTTTATCTTTACTTCCTTAGATCTAGGTGGAAAGATCGAACCACGATTCTCCATCCTCGTGGCTGATAAGAATCACTTAGGGAGCATGTCTAAATTACACATGCCTTAGACCTACCTTCCTGGTGGCACTTAATTCCTGAGCATGCTAATTTTGAAAAATCTCTGATGCAAACCTCCAGTGGATCCATAGGAATCCTGAATCCCTTTGCCATAGCTGCTGCTGCCTTTGATAAATACCCAAGGAATATTTAATGCACAGAAACACTTCATTGCACTGAAATTCAGGATGATAGAGTGGTTGAGTATATAAGCCCTAAAGCCAAACTCCTTAGGTTCAACTACTGTCTCAACCACCTTCAAGCGTCTCTGTACATCTATTTCCTCTGCTGTGAAACAAGGCTGCTGAAAGCATTTCTGTGGAGAGCACATGAGCTAATACACAAAAAGGACTGACTTTTAGTTTACGGTGAGCATTCAAAAGTGAAAGTTATCTTAGGCCAACGTACTCTTCATTTCCAGGATCTGGGTTGGCACACGTAGCTGCACTTTCTGGTGAAACTATGGCCAGCTTGACCATACACTGCCTTGTATTGGATTCTCACCCTGTCCCTGTCTCGGTGCCTTTTTACCGCCATCTTGCTTCGCCCAGATTGTCTCTTCCACCTACACCCGATAAAGCATTTGCCATAAATTTTGCCTCGAGTTCCATTTTCCAGGGAACTACACAAAGATTCTAGGATTACAAGGAATAACCAGATAAGATGGCAAAGAATGTTATTATGCTTTTTTCATTGAAAACATAAATGTCCCTAGTTGGAATCTGACCCATTTTCAAAGCTGATGAACTCCAATGGTCTGCTTTGGACTTGAGGGTTAAAGTAGGTGCTGATCTAGAGAATAGTCCCCACTCCCATCCTCCTTTACCCACATTCCCAATGAAAACTGCCAGAGAAAAAGTTACGTTCAAATTCAAGAAGGTTTTTTTCCCTGATGACAGCCCTGAAGGTGACTAGTGGGAATGGGGTTGGAATCAGGGAAGACCCAAGGACCTTAGAAGCCTTCCCTGTGGGACAAATCTACTGAGGAAGAGTTTAAGAGTCTCCATAATTGGAAGACGGACTTCAATCCCCAGGAGGAACTCCTAAGGTCATACGATCCAAGGTCCATTTAGGAGAAAGAGAGAGCCTATGGAAAACTGAGAGTCTTTGCCTAGCTCAACCTCTTGATCGAATGTCTCATTAAACGGATTCTTTCTACCACCAACTCAATGCAGAGCAAAGCTATTTGCACGGGTTCTGCCTACATTCCTGAAACTGGCTCAGGAACTGGAGTGCTCTAAACTCAAAAGCAGGACTCTTCACCAGATGAACCTTCCTCCCTGAGACAGAGACGGATAGGAATGGGGGCTGACTTTCAGATGAAGTTTGTACTGTGAAATCACTGGACCCTATAGAGGATGATTCTACAAACCAATTATTCTTCTAAGCATATTCGTGGTAAAACGCTAAGTGTGTGCGACTCCAAAGAGAAATCACAAGGAAGGGCCGTGGTTCCCAGAGTTAGCTCTCTAAGGTTAAAGTCTCGGCCTTCTGGGTGGTAGCAGGAGAAAGCAAACACCAGTAGCAAGAAAGCAAACACCAGGAAAGAATCATTTCTTTCCGCCTCCTCAGTCTGCCTCCGGCAGTGATTGTCACCACCTCTTCATGCATGTCCTAGACCCGCTTACCGTGTTCTTGCCCACACGGGAAGGGCATGAAGGGCCAAGGATTGCCTCAGAGACTGAAGCCCTGGAGGCACTACGCATCAATGTCCACACTCTTCTTTCCTCGTCCCATCTCTGAGCTTTAACATATCCACCGGTCTCTAACATTTTGCCTGAAATCTGAAAATGTCTCTTTCCTGGACCTTTGGTATCTTTTCCATCTGATGGCATTTGGCCCTCAGCTTACCTTGCTGCCATCTTTTATCAGGTATCACCTGACTTTGGCTGACCCCCCTGATCTGACAGCCTTCCCCTGTCAAGTATCAGCGACTGCATTTCAGGTGCAACTTCATACGCCCCAGACTTTCTCTACAGACAGACACACACACGCACGCACACACACACACACACCCTCCAGAATGATAAATGACTCATTTTGTGACAGAGTTTTAAAAGACACACAAAAAACGTCTATTTCTGCTCAGGAGCTTCTAAGCTCGAGCTATTATCTATCCCCATCATGGCACAGAGTCTAAATGAATCCCAGAGACAGCCCCGCTATACTCAGTGCAGCTCAGCACGTAAGTTCGTTTGGTGAGTGAAGACCCAAGCAATGCTCCATGACCCTGCCGAGGTCAAGCTGATTTACACGTAGCTCCTCTACCCCGGTCCCCAAACATCAGGAGCCCAGAAGCCCCCATTTTGCCATTGATAATCAAGGGAGAGAGAAGTGACCGCTGCACGGTGGGTGAACGTGGGAAGTACCCGCAGGCTCCAACTGTGCCACCCTCTCTCCCTGCCCGTGCGTCAGGCCGACCACCGCTGTGGCTGGCTTCTCACCGAGGAGGCAAAAAGTCATTTCCAGGGCCACCAAATTCACATTACTTAGGCAAGATTGAACTGTTTAAAATTTCAGTGTTGTCCGCCAAAAAAATAATAATAGGAAGTTGTGTGGAGCCGAATGTGCTGACAGCAGTAATGTTTCGGTAATAATTCATGTGTAGGAGATGATGCTCTGGAAGTCAGCCCAGCAGGCTAATGTAGATTGGGGATGCTCTCCGACCGATGGCCAAACGATTGATTGGCATCTCTGCTCCATCATGAAATCAGCTCACAAATGAAGTGGATGGGGTTCCAGAGGGAGGGAAACTTAGGAGGAACAAGGGAAGGAAGGAGGGGACGAACGGGGAGGTTTGGGTCGGGAGACCAAAGGAACACTGTCGAATTCAGTTTCCAACCTAAGCCAGCTCCCTAATTTTCTGTTGTAATCTAAAAAAAAAGCAAATCATCTAATAAAGATGACATTTCCCTATTTATTCTGTTTTCCACTTGGAACCAGATCTCCCTCCCAAAGAAATTAGCTGCTCCTTTCCAATTGTTCTGCTAATAAGATCCATACAACCAATTAATTCTTCTCTTGGTGCCCATAGAACAGAGTGGTTATTAACTGCCTCTGTCCTCCTTGGCAAATGGGCCATCAACTCCTGAGGCCAATGAGTAATGCCTCTCTGTTTCCTTCCCCAGGCTCGATTCCCCCTGCCATCCTGGTGGCTTTAGGGTCTCCTCTGCCCACGAGTCAGAAAAGGAAAATTCAACTCCGAATTATGATCTACGGAACATACAAACATGCGGCACCTTCTGACCATGGAGCGCACCCCAAAGCAAAATGGACGTAAATGTTTAAATTGTGGACATGAAGTTTCCTGGATTTCATGTGGATTATACAACTATTTCCGAGTAGATATCCTCAGTATTTGGGGATCGAGAGGTAGGAACCGGAGAGAGAGAGAACCTCCAAAAGGCCTCCCAGGTGCCAAGCGGTTGAAATGTGAGTAGGCCATTGTGCCGTGAGTTGTAAGTGCACAGATATACACTGGGTTTGAAGAGTGAGTGTGAAAAACGAATGCGAAATATCACGTCAATGATTTGTATCTTGATTACGCATTGAAATGATATTTGAGCAACATCGGGTCAAATAGAATATACAATTAAAATTAATTTCACCTGTTTCTTTTGATTTTTTTTTAAATATGGCCCAGGTTCAAGTCTCTACTTCCTCTAAGTGCCTTCAGCTCTTGGTCTGCTGGTATTCATCTAGGAAGCAGTATGGCAGGAAGACCTAGAAAACCAGGTCAGCTTGGATTTAAGCCCAGTCCTACCGTATATGATCCATGTCTTAAGTTAGTCGCTGTAGTCCTTAGTTTTCCATCTCGAAAAGGACTTGATAATAATTGATTTGCAAGGTTGCTACGAAGATTAAACAAAAGGATATATGCAAAGCAGTTATTACCATGCCGGGGATATAGTAGGTATTCAGTAAACTGAGATTGTTATTACCCTCTGTCAAAAGAAGTGGTTAAACAGATGATGGCTAATGGCTCTGTAAATCTCTTACTGAATAATTGCGTGCCACTTACCCTGGGGTGGTCATTCTAAATCAAATTATGGATACAGAAGAAGCTTTTTAACAATTGCTGGCTAACTCTGTTGACGTGGTTTTCTGCGTGGACTTACAATATTCTCTGGGATTATTTTCGACCTTTTTGAATAGAGATATGAGCCTATCCCAACGCAGATCAAGTTCCTTCTGCTCCCTGCTCTGTGTCTGGACCCTGTCACTTGTCATAGGGGGCCATCCGCATCCAATCCTGAAGATACGAATCTCCCACTAGCTGATCCATTGACCACATCACCCATGGAGTCCAGGGCTTGGAGTGTGCTAGGGAATTAGTGGTGAAGATTCCCACCCTCGCCTCCCTACAAGAACTTAGCTGGCTGAACCTTCAGGGGCAACACTCAAAAGATTGATGGAAGTGAGCTGCCTGGGTGGCTTAGTTGGTTAAGTGTCCGACTCCAGCTTAGGTCATGATCTGGAGGTTCATGAGTTCGAGCCCTGCCTTGGGCTCTGTGCTGACAGCTTGGAACCTGGAGCCTGCTTCAGATTCTGTGTCTCCCTCTTTCTCTCTCTGTCCCTCTCCCACCCATGCTCTGCTTGTCTCTCAAAAATAAACAAAAACATTAAAAAATTAAAAAAAAAAAAGGGAGAGATTGACAGAAGTAACTCTAGCCATATAAATAAAGCTAAACAGAGGGCTTTTTTTTTTTTTTTTTTTTTTACCCGTTAACTTTTCATTAACGTCTTTAACATTGTCTTCAGGACCTGATATAGTCTGGCCTGGGCCTGCCTCATCAGCTGTATTTTTTTTTTTTAATGTTTATTTACTTTCGAGAGATAGAAACACAGAATGTGAGCAGGGAAGGGGCAGAGAGACAGACATACACAGAATTGGAACCAAGCTCCAGGCTCTGGGCTGTCAGCACAGAGCCCGACGCGGGGCTTGAACTCACGAGTGGTGAGATCATGACCTGAGCCGAAGTCGGACGCTCAACCGACTGAGCCACCCAGGCACCCCTCATCAGCTGCATTTGCATACATGGTCCCCCCTTCCTTCAGTCGACTCCAGGCAAGTTGGTCTTAATTCAGCCCTCCAACACACCAGGGTCTCTTCTGCCTCAGACCCTTTGCATATGATGTCTCCTCTTCCCCTAGATTTTGCCTGACTCCTACTCATCCTTCAGGTCTCTGCTTTCATACCACTTCCACAAGGAAGATTTTTCCTCATATTTTATTTTAATATCAACCTGATGTTTCCTTCCTGCCCTTTCTGGTGCTGATCACAATTTTACCCTTTTTTTCACCAGCAGGATCACAGCTTTCTTATTTTTTGCTGCATTCCCAACACCTCACACACCACATGTATGCAACATTTATTGCATCAATGCGTAAATATGTAAATAGACTCTGGCCGTTCAAAGTGGAATTCATTACTTACCTACCTTTCTACCACCCGTGTTTCTGATTTCTTTCCCTTCCCGCTCTAGACCCTCATATCGAGAGCTTCCTCTCTTTGGTGATTTTTCATCAAGCCCTACACTCAACCTGAGATTGAGATAGGTGAATTATTTATTCTATGGCCTGATGATGCAGCCAAAGGAAGAGTTACGTAGGGTTCATCCATCCTCAAACATGCTGCAAACAATAATAACAACAGCTAATAATTTCGGTACTTGGGATGAGCCAGCCAATGTACAGTGATTATGATACATATTACCTCGTGTGTCCTTCGCGACAGTCCTACAGGATAGGGACTTTCATTGTCCTCATTTCACAGATGAACAAACTGAGACCTACATGAGGCAATTTATGGGAGACCGTCCAGCAGTTCATTGCCAAGAGCAGACTGGAAACAAATGATCTGATTCCAACCCTCATGCACCTCCTCTCTGGAGTTCACTAGCTTCAGAGACCAGCTTGGCCAGTTAAGTCTTTTCTGACCTAAGCTCCACTCTGCTCCCCCCGCTCCCCCCGCCCCCACCAATCCACCTAAAGTCTTTTCTTATGGAGCAACACCTTGATAGCGATTTCCAAAAACAACTCCAAATTCGGGGAGAAGTTATGTTTTTCTCAGTGCTCTGGTGCAAAGATTGACCAGTCTCTCTCTGATTCCCACATCTAGCATTTTCTTAACTAGACTGTAACTTTTAAAGAAAAAACAAAAAACAAAAAACGAGGCCACTGAGACTCTTGAACTGAATGGAGAAGGAGAACAAACAATTATTTAACACCTTCCATGTATCAGTCATTCTTTAATTCCACTTGTCATTCCATCCAGTTGCCCATTAGATGGTTATTAGTTTCCTCCAAATGTACAAGATCTTAATATACAAGATAACACAGAGCCTCGGAGAAATTAAATAATTTGCCCAAGATCACATAGCTCCTATGCAGTAGACTAAAAATGTCAAACCTATTTTTTTTTTCATTCCAAAGGCATGCCTTTCCCTTCGTACATATTATGTCCATAACCCCAGATCTTTCCAGTCTGTCTCATAAGCCTCCTCACATCCTGTTTCTCGGTTTTCTGTTTCTTGTTCTTGTTCTTAAGTAGGTTCTCCCATCAGACATTTTCTTCTGGACCCTGGGTTCTAGTTCCATCTCCCCACCCCTCACACACACACACAAACATATTGTGCCCCCCAACCCTTTCCTTTCTGGAGCAATGGTTTGCCCAATATATATTTATGTTTATGTGTATGTTTATTCGATTTACATTTGCAAAGCAACTACATTTGCATATCTCTTTTCCACAGCCACATTTCACAGAATGTTAACCAAGGCAAGAGTCCTGAGCTCCGGCTAAGGGAGCATTTTATTTGGGAGCCGGTCTTGTTCGAATGCAAATACATTGTCACATATCATCACATTAGCAGGAAGCAGACCCTCAGGGACTAGGACACACGACAGACCAGCTTTGATAGGATGAGGGGAAAACCTTACATAAGGCACCTGACGGGTGAGGAGACAACACAGCTCCTGGAGGTGGAGGAGAGACGGAAACCCAAACAGCCCTGGGGACCCGAGGACACACTCCAAAACAGAAGGCGGCAGCCGAGAGAGGCAGTGAGCACATTGTTTGAAAACATGAGTAGTGAACTTCACGTTTTTATTCAGTCTGGTCCTGAAAATACCATTACCATGAACTTACCTCTAGAAAATGAATGAAAGAGAATTGGAGAAAGATGTCGTCGGAACGGGATCCTTAGAGGAGATGCCATTGGTCACAGAAGACCTGGGTCACTGGCTGAATCTGACTAGACTGCATACACAGAGCATATCTATGGAACATCCAGATGCTTCCAGATCTATGAAGCATCCAGAACAACAGGCATACTTTCTTGGGTTTCTCACATCACATAGGCCTGGCGTCTACCCTGGTGAGGCAAGCGCAAAAGAGGGGTCTGCTCATATTAGTAAGGGTTCTGGGAGCATCTACCTTATGGGGGTTGCACCCTCCAAGCATATACTACCTTCTAAGATTTTTTTTTCCCTGGGAGTCACTGCACCCTCCCTGCCATGGGTAAAGCCTGTGGGCTTTAAGTGATGAATAAGACAATCAACTTGACTTATAAATGCCACGATTTCAGTGTAGGTCCAAGTGCTATGACGACCGTGAGAGATTTCCAGAGATACAACTTGAAAATGCGGATTCGTTGTGTGAGCGTATGTAGCCCAGGCATGGATGCCTGGCTGCCCTTGATAAAAGCCATGACTATATCCACTTTCCAGCTCCACCAAAAAGACCCCTTGACCCTCTTGCTGGGACTGCATGATGTGGACAGACACACTCCAGTCTGAGCCATTACTGTCCAAACTGTCGCCACCCCTATAGAGTGGATGCTCTTTGTGTCCACCTTTCACCTGTAGGTGCGGCCGGCCCTACTGGGTGCCTGGGCTGCGTATCTTCTCCCTTCTCTGCACATCTGCCTTCGCTTAAGCAGGAACATTGCTAACTCTGATACGACCCTCTTCCACCTCTCCCACCGCCCCCAGAAGTACAAAACCCCAGAACCTTGCCTCGGGTGGGCCATGTTTTGTATGTAGTTTGTGCTTCAAAGACTCTCTGAGGGATCAGAGCTGAAGTGAGTGTCCAGAAAAGAACATACAGCCTTTTCCCTCTCCTCCATCCTGCTTCCCCCACTCCCTTTCTCCCAAGAACATGCCTCCCAAAATGGAATCGATATGGATATAGATGACAGATATAGATACCTATAGATAGAGATGATAGAGATAGAGATAGAGATAGAGAGAGGTAGAGATATAGGTACAATGCAATACTATTTAACCATGAGAGAGAAGGAGATTCCGCCATTTGCAAGAACATGGATGGACCTTGAAGGCATTATGCTCAGTGAAATAAGCCACACACACCAAGGCAAATACTGTATGCTCTCACTCGTGAAATCTTAAAAAGTTGAACTATAGAGACAGAGCAAAATGGTAGGTACCAAGGCATGGGGGGCTGAGAGAAAAGGGGAGATGTTGGTCAAAGGGTACACACTTCCGCTCCGAGGAGAAGTTCTGGGGATCCGATGCACCGCATTGTGATTGTAGATAAAAATACTGTGCTACATACTTGAAAGTCGCAAAGAGAGTAGATCTTAAATATTCTCACCACAGAAAAGAAACGGTAATTATGTGATGTGATGGAGGTGTTAGCTAACACTACAGTGGTAATTGCATTGCAATATATAAGTGTATAAAATCAGCACTGTGTACACATTAAACTTACACAATGTTTTATGTCAATTAAATCTCAATAAATCTGGGGGAAAAAACCCATTTGGACCAGGATCCTCATCTCAGGCTCTCTTCTAGGGAGCACCCCTGGTGGCAATCGCCCGCCCCCCCACCCTGCCCCAGACTGGACAAATTTGTTCTGGAGCCCTGACCCGGGCAACACCCAAACCTTCTCCAACCCCACTCGGTCCTGCCTGCCCCCCACCCTCAGCGGGAGACTCTGTGTGCAGGGTGGGGGGACCCGTGCTCTGTCCCGGACACAGACACCCACTGAAGACACAGGAGGAGGCTGGGTTTCCCTCTGCTCTTGTCAAGTCTGTGTCCTCTGCTGAAGAAGAGTCTGCTCTGGGGTTCACCTACAGAATTAGGAAGTGAGTTTTTGACCTCACTGAACCCCTCTGGCTGTTCCTCCTACCCTTAGAGGCAGGGAAGGTCCGCCCGCCAGGAAAAACCCGAGTTCTCAAGTCTGCACGGGAGAGAGGCCAACCCCAGCTCCCCAGCTGAATCATTTGTACCCAACACTAAATAAAGTGTCCTGACATCTCTTTTAACGATTCCCTCCTCGCCGGCAGCTGGGACGAGGGTGGCCATGCTCCTGTGAATGAATCCGTGACAAAAAACAGACTCTGTCAGAAAATTGGGAAAACAGAGACACGTTTATGGAGCTACTAGGTGCCCGGGAAGTAACACCCCTTGCTTCCCCTCTCTGGTTTAGAAGAAAGAAGCCTCCGAAAACGACTGAAGATCAAAATATCACCTCCATCTTTGAGAGGTTGCATCCAAAACAAGACCCTCCCCAACACGGCTTGCCAGCACTTAATCCCCGAAGTCTACAACTTACCTACCCCATTAGGAGGCCCATCAGAGCGGGAGAGAGGAGGAAGCATTACTCTATCTGTGGTTTGACTCTTTTCAACCATTATTACTACATTTCCCTGGGGAGTAGGGAGTAGGGGGCGTTTGGGGGAGTAGGGGGGAGTAGGGGGCGCTTGGTGCACAGGAGTAAGGGACGCTCGGCGTCCTATGACAGCAGGGACACAGCCACACAGGAATGAACCGCCCCACCCCCGATGACCGTAGCCACCCCCCAGGGGAACCAGAAGTCCCCCTGCGTGAAGACACAAGGCTGGGAGCACGAGGCCGCCGCCACCCTCACCTACACACGTGGTCCGTCCCCTGTAGACCACACACAGCACAGTCAACCAGGGAGAGGCAGTGCCGGTTCCACAAGCTTGGAAACCCCAGGAGACACAGAGCCCTGTAGAGGAAGGCATTGTTCAGTACACTTCATGGAGCGCCTAACTCCAGTCTCCATCGGACGTCAGGTGGCCTGCGGCCTTTCCTGAGAGAAGAACACAACCCAGAGGCAGCAGCTTGGGCCATCTGCGCCGAGAGTGGCTGTCCGTTACCTAGGAGGGCTCACCACCTCCCTTTCTTCCTTCCCTTTTCTCTCTCCCTTTTCCTGAGGACTGAGGTTCGTCTCCGTGAGGTTAACTGCTTGCCCGCCATTGTGCCCAAGACTCCCTCTGTCAGCTCCCTCTGCTTAAGGACCAAGGGTGTCAGAAGGTGAATTTCTACCAATGCTGCTTTCGCATACCTCCTCCCTTGTTTCTTTCCTGCTTTCCAAAAAGGCTAATGTTCCCTTGGCGTATGGCCTTTAGGGAGCCAGGGCTGGAAGCAAGTATTCCCAGAACCGTTGTTCAGTCATCGAATTCTGCACACATTACTGTGTCTGGCCACATTAACGGGGTTATAAATATGTCTGGTAGGAGTCTGAAGTTGAGAATTGACTACTCAAATAAACATGCTTATTACTGGAGCCCCGAGAGGGGCTGCAACGACGCGCAGAGAGCTCACGTGCATCATTGTCACCTTCATTTCCTAATCTTATCTACTTTCATTTCAAGCCACATGAAAAATGGATGGGGAGCAACTTGCTATTTTTGATGAGTTTCCTCTTTTTTATTTTTTTAAGTGTATCTACTTTTGACAGAGAGAGAAAGAGAGAGACAGAGCACGAGTTGGGGAGAGGCAGAGAGAGAGGGAGACACAGAATCAGAAGCAGGCTCCAGGCTCGGAGCCGTCAGCCCAGAGCCCGACTCGGGGCTTGAACTCACAGACCGCGAGATCAGGACCCGAGACGAAGTCGGGCGCTCAACCGACTGAGCCACCCAGGCGCTCCGTGATGCGTTTCCTCTTTAAATATTCTTCCCCCCACCTGCTGCTTCCATGAGAGTGCCACCAGCGTGTCAGAACCACTCACACCAGGCCAGGCCAGCCACAGAGATGAAATCGACGTCGGTGGCCCAGGAGACACGACAGGCCTTGGCCCTCCGCGGACATCAGGAATGAGCGGGCGCTCAGGAAGTCAGCCAACAGGCCTAGGAAAGCTGCCCGTGCACAGCCTTTCCCGGCATCTCAGTGATTGAGTGAGATGCTGGCAGAGGAAAGTTTGTAGATAAAAGGAACTATGGAAGCCAATTGGTTTTGTATTTATTTACATGACTGGCTTAGAAAGTCTTTCTGAAATGGTCCTCTATATCTGGCTCTTGGGTTTGGTAATATATGCATTTCATAATACCAGACACTCGGTTTTGTCCTGGAAATTTTAGCCAAACATTTTAAGATCGTTGGTTAGTCCAGACAAGGTTGTGCAAACATTTCATCAAAAGGCCTAATGATAATCACGATGACCCCTAACTACTATTGACCATTTAAGATATGCCTGGCAGTATTTTGAGCTCTTTAGAGAAACTGATTCATTTAATCCTTGCAGGACAATGTCCACCGTGCAGATGAGGAAACGGAGGCAACAGATCAGAAAAGTAAGGTACTAACGAGTGACAGGCAAAGATTCCAACCAGGGCAGACAGGCTCTGGAGCCCTAACACTTAGCCAGGTTACTGTGCTATTTCTTGTTTAAGGCCATAAACAAGCTTAGCGTATCAACAGAATCAAATAATGTTAGGGCCCCTTTAAAATATCTAGTCCAATTGTCTATCCCAAATGCCTATCTTAATGGATAAGTAACATCTATGCATAAATCCAGAAAGGTGTAAGGAGGCCAATGAATTGCGGAGTGTGAGAGCCGCCTAAATTGTTTTTGTAAAACACTTTACTTTAAATAAAAATGCCCCGAGGCTGAATTCTGCCAGCTGGCTGCCAATAGGGGAACCCTGGTTCTAGTCCAAAATTTTGCACACAGTACAACTGCAGCCCAGAGAGGGAAAGTGGTTTGCACAATGTCACACATAAATAGTGACAGAAGTAAGGCAAGACTCGCAGTCTAGCACCTTTCTGCCTGCATTACACCAAAATCGTTCTCGACCCCTACTTCCCTATCCCTTTCCCTCCCCCTCACTACCGGCTCTCTTATGCACAAGCAGCAAGGCTTTTATTCTATTTGCAAAGTAAATAGAGCTGAGATACAGATTACTCTCAAGCATCGAAGCTTTTATCCAATATAAACAGAATCAGGGTAACTTGTTCCCGCTCACTCCTTTCTCGCACATACCACAGGCTCCACGCCAGCCCTTGCCCGATTAAGCAGAAAAGGCAGATCGAACTCAGGCATCCGGGCCAGACCGGGGAACACTGTATACATCCAGTGCAAGCAGGGAGATGCACTTAAAATTCCCTTCTTCCTTCTCCTTTCCCGCTGATTCTCCAGGGGGAATGAAACCTGGATTGTCACATCATGGAGAAGCCAGCTGTGGTCCGTGGGGAGATCTGGGTTCTCCCACTGCCTCCTTGAGTCTCAACTAACTTATCCACAGTGATGCAAGGATTAAATGGTTTCATAGAGAATAAAGATCTGAAATATGGTGTATTATCAAAGTCTCTATTCTCTGCTTCTGAGAGTTCCTAAACTAGCATGCACACACACACACACACACACACACACACGGCTTCATGTATTCATACCTACGAAAAATAATGCACGTGGCTGGGAAGTTACAGGTTTCTAACAACAGAGCTGTCATTGTCCAAGAGACTATTTTTTAGAACTAACTCATCCTGAGAATGATATTAGGGGCTCTGGCAAATTCAGTGTAACTTTAACAGTAGCAAATCGTCATTTGCTGAGGGTGAATTGATTTGATCTTTGGTAACAGCCAAAAGCCCGTCTGAGCTCTGGTGAATAAAGTTGGAACGCAAGGCCGTTCGAGTCTTTGTTATGGGGAGACAGGGTGGCGCACGGAAAAGGACTCAGGATTCTGTGGCTGAAGATCTGGATTTATCCTCCACTCAGATACTTCCCAGACCTATGACTGAGGGAGATCCACAGCTTCTCTCAATCTCAGTTTCCTCATCTGTGAAATGAAAATGGTAGCTAGGCCTAAATATTCCGAGAATATTTATGAAGATCGAATGATAACAGACGCAAGAGTGTCCTCTACGCCATAAAGTCTAAACGTCAATTTTAAATAGTCGTTGTTTCTCTAAGAGATGGGGGGTGATAAGTAAATTAAGTCTGAAGGCAGTTTCTATAACGTCAAGTCATTGTAATGGGAGCAAGAACATCACTGTGCAAGAGCATCACTGTAGAGTTCCCAAAGAGACAACTTAAATCCCTAATCTCACGTCTGTACATTTCATTCGGTTAGCCAGTCAACAAATGTTCTTCGAGGACCCCGAAGTGCCAAACTGTATCAGACACAGGGATACCAAGTCACATGCACATCGCTTCTTTTCCTCTGAAAGCTTCCCATAGAACGTGACTAGACATCTCACGTTTACGTTTCATTTATCTCATTACCTTATAGTTAGACATAGCATTAAAAAACGATAGTGCAGAGCGACTTGAGAAGCTTCCCCAGGCTCTCAAGTGTCTACAAAATGTTTTGAAAAGGAAAAGGTGCTCCCGTACTGTGTCTCAACGGAAAGAACGAACAAGAGTATGAACGAGGATCACAGATATGGCAGAATAAAGGGTGCAGGGAGAGAGTTTCAAGAAGGAAGCACGAGTGGAATCAAGGGAGTAGTGCCCTCCACAGTTCCAGAGTAACCCCCTTACCAGAAATCACTCACCTTCTTTTCCCCATCTGTCCTCTAGTGCTGTAACCCAGATGGGAGTGGCCACTATACCAGGTAGGGGAGCCGCCATTTTTAAAATGTCTCCTCTAGACCGGTCTAATTTTATTTTAGATTTTTCCGTATCATGGAGAGTGATTTGCTATAGCCTGGAGGAAGAGCAGGTAGGAGGCCTGCACAACTTTAGTCATGTCAGTCTCCCCCTCCAACCCCATTCCCTCATGTGTAAAATAAAGGACTAGAGCCAAATGACCACCAAGGTCCCTTTCTGCTCTATGATTCATAGAGGATGGCAGCACAGTGACCTGAAGGAGTCCATTTACCTTGAAGAATATTTGAAAACTCACATCAGCATAGGTGAGACAGGATAGAAGGAGAAACACCCTTACCCCTTCCCAAGAAGACAAAGTTGCCCATCATTTGCCTTTAATCTGTTTTCTTAATTTTCTTCCTAAGAAAGTCGCAGCTCCAATCAGCCCTCTAATCAATGGCTGCACCACTTCTGCACAAATGAGCTGGATTTATTAAAGGAGTCCTCTCTTCGATGGAAATGGGCTCCCTGCTGGGGCTGCAAATACAGGCGAAGATTGACTGCTCCCAGAATAGGTAGAAATGCAAAGAAAGTGACAGCAGGCAAGTGATGGGCAAGGGGGCACTCAAGGGCTCTGTATGAACACCCCACCACCATGACCATGCACGGATGGCCACCATGGGAGCCTGGACATCTGCCTCTGATTTATGCCAACCCTGGGCACAGAGACCAATAGTGACTCAGGCAAGCATCCTCCTACACTTCCCTACACCCCAGGGAAAGAAGCTCGCCCAGACACAGACTAAAGGAGAGACGCTTCCAAATGGAGAACCTCACAGAAACCAAGAGTTTATAGGCTATCAGAGCTGGAAAGGGCCTTTGAGGATGATGTATAGCCACGTATTGAAGGGCTGTTCTGTTAAAGAACCTCAATATTTCTGAATAGCCAGAAGCAGAAGAAATTAATACTTCAATCATGTAAGAAATGATCCATATTCGATAAAAACTAGGTATTTACGTATTCATATTTGGGCGCTGAGAGCTCCTTGTTAATAAGAAGCAGACACTTTATGAAACTTTCGGTTATCTATGCAGGAGAAGCCAATGGAGATGCTTGGGACAAGGAAAATTCAATCTGTGCTACAAAAGTCAAGCTCTGCCTTCACTGTGGATAGATTTTTATTTCTGGAAATCAGTATTATGTTTCAGGGGGCCAGTGATGGGGAAATCGATTTCTTATTCATTTTCCCCAGAAACCTCAGAGAAGTCGGAAAGGCCTGGACCCAGGAGAGAATATGAACAAAGGCACTCACGTGGGAGGCAGGTCCTTGGCCCCAGTAACAAGGAAGACACAGAAGAGAGAAAGAGAAAGAGAGAGCATGCACGCATGCCAGAATAAGCATCCTGTGCTATGAACAATAGATGCCAAGTTGCTTAGTATCCTGTTTTAAATTTTTCTATTCTTAGTGGTAATTTCCTTCTGTTACCCTCAAACCTCAGTTTTGTTCTACACGTCAGCCTGGAAGAGAGCAGTCTGGGGAAACAAACCATTTACAAGATGGTAAGGAAAATCAACAGAGCAGAGATCCAGAGCGAGATAGATGTGTCTGTGATGAGGATCAACCGTGATGAGTTTGCGGAATATGCAAACGTTCCTCAGATAAACCTCCCTTCAAAAATATGGAGACGGCAGCCTGGTAGGGGGCTTGACTTCCTCCAGTTAAGTAGAAAAAGAAGGCTGGTGCTAATTTTCAGTAATAAAGGGAGGGCTGGCAAGCTTCTGAGGCTGGGTGACTCAAAGTCATCTGGCCCCCATAGGGAACAAAGACCAGAGGGTGTCATTCAGGGACTTGTCCAGGATCACGCAGCTGGTTAGAGACAGAGACACATTCAGACAGAGACTGTGTGAATCTTAACCTTGAGTTCTCTGTAACGCTAGACTCACCACCCCTCTCCCCACCTTACCAAGTCCAGCCAAGATCAATTTACCACCCGGACAGCCGGAGTGGGGAGAGAGAGGACGGAAACGAGAGGGAAGGGGAGGGGATTCGTTCAATGTTTAGGAGAAGGATGCTTTCTAGAATTACTCTGGTTGCTCACCTTTTTCTTGACCGGGGTGGGGTGGGGAGGGGGGGGGCGGAGAATACAGAAAAGCCCCAGCAAGCTTTTAGCCCCACTCCAGGAAGTAGTTTGGGGACTAACCTGTGTACATCTTCTCTCCACATGGCTTCCATCACCGTTCCAGCAATCTTACCCTTGGCCGTCTTAAACCTCTAAAATGATTAGACTGAGAAACTCTAGCACCCTCCTAGTCTCCATTCCATTCTGTCTGATGCCGTCCTAATCTCCTTTGTGTGAACCTAATGTCCCCAGCACTCCCAGCCTTCAGGGCAGGACCCGGATCCCAGGGAGCACGCCAGACCACGCGTTTCCCCAAGGCTGCTTTGTGCTGCCTTTATTTTTGCTTTGTTTCAACGGAAACTCTGAGTCTGAAAGTGAGGAATGGGGGTTCCGCGTGCCCTTGCGGTTGCAGATGCTGTCAGCACACAGAGTTTGCTTTGCCTCTTAGGAGGGGAACAGTCAGCATCTGGGTCAGAAGTGGGTGACAGACGCGGCTGGAAGACATTGCTCAGGCAGGTGAGGATGTGAAGGAATGTGTCAGTTGTTCGCCCTCCCCCGTAGCTTCTTCCCCAAATCTACCAGCTAATGCCCCGCTTTGTGTCCGTGTGTCATTAAAATGTAACCCATAACATAAAACGCCACCCCCAAAAGTCCCCAGGTGACTATGGGAGTCATAAAACCCTCTTTTGGAGGACTTGAATTTTAAGCTGTCTCCTCTCCTCATTGCAAAATATCCTGGAGAGGTGCAGGGGGGACGCGGGGATCCCCACTCCGGGGGTCTTCATCTGCTGGGGAGATGATGACAAAAGATTGGAGAGGAGCAATCTTGCCCCGGCCTAAAATACCCATGACAAAGCCTTTCGGCCGGCATTATGCAGCACTTAACCTTTTCCACTTGAAAAGCAGATTCCAAATTTATTTTTTGTCAAGCCGGGTCACAGCTCCAGAGCCCTAGCAGAGAGGAGCCGCGTGCGGCATTCATCCTTCCCGTGCTGGCAAATCTAAGCGGAGCTAAAGACAGACCCTACTCTGTCCCCTCTCCTCTGACCTTCACTTCTGAAAGCCACTTGCTTTCAAGGTGAGCAAGTCTCGTCTTGGAACCAATTAAATATACATACCACAGTGAGCAGAGTTTTCTTGAAAGCGTGTGCAAGGGGAGTACCAAGAAAGAAGAAGCATCTCAGAATGAATTATTGATCAAGATTTCTCTCATACACATACACATGAACAAGGGTCTGGCATCCCCAGCCTGGGGGAGATTGCATCTGGTGCGGTCTTCACGGGGTTAAGAAAGATAACCTCTTTGCTCTAAACTCTATTCATTTCGTGGATGGGAAACGCATTTACATCTCTGTGTATCTCCTTTTGTTTGGTTTTCCAAGAAAGCCTGAATCAGCAGATCTCAGAAGAAAGCTAACACATCTGACAGGCTTAGAGAAATGATGTGTGCCACGCGAAAAAATTAATTGAAAAAAAAAAAACACTTTTCACTTATAGAGCAGTTTTTATCCCAGTCTTTTTAAACAGGTTACGGGTATTAATTAAATGTTGTCATGCATCGCTTGTTACCTTGGTTCTGTTGATGCAAGTGGAAACATCAGGTTTGATTACTGTTGGAGGTGGAAACTGAGGCAGTGTGCAAGGACAGACAAAATAGCCCCTGAGGGGGGCGCCTGGGTGGCTCAGTCGGTTAAGCGTCCCACTTCGGCTCAGGTCATGATCTCACTGTCTGTGAGTTCGAGCCCCGCGTCGGGCTCTGTGCTGACAGCTCAGAGCCTGGAGCCCGTTTCAGATTCTGTGTCTCCCTCTCTCTCTGCCCCTCCCCTGTTCATGCTCTGTCTCCCTCTGTCTCAAAAATAAAATAAAATGTTAAAAAAAAAAATTTTTTTTTAAATAGCCCCTGAGGAAGTGAAGGGAACGTCTATATGGACCACCGTAATCTCATTCATCTCGTGAGAACATGGAGAGGAGAACCAGGTACAGGTCACAGGAATCCTGCCGGCCTCACTCCTATTGGTCACCATTTTCTGCTAACCTCGTCAACTGAGCAGTCTTCTCACAGGTCAACTTAGTGGCCATTACCAAAGTATCCGTGATCGACGGG
Organism: Panthera uncia; assembly: GCF_023721935.1. Classification (NCBI taxonomy): domain Eukaryota; kingdom Metazoa; phylum Chordata; class Mammalia; order Carnivora; family Felidae; genus Panthera; species Panthera uncia. Next base: position 33,592,324 of record NC_064813.1, read on the forward strand.
TGTGGAACCAGTTACCACAAGAGTATAAGCTGAAACAACACACATTACCGTCTCGTGTTCTGCGGGTCAGGAATCCAGGCATGACTCAGCTGGGTCCTCGACTCAAGGTCTCGAATGGCCACATTCAAGGTGTCGGCCAGGGCCCTGTTCCCACCTGGACATCAGCTGAGGAAGGGTCTATGTGGTTTGGGCAGCATTCTGTCCCACGCAGCTATTTTGTGCTGGCAATTCCTAAAGGCCACCCACCATTCTTCATCACGTGCCCTTCCCCAGCAAGGCCCACATAGTCGCTGTTGGCAAGGAGAGCATCTAGGGGCAATATCGAGACCGAGTCTTATATAGGATGATGTCATTATATTACGTGCTTCGTGATTACAAAGGGGGCATCCCATCCTTTCGCCGTATTCCGTTGGTTAGCAGGAAGGTACAGGTCCCTCAAGCTGAGGAAACTGCACAAGGAAGGGTGTGGACGCCAGGAGGCAGGGGACTTGGGTGTCACGCTGGCGTCTGTCAGCCACACCCGGGAATCTGAAGCAGAAGCCCCTTCATGCCTGTAAGTTTTGTGGTAGGCTTTCGGTGGGGGGAAAAGAATAGAAAGAAAGAAAGGTAAGGAGTTGGTCAGATTATTTGATATTATTATCTATCCGGCAGAAAACAGGAGGAACTCAGAAGAACACTGAATCCATACAAAACCAGGTGTTTAATAAAGATCTCAGGGAAACCCTAGGAGTTTAGCTCATTAATTGAGATATATAGGATTCACACACTCAACTAGCATCCGGAATGCTAAAATGGCCGCCTTCACATCCTCTTTGTTAGTTCAGGGGAAAAAAAAAGGAAGGATAAATGAGGGAAGTTGAGTTCAATGCAATAAAGGTTTAATTGAGTGCCTACTCTTTGCTCACAATATCCTAAAAGCTAGGCACGAGACACAGGTCGCTTTTACACCGGGGCGATGTTTCTTCAGGTGTACTCCTCAGCTGGATCCAGGCCACCTGCAGGGTGTGGCATGAAAGGAAAATTTCTGGGTGCCATCTCAGACCTACGGAGCCAACTCTCTGGTCGTAGAACCCAGAAATCTGCATTTGAGCAAGAACCCTGGGGAATCTCCGTCACAGTGAGGTTTGAGGCAGGTGGATGCACGTTGCGAACTTGAACGTGCCTGTGGCTCAGCCGAAGTCTGGTTAGCATGCAGATTCCAATTCAGTAAGTCTAGAGCAGGGCCCGAGGTGCAGTGATTCTAACAAGCGCCCAGATGACGTCATTGTTGCTGATCCTGCGAGCACGCTTGGAATAGCAAAAGTAGAAGATAAGAAAGACTGAAAGAACCAAATGGCAAAATTCTCCCCCTCTCCAAAGTGGCTGTGAATTATGGGGATTTTAAGCAATTAAATATTTTAAGTGAAAAATCTCTAAAAACTTCCCAGAGCCAGATGGGGATTGCCTTTTTCTGTGCACACGGCATATTGTGAATTTGGGAGGAAAGTGATATTTAGGCTCGTGGGAGTGGGAAGGACTTGGGTCCGAAGGGTGCCTGGTGCCCAGGGGTGAAATTGTGACGTCAGCGGGTGTATGGTTAGAGCAATAAGGGCACACGGAGGACACGGCAAGGTTCAGGAGAGTGGCTGGGAAGGCTGGAGTGTGGTCAGCGCTGGCTAGAATAGTCTCAACATCCCCCCACCACCACCCAAACCCCCCACCTCCGCTCTAGCCGGACCCAGGGGAGAGATGAAGCATGGGGCACATGGCTATGGAATCAGCCAGAGGGAGGTGAAAATCAAAGACGAACAGGAGACAGGAGTTTATAACAGTTATGGATCAGAATTAACTGAGAGTGCTAACCGAATGCACAGAAGAGAATGGAGAGTAGGATTTCCCGGAAGAAGCCAGAAGGCAGCAGACAGTTGGCAGAGTGGATGGCCACGAGTATCCTGCCACTAGAAACTCAGGTTTGATTTTGAGCTAGAGAACAGGCACAGAGAAAATGCCTGGGAAGTCCAGGGTGGCTAATTCATATTTTAAACCCGCGTGAGGCCAACTTCACCACAGGAATTGCAACTTGGAACGCCTGAGGCTGTGTGATCTGGAGGAAAGGCCACGGAACTGGCGTGGGTTCTCCTGGTTCATTTACCCATCGGTTATCAATTTATTGAGAGGTGCAAGATTCTAAGCCCTGTGCTAATTTCTGGAAAACCTAAAAGAGCTACTAAAATAATAAAGAATAACAAAAATGAGGTAACCATAATAATAATATTTTCAGCGATTAATTCGTGTTGAGTACCATCCCGAGTCCTTTGTGTGTATTGGGTACCTTGAGAATGAGAAAAATCTACTGAGGCGGCGGTAATGCTTTTATATCCATTTCTCAGATGTGGAAACTGAGGTGAAGAAATAAGACAGACTATTTCTGCTTTAAGGGAGCTTACATTCTAACATCATGCTTCCGGTTCATGGAGTGACTTCTGGTGACTTTTCATTCTATCCTCTTCCATAGCCACGGCAATCACAGCTAAAAATATTAAGAGCTTTCTTTGAGCCCTATTATCTCATTTAATCTTAGTGGTCACCTTATGAGGTAATTACCATCATCATTCCCATTTTACAGATGAAGAAACTAAGTTTCAGAGAAATAAGTAATTTTCCCAAGAGGCCACATCTGGGATCTAAACCCAGGCAGCTTAACTCTAACCTAACACATGGCATGAGTACAGATTAGCAGATTGAACTAAATCTCGGAGCTCACATTTCACTGGAATGGCCTATGACAGACCTGGTGGTTCTCTGAATTTTATGTAGTTTCTGACCCAGATATTTAGCATCTAAGCCAGCTACATGTGCCAACAAACTCTACGAGACAGCTTGAAAAAAAAAGTCACAACCTATGGACAAGTTGTGACAGGGGAAAAAAATCTATTTGACGTCCATGGCAATGGGAACGAAGAGCAAATTCAAGGTCTCCTCCCACTATGTGGACTCAGACCCAGCAGTGCATGAGGATGCTCCGTTCAGCTTGAAGACCTCAAGGCGTAAGAAATAATTGACTCTTTGTGAGTGCAGGGATTTGTTTCAGCACAGATCCAGAATGCAACCTTTCCTGATCGAGTTGAACAGGAAAGGATTTAAATTGAGGTCCTGAACTCAAAGGAGAACACATTAATCATGCTCATTGCTAGAATCAGAAACAAATTCATTTTTCCTGTAAGGAGTGTTATCAAGCAGGAAATCAAGTCCACAGGTTAGGGAGGTGGTGAGGGGCCTGGGGACAATGACAGAGGTGCGGGGACAGACACCAGAGTAAGTGCATCTCCAGACTCTATATAACTTCACACACACACACACACACACACACACACACACAGTCTCCATGTGCCAAAGACTATGTGCAACCTTTTGGCTTATATAACGGACGACCCAGAGTGTAATAGATGCTCCAAAATTTGAGAACTTCAACTTGTCCAGAGTCAAAATGTTCATTCATTCATTCATTCATTCAACAAATATTTACTGAATGCCTACCAAACTCCAAGCTTAACAGGATTAGCAGGGAACCAAATATTAACCTGCCTTTCTTAATTTTATTTACAGATATAGAAAATAATCAAGGACCTGATAACAATAGATAAACAAATAGCTAAACAAGACAATTCTATTTTTTTTTTTTTTTAGAGAGAGAGAGTGCAAAAGCAGGGGTGAGAGGCATGTGGAGGGAGAGAGAGAATCTTAAGCAGGCTCCTCGATCGGCATGGAGCCCAACGTGAGACTCGATCCCGTGACCCTAGGATCATGACGTGAGCCAAAATCAAGAGTCGGAGGTTCTACTGACTGAGCCACGCAGGCGCCCCTAAACAAGACAATTCCAGATGGGCACAAATGTTATGAAGGGCACACACAAGATGATCTGATAGAAAGAGGCCCAAGATGGGACTATTTTGGACCTGGTTGTCAGGGAAGATTTCTATTGTGAGGTGACATTGGATCTGAGACCTAAAGGGTGAATAAGAAACCCTGTAACAGGCAAGAGCAAGAACAAGGGCCTCTGAAACCAGAGCAAGTTTGGCCTGTGCAAAGACCCAACAGGAGGCCACCATGCTTGGTGCGTAATGGGAAGAGCGTGCGGGAAGAGAAATGGGAGAGAGGAAGCCAGGGCGGGGCCACATGGTGCAGGGTTTGAAGCACCACGCTAAGCAGGTAGGTTTCATTTAAGAGTAAGCGAAGCTTTTTAAGCAGGGGAGTGATCTGATTTCCTTTATGAAAAAGATCACTTCGCTGCAATGTGGAGAATGGATCGCCGGGGTTCCAGAGGGCTGTGGGAAGACCAACTAGAAAATTACTGCAGTTGTCCAAGCAGGGAAATGATATTGATGTGGATTCGGGAGGGCACGGGGTGCAGGGGGTGTTGGAAAAAAGCAGATGGATTTAAGGGCTATGCTGGAGGTAGAACTGACAGGACCCACCCATGATCAGGTGTGGGGAGGAGCAGTGCCCTAAGATGACAACTTTTCTGTACTTGAAGCTTGTTTCTGTGAATTGGGCTCAGCTTCGTGTAACAGAGATGCCCCGTGTATGAAGCACAGTTCACCAGTCTGAGTTTCTCCTGCGCTTCTCTCATGCTGAGGACCTCGGGGGGGAGGAGAGAGAACCCAGAGCCTGGATGGCCCCTCTCCTGGGCCTGCGGCCTCTTGGCACAATCAGCTTCTGGAGTAGCTTAGAGAACAGCACATAGAGGAAGCCAATGCAAAGTGGGGGGCACAGAATGTGGGACGATGGCCTGCCAGCCATTTTAGATTTACTTTATCCCATGGGTGAGGGATGGGCCATGAGATCAGGATGAGCACACAGTGTGTGTGTGTGTGTGTGTGTGTGTGTGAAGAAAAGCTGGGGTTAGACTGGGAAAGACATGGAGAGCAGAGGCAGGTTGGCCACCGTCTTTAGATAGAAAGGATGTTCCTTACCTGCCTTGAATTAACAGAAAGAAAAAATAGCTACATCTGAATCCTAGATGTCTAAACTGATCTCTGATTTGCAGCAAAAAGAGAAGGGTGGGTGGTAGAAATTTAACTGAAACAGGATTCAGTAACTTGGGTTCCCTCAGTACCCAGTGCCTCCAAGTGCCCTGTCCAAGCAGGACCTCCCACTGGAGCCTGGCACGCCGAGGCCAGGCTGCAGGCTCATAGGGGCCAGGTCGTAGGGCGAAAGAATCCTTGGAAATATTGTCCTTTGAGTCCCCATCAAAGCCAATTAGTCATAAATAGAAGGGCACGTAGGTCTCTAAAAGCTTTTCTTTAAAACAAATATAAGCCCGGGAGCACCTGGGTGGCTCAGTCGGTTGGGCATCTGACTCCGGCTCAGGTCACGATCTCACAGCTCGTGGGTTCAAGCCCCGCATCAGGCTCTGTGCTGACAGCTCGGAGCCTGGAGCCTGCTTCGGTTTCTGTGTCTCCTTCACTCTCTGCCCCTCCGCCACTCATGTTCTCTCACTCTCTCTCTCTCTCAAAAATAAATAAACATTAAAAAAAAATACACACACACACACACACACACACACACACACACACACATATATAAACCCAGATCTGGGCCTGCCTTGGAGAATCAGGGGAAATGAAGCAGACTCCTAGGTGGAGGGAAAGCAGGATTGTGGAAGACAGAACAGGAGGGCGTGTTTTGCTTGGCACGTTTGAAAAGGGAGAGAGCCAGCAAGGAGAGGAGCTTCTCCTATCCCTTAAGGGGGCTCCCTTCCCTCCAAGTATTTAACATCTCCTTGTTTGGACACTTTTCTTAACCCCTTGGGCCCCTGTTGCTTAATAAGTAGAAAACATATATTAAAACCTCAACTGCCTAGAGACAGAGTCTGGAGCAAGCGATCGCTTAAGGTCATTTCAAAATCTTGGGCCTGTGGTTCTAGATAGGAGACAGTTTCATGCAGGGTTGAAGTGCAGATTATAATACAGTGGTTATAAGGATTGAATGAGTTAATAGAAGTAAATCGCTCAGAACAGTGCCTGGCACATGGTTATGACTCCATAAATATTAGATGTGTTTTCTCTGAAAACCAGTCTTCGGTACCAATCACTCTGTTATTCTGGCTCCAAAGAATTCAACACAAGGATCCTTAGGCTACCAGAATGATCCAGAGTCAACTTCTCTGTTCTCCTGCTTCCATGGAAACTTGGTCTAAACTATTCCAGGGAGATGGGAGTTTGTGTCACATAATATCATTTGGGGAAGCACCCTGAGATGTCTGGTTTCCATGGTTACCATCACATCTGGTGGGCTTGGATGTGACCAGGAAGTCCCCTTTGACTAAGAAAATTTGTGGATGCCACAGCCACCACCGTAAATGAGGCCAACCTCAAAAAAAAAAAAAAAAAAAAATCAGGCATTTGGGCAAAAGATCAGTAAGGGGCTGTTTTCAAACATCAGAAAAAGACCCAAAGAGCCAATTCAAGCTCTTGTCCCCTGATTAGTGTTCCAGGGACTCATGAAGCAGAATAATCTCTTCCCAAACTTGTTTTATTAGTAAGGCCAAAGCTTCATTAATTAACCATCAGTCTCATTAAAAAAAAAAAGAGAGAGAGACATGACTTCACAAAGCACTGGGGACCCACGGTTTGCAGAGCCAGGAGCAGAGGCTGTCGGGAGAGGCAGAAAGAGAACTTTGTGACCCGGCTTGGGGAGTTAATGCACATCCGGAAGTTCTCCCTCCCCTGGTCCAATGTTGAATGTTTCTCCAAACTATGAATAATAAATGGCATGTGGGTGGTTCCATTTTCTAACAAACTCAGACACCTTCAGGAGCAACTGCCATAATATTCCTTCCAGAAGAAAGAAGCATCGCAAATGCCTTTCCTTATTTAATGGAAGAGAAAGCTGTGGTCCAGAGAAGGAGAACTTGTCAAGAGAGCAAAGCAGGAGAAAGACTCGAAATAGAGCCTCACTGCTCCACTCCCCGCTACTCAGGCAGCCTCACACCTGATATTTTAAGCAAGGGATAAAAGATGGCTTCCCATAGACTCTTTTGGTTAACCTCCTTGCCTGACTCAAAGGAGTGACAATGTTTTGGAAAGAATAGGGAAACCATTGCCTAATGGTCTTGCTGCCTCTGGTCCCTTCCTCTAAAATTCAATACTGTTGCCAGGGTGATGTTTCTAAAACTTAAATCTGCTTATGTCATGCCCCTGGCTAAATCCTTAAATGGCTCCCCATTGACTTTAGGATAAAATCCAAAGGCCTTTCATTAACTGGCTCCTGCCTTCTTCACCGGTTCCCACCGCCCCCCCCCCCCCAACACACACAACATCCTTTCCATCCATCAGAAGTTTCCATTGGCCCCCAGCAGCCATCCTCTCTCTCTTTCTTTTCTCTTTTCATCTCTGCTCTGAATGTGTTGTTCATTGCCTGTTCATGCTTTTCAGCTTCTCAACTCCGGTTCCTTCAGAGCCAGGGATCATCTCCTCCAGGATGCCTTTCCTTACCTTCAGGCTCAGGGAGTTTCCTTTGTCCGCGCCTTTGCAGGACCCCGAGGAGACTGCTTAGCCAGGATATTTCACCACCTTTGGAGGGCTCCCATTGCCAGCCGGCCTGTGAGCTCCCCCTAGGGCAGAGGCTGGCGTGTTCATGCCGTATCTCCAGCCCTGGGTACAGTGCCTGACACATGATAGACACCTCATCGATAGTAAAGAAGCATCTCTCTGCCTCACCTAAAGTAGTCGCCTATCCTCTAGTAGCATTATATATAGCTATTTGCATGGCTATTTAATTACAACCTAGAAAAAATGGCGGGGGGGGGGGGCAGAATCAATCATTACTCAGAAATTGATTATCACCTGCTTTATTAGAGAAATAGAGTGTCATCAATAACCCAAAACAACAGAGGATCCAGAAGTCATGTCTAGCTGGGTTAGGGGCACATGACATTGTGGCATAGGGGTGTGTGTATGTGTGTGTGTGTAGGGAAAGGGCATGTGCAATTATGTGTGAAGTTTACTTTTATACTTTGACCTTTGTTTTTGTTGATAGTGTATATATGCCTGTTCCCTGGGAACATACTCACTAACACAGAGTGAAGGGGAGAAAATGGCAAGAAGTTGGAAGAAGGGAGTCAGGTATTGCAAATTGCCCAAAGACACACGCTCCTCCCAGTGCAAACCCATAATAATAACCCAGGAACTTAGCAACGAGCTATCAGTGTTAGTGATGTCTTTATCACAGCAACCCCTTACATTTATGTTGCACGCCAGCGTTTACAAAGCACTTTCCATTACCTTGTACCGACCTACTCCCCATCCCACGCCCCGACACCGCGCTAAAGGAAACCATCTGCTTTCTTTTATATACATTTCTAAAAAGCATATTTGTGTTTTAGTCTTTAGCCATATAAAATGGGCATCGCGCTACATAAAGCATTTGTGCCTTACTTCAAAAAACTTGATATTCTTCTACTAAGTTTCATCCCTATTATTGCCCAGAGGGGTGGTTTATTCCCCTTGTCTGCTAGATATTATTCCCGACGTGACCCATTTTACCGCAGTTTTATTCACCCACTTCTCCGTCAGCGGGTACTTGAGTTATTTGCATTTTTGCTCCTGAACAGGGCTGCTATGAATATTCTCATACATATATCCTAGTAGCCATATACAGAAGTATCTCTTGGGTATTTATACAGCAGTGCAGTTGCAAAGCGATAGGGAAAGTGAATGTTTAACATTACAGACTAATGTCAGTTTTATAAGATAGGGCCATGCAGAGTCACAAGTTTGCCAATAGAGCACAGGAGCACCAATCACTCTGTATCCCCTCCAACAACAGGGTTAACCTACGTGATAAAGACTGATCAAGCAAGAGTCTCAAACTAGCCCCCCTGGAACCAAGTCAGGCTGCTTGTCTCGCAAAGTATGTCTCTGGTTGTCTTTATTTTTTTCGTTTTAATTTGAAAGCCTTTGGATGGACACTGTTGAATATTATAGACCCCACTCTTTGAGCATGTGAGTTTGAGATCCCTGAGATGGATAAAGCCTAAGAATTTAGACTTATGGAATAATAGTGAGTCCAAGGAAATGTGCTTTCCAAAAGAGAACAGGAAAGGGGCGCCTGGGCAGCTCAGTCGATTGAGCGTCCCACTTCGGCTCAGGTCGTGATCTCACGGTTCGCGGGTTCGAGCCCCGCGTCGGACTCCGTGCAGACAGCTCGGAGTCTGGAGCCCGCTTCGGATTCTGCGCCTCCCTCCCTCTCTGCCCCTCCCCCGCTCACGCTCTGTCTCTCTCTCTCTCCTTCAAACATAAACATTAAAAAAAACATTAGAAGAGAACAGGAAGAACTCACTTGAATGCCCCGCAGATGTTGATGCAGTATCCCTAAAAACCCAAACTGGATAGTCTGCACCCAACATTGTGAGTTACAGTCTCAGGAGTTAGTGGAGTCAAGGTCAAGTGACAGGCACAAACAAGACGGTACTCGAAATAAACGACCGTTGAGGGCATGTGTCACCACAATTCACCCACATACCGATCCTTAAACATGTGTATCATTATCCCCATTTTATAGCCAAAGACAATGAGGTGTAGGCAAAGTCCTCGGCTTCCACGGCAAATAAGTGGGGGAGAGCTGGGTTCCAAATTTATGGCTGAACAATTGAATCCAAACCCATGCACAGGGCACCGTAGCACTCTGCCTCCCAAATCACACGGTGTCCGTCTCAGTTGGTGCACTAACCAGGTTTATGGGAAGCACCTACATTTCGTCCCCAGTGGCCCTGCAAGGTGGCTACAGCACTTGTTCTTGCGGTTTTTGTAGAAAAGGAAATTGAGGTCTAGAGAAATTAAGGGGCTAGGCCAAGATCACCTGGAGAATATGAGAAGGCACTGAGACATGAGCGTGTTCTCACGCTAATGCCGACTTCTTTTTCCACGCTGACTGACCTTGAGTTCCTATCAAAGGCCCGGAGAGAAGTCATTGCAAACTGATATAATTTCCTCTTCCCGGATAGAACCACAGGTCTCCTTGCCACCAGGCGCAGAAGCTGATAGTCTCAGAAGGAGCAAGTGTGGGAAAGGAGAGAATGATTTTACCTATCCTGATCTAGAAACTGAATATCGCCACAGATGTTGGGCTGCACTTTGAGTATAATCATCATTTTTGGAAACCTACTAAAACAAGAGACACATGCCAGAGCTTAGAAATGCACTAATCCTTCTGGAAAGGCGAAAAACATTAGGAAAGCTGTCATCCAAAGAACCAGAGAACCGTAACATCCTTTCTAGAAACAGTGACAGAGAACAGGAACCCCCTCCTTTAAGTTTTAATGTGATGTCTTTCTTTTCAAAGTAGGTTTGGAAGGTTGCAAGAATATGCTGATCCCCTTTTAAGAATAAATTAAACTTTGAATTCTTCGAGTCCGGGTCTATTTCCCTGCATGCTAGATCCTGGTAAAGGCTACCTTGTAGAGACCAGGAGAACCCTCCAACTTCAGGATAATCCCCAAGAGAAGCCGTCACTGGATCGTCTACCAACAGCAATTCTGACTCCATATCTGTTGTGAGAGAGAGCACATGTTCTTGAAAGACTCAGATGTCATTACCATGAGCTGCTCTAAGCTTTGCTAGAAGTCCAGGGGGCCTCTTCCGTGGACCAACCCCCCACCAACTCTGGGGAGGGTTTGGGATTTAATGATTCTAAGACTACCGAGTAATTGTATCCCCTCGAAAGGCTTCCCTACAGACTGCAGCCCTTTCCCTACAGTATATGAAGGAGAGAGATCTCCACCCAAGTGTTCTCCAGCTGTCTGGATTTGTTTCATACCCATGGACACAGAGGATGAACTGATGACCCCCAGCAGTAGCGTCCTGCCTCTTATCTTTCTCTCTCTTACCCAGCAATAACAGCAACCTCTTGTGTCGTCTCAGAATCCACAAGTTCAAACCAACATCTCTATCTCCTATGACCATCAGATCACCAGACGTGACTGCCTCTGTTTTCCTCTCCAGAGAAACCATAGGTTACTCTGGCCCCAACACAGCGGCGGAGAAAAGGGGGAGGGGGGAAGGATTATCATTTCCCACTGCCAGGCAATTTTAGCATCCCCACTCCTCCTGCCCCCCTCCCTCCCATTGAAGTTAAACAAAGCCAACCATTCCATCCTGATCTGTCCCTTTCTCCTGCACTATATAAAGCTACCCACAGATGGCATGCACGGATTCATGCTCCAAAACTCCCCAGTGCCCACTCTCTTCCATCAAGCTGGTTCCTAAATCTGTGGATGCAGCAGACTTCAGAAGAGGAAGCAGTGTGATCACGCAGCATGAGCCTTGGCACAATGGAGTCTGGACCGTGCCAGGGCCATGATGCCCGAGTCTCACCCACTCTGATGCAGCACTCAGAATGGCATCTGGTTGCCCCACTGTCCACGTGATGGGATCTTCGCGCTAAAAGCCAAGTTTCTCTCTTTAGTGTACTCTGGGTAGTAGGTAAAGAAATTCATGACAAAGTAGGGAGAAGGGAAAAATGGAAATGATCAAGGAAAAGTTGTTGAGGGACCTAGAGGAAAGAAAACCTTGAACATTTCCTTTCCTTCTCTGCTCATTCATTTTCCTGCATATGGCTTGCAGAGGGGGTCTTGGGGAGGGCCAGTCATGGAAGCAAAATAAAGCTTTTGGGGGGTCGTTTCTTCCCTGGGGACTTTTGTGCTGCCCCCAGTAGTCCCATCTCCAATTAACCTAAATTCCATCCCAATGCACTTAACCATAACTCATCTGTTGATATGTATATTGTTTCTTTTTTTAATATCTATTCCTGAAAAAGAGAAAGAGACAGAGCATGAGTGGGGGAGGGTCAGAGAGAGAGAGAGGGAGGCACAGAATCTGAAGCGGGCTCCAGTCTCTGAGCTGTCAGCACAGAGCCAGATGCGGGGCTCGAACTCATGGACCTGAGCCGAAATCAGACGCTTGACCAACTGAGCCACCCAGGCACCCTGATATTTATTATGCTCAAACACTGTGTAAAATGATTTATTCTCATTTCTTCATTTCATTTTCAGGCAAAACTGGAAGCTGGTATTATTCTCCCCTATTTTTCAGAAGAGAAAACAGAGATGTTAAAGAAGTTGCCAAGGTCACACAGCTCTTAAATGATGGAACCAAGATTCTAATCCAGTTCTATCAGGTTTCAAAGATTGTTTTTCCCTAAAGGATCTCATCAGCCCAAACCAGCTGTCATAACAGAACAAAAAGGCATTACCTAAAGCTTTCTATCTGAGAGATATTTACATTTTAATAGCCTGTCTCTTAACGAGGTTTCAATGAGCAAAGAAATGAATTGCTTGTAATGCTATTTGGGGCACTGTAATAGGTCATAGAGGAAATACACGGGATCAGGGTGTCTCAGATAATACCGTGTAGACTGTTGTCTATCTCGACTCCATCTAATGAAGCCAGGCCCATCTGAAGGAAGATTGAAACCACTGTTTTGCATCTATTCCAATAGAAACTGTACTTACTAGGTGTTATAAGCAAGAGAAGATTTGTCTGGATATAGGAAAGCCCTCCAAGAGCAGAAGCCTATGGAAGGTTGGTAGATGACTATAATACACATAAATACACACACACACACACACACACACACACACAGCTCTCACCCCCCAGCCTGGGATGGACTCAGTCCTACCTAATCATAGACATGAACAAGGTGGTTTCCCAGAAAAACTCTGGGCCTCAACTTGGAACCATTAACTTTGACTTAGAGGATTCCATTTCATTTCCCAGAATTTCCTAAAGATACGCCTGCAGTTGGCATTTTCTGCCCTTGAAACAACATTAGATAAGAAAAGCAAGAGGCTTCCAACATTCTTTGAAAAGACAAACATTTTTCCAGACTTGGGTCAAGAATGAGCTGTCCAGCCGACAACGCTTGGGGATTCAGTTTTCCCCCAGACTTTCAAATCCTTCAACCCAACTTTGATTTTCTGTCCTCCTGGACCAGCCCTAATAGGAAACTATCTTCTGACAGGCTACCAAACACAACTCCTTGAAAGCAAACGGCGGATCCAAAGGCCTTGATTGGTCTTTGTCTCTTCCCTCTTGCTGTACAGAGAGAGCTCATCTCCGGCAGAGGAAGACACAAGTGGCGTTGACCTGCCCCACTGCTGTGGCTGGCCGAGGCTGGTTGCCAGTTCCCTCCTCTGGTGCTTGATCTCTCCTCCCCTCCGCTTCCAGGGTGACTGCCCTACCTGAAAGGGAGAGGAGAGAAGGGAACAGCTGAGGAGGAAAGACAACACCAGTAACGTTCCATGGACAGGGACCCTGCCAGATGCGGATCAATAATGAAAAGAAATCTAAATGGGGCGTCAACACATCCATTCCAGAGATATGAATGCGAGGGAACTACATGGGTGTGTGTTTAGCTATCCCAGGGTTACCTTTCCATTCCTCTTCATCATTTTAGCCCAGTCAGGAGGCCCTGAATGTTCCAGTTCCATCCTATCAACAAAGATATACGTTTCTTGACAAATGCTTTCATCATTAGCTTTTGGTCACCCAAGGTATACGTTTGTCCTAGGGACAAAGGATGCTCAAAGTAAAAGTCAACATTCCTATTGTAGTTTCCCAGAAGCTGTGTACCAATGTGCCCCTTCCCCAGCCTCTCTGACCTTATTTCTTACTGATTTGCCCTCTTGGGTCCCCACTCACTCCCTTCTAACCCAAATGGTCTACTTACCAGATCTCCCACTTAGGTCTTTGTCCTGATTATTTTTTTCTGACCCAACCAATATTTTCCTGGAAATCTCCTTGGCTCACTCCCTTGCTACATCAAGTCATTGCACAAACACCACCGTGAAAAGAAACTTCCCCTTTCCCTAAGTTTCCTAATGCAAACTTTATCTACCCGCATCCGGTCCCCACCTCCACACTCTACCCCGACCCCCTTTCCCCTGCACTGTCTTGTCTTCTCCCACAGCACTGGTCGTTTTATAATCTACTGCATACTTTAGTTGTTTATTATGTTTATCGTTTACTTGCCTTTCTCTTCATACCCTGCTGGAATGTTAACTTATGACAGCTGGGATTTCTGAGTTCCTTCATCATCGATGTATCCCAAATGTCTAGGATGATGTCTTCCGCATAATAGATGCTCAAGAAATGTGGGCTGAATTACTGCTGAGTGGAAGCATGTGCTGTTAGTGGAGAGACTTTAAATACTCTCTAGGACTAGATTGACCTCCGCCTGCATTCCAGGTAGCCGGTGCAGTGGCTCCAAAGGAGAGCAAGCCCCCCGTGCTTCCTGTGCGCCTTAGAGCCCGAATCCCTTGCCCCCCTCATATCTATTTTCCTTTGTATATTTCACACTCTGCAGCCAAACTTGAAATGAATCTTCCCACCTCTTAACCTTCTGATGCATTTTCCATTGGAGGCTCCGGGTACCATAACGCCTCAATCCGCTTCTCTACTTGCCTGCAATTCAGACTTTTGGCCCCACTCTGTGGCCCTGGTCTCCTGGGGTCGCGCCCCGCCCGGTTCTGCTCGGATGCTGGACCCCTCTGGCCGGCAACAGCCCCCCGCCGGCACCCTTGTCGGCTCAGAAGGTACACCGGGACCCCAAGCGACAACACTCCCGGATGTGTCTTCATTCCCTGTGACCGGACAAACCTGAACACATTTAAGTCAGTAGCAGCGAGCTCTCAGCTTCATCAGGAAACACGTTTAATAAGGAGTATGACGCACAACTACGCCTCTTCGTGTCCTGAATGTCAGAACGAGCCTGGAATTTGTACATCAATATGACAAGCACAAACCATGTAAAAACCTCAAGCCACAATGATGACAAACCATCCCCAGATTGGACATGTGTTTTACAGAAAATGCCTCCTGGTCTAACTCCATCTGACAGCAAAAATCATTTGATACTTTAGATTTCAACAGCCCCTCAATCTCCAAGCGGGGCAACCATTTTTAAACCGTCAACGGCCACACTGCCAACTTCATAGCGTGGAAACTCTGAGCGCCCCGGACCGAGGTGAGGCTGATGCGTTTACGTGGTGCACGCCACAGGCCCGTTAACGCCTGTGACACTTCAGCATCCCCATTAATCACAAACCCCTCCCAGTGGAACTCGCCATTCCCCACTCAGCAGGACCCGCCTGCCTTAAACTTAAACCGGTTTTACTCTTTGCCCTCCCTTCCCGCAATATAAAACTGATGCCTACCATGCACATCTCACTTTATAGGTTCCAGAGTACCTTTACACCCGTACCTTAATTTTACCCCCACGTCAGCACTCTAGAGTGGGTATTATGGTCCACGTGCTGGCAAAGCGGTAACTGAAGTTCTGAAGATTTAAGGAACCGGTACAAGGCTCACAGCTGGGACGCGGTGAGTTCCGTTCGAACCCAGGCCCTCGACGACGCAACCAGGGCTCAGCCTTCCCACCTCGGCTGCCTGACTTGGTCACTCAGCACTCAGCGCTTTCCGGCTCCCCAGTTAATGCTTCTGCAGATAGACTCTTCTCCAAGCTACCAACATGCTTTTCTTCATCCTAACTGCGCACCATGCTGCCCCATTTTCGGACATGCAATGCATTTATTTCGGTTCTGACTCCAAACAAATGTTCCAAGTTCCGTCTCCCTCTCTCCTTTGCACTCTGGATCCACACCTTGACTATTGCCCTTACTCTACAGCTCCACGGTTAGCTGTCGGCGCCTTTCTCTCCCCCTAAGTTCTCCTCCAGGACAGGGGTTGCATCTCACGCCGTCCTATTACCCCAGATTTTAGCACCGTGCCTAATACGAAAATTCTCAGTGAAGGTATGTAATTTTTGAGATGTTGAATGAATGGTAATTGTGCCCAAGAGATGAGGGAGCGTCCTTCAGAGCCCACATTCACGCCCCACCTCCTGGCACACTTGTGCTATATCACGGCCACAAAGACCTCTCCAGAGCCCGTGAGGAAGAGACATGCTGTGTAATCACAGCCCATTCCAGCACTGAAAGTCCCAGGGACCCTCAGGACTGCTGTTCCAACAGTCTTTGGGGAAACTCGACTCAGAGATGAGTTGATAGGGACAGAGACACAGGAATGGAAGGGAAAAGATCTACCAAGAGAACAGAGGGGATGGGGGGTGCCAGGAGGAGCTTTGGCTATGTCTCCAGTCTTTACCTTGATGTGGCAGGTCCCGAGAAGTCTCTGTTTGTGATAAGAGTGACCAGACTCTGGGGCCCCTAGGAGGAAAGCAACGGCCGAGCTGAGAAAAAGCTTATGCTTAAATCTAGAATTGTTTGAACAAGCAAAACCCCAGGATCCCTGAAAAGTGGATCAGTTAGAGTTGGTTCTAACTCCAGAAAACCTTGTTCCAAATTCTTCGTCCAATTGGGGTCTCTGTCCTACGAGTACACACATGTGCGTAGAACCATCTCCTAGAACCAAACTCAAAGATCTATCACAAAAGGGGCACCTGGGTGACTCAGTCAGTTGGATGTCCATCTGACTCTTGATTTCTGCTCAGGTCATGATCTCAGGGTCATGGGAGCGAACTTTGCGTCAGGCTCTGCACTGAGTATGGAGTCTACTTAAGATTCTCTCTCTCTCTCCCTCTCTCTCTCTCTCTCTCTCTGTCTCTCTCTCTCCCTCTCCATTTGCCCCTTTCCCCTGTGTGTGCTCTCTCTCTCTCAAATTAAAAAAAGAAAAAAAAAGATTTGTTTTGGGGTGCCTGGGTGGCTCAGTCAGTTAAGCATCCAATTCTTGAATTCAGTTCAAGTCATGTTCTCATGGTTGTGAGATCTGGCCCTGCACTGGGTGTAGATCCTGCTTAATAGCTCTCTCTCTCTCTCTCTCTCTCTGTTAAAAAAATATATACCTATCACATTGACATGAAATGGAACTTTCTCAGCTCTCTGTACAAATCAGTTAAATTCAACGAATTCAACTAATGTGTTAGGGCCTCCTGTGTGTCCAGCAACATTCAGGACATACAACCTAAGCAGATATGGCTCCTGCCCTGACGGGGCTCTCAGTCAAATAAAACCATATAAAACCATAAAAAAAAAATTAGAGAAGCTATAACAAGTAATAGAAATGCTGTGGGATTAAGGGAAGGGAGAAATTAATTCCACCCAAAGAGAATGAGAGTTAAGCTGGGCCTGGAAGGATGGCATGGGGGGTGATTACTTAGGGGTTCAATGCAGAACCCCTGTCCCTCTCATGGGCGGGGGTTCTCATGAGGTCCATTCCGGAAAGGAACTCAAACAGGACCATGGTCTCCCAAGAACAGTAAAAGTCAGCCAGAAAGCCAAAAAGCAAAGACCATGGGTTCAGTGTCCTCCCCACTTTGGAACTGGGGAAGAAGCTGGTCCACTAAAGCACGCTGACTCACGCGGAAGGGGTGAGGACTCGAGATAGTAAACGCAAGGATGACCACGACAGACGTAGAACAGAACCCGGGTTAGATCACTCAGTAGCACCTTGTTAATTTTTCTTACCGTCTCAGACTCCTTCGTATTTGCTCCCACACCAGCCCTGCTCCCAGTCTTGGTATCAGGGATAAGCACAGGAACTTCAATAGGAAATCATGGAGGGCGGAAGATTCTAAGAGAATAGGAGCATTCTGGACAGCTTGGGGGATGGAGAAGACTTTCGCACTGCTCCCCAGGGAGCAAGTTAGTGAGCATGGTGGGAAGCCGTGTTGCCAGAGTATGTGGGAATCAGAGCCTCCGGGGCCATGAACGCCAAGCCAAGAAGTTTTAAGTGGAAGATGCCTGCAAAGTGGACCATTGAAGGTTTCTGAGGAATGAACTGACCCAGTCCTGTGTCTGCTGGCTTTCCTAAGACCCATGTCCTTACCTCAGGAAATAACCACTTGCCCAGACAATGGTGTTAATTCTATCCTTAAAAGATGGAGACGGCCTTTGCCGCCTCTGCGGTCTATGTTCCGTGTGGGTGCCTGGAACCTGGTCTTTGTACAGGTATCTCTCGGCCTTCAATGCCAAGTACTCAACTAGACACTGAACACTGACCGGTGAGCCCCGGGTGTGCACTGATGGGACTGTGTGAGGCCTCAGTGAGGGACCAACAGGCCTGTCTGTGCAGACCCTTTTGCCAACAGTATCCAGGTCCCCAGACGGCTCAGGCCAAGCAAATCTGGTACATCTCCTCTCATGTGTGGCACGTATTTTCCGTCTTTGCTGAAAGCCCCCCAAGAAGAAAGTGTCGCTTCTTCAGTCAGATGCAGTGATTTTCGTTAAAAATTTATGGTATTAACCAAACCACGGGGGAGAGTTCCGCTCAGCCAAGCCTTTTCCTTCGTCCAGCCCAAATCGTAACATATGTTACCTAGTGGGGGGTTATGAGCAACCCATCCTTGGCATGGAAGGGCGCTCCAGGAAAAGCAAGCAAAACCCTAATCATTAGAGGCCAGAATGGAGAGTGGTGTGGTCAGCCTTGCTTTTTTGAAGAAAGAAGTGGAACTGATACTACGTTGCAAGTTGCGTTGAAATTGTCCAGCCCGAAACCTTAGGATCGGGAGGCTTGGGCGGAGCTCCGGAAGAACCCGTGAAGTAAACAGAAGTAAGGCTGGTTTCTGGGTTATCAGGGACTAGGGGGTGTTTCCACGGCAAAATAAATCATCCGATAGGTGCAGGGAACATATTTGTTAAAAACATAAAAAGGGGACGTATGGTTTGACAGAGTATGGGTGTACTTTTCGAAAATATAAGGGGGAAAAGGCATGCAAAATTGGAGCTGTTCCCGAAAAATCTTTACACTTGGTCACCTGCACGCAGCGCCCTTACTGAAGAGGAATACGGTATGTGGAATCCAGGATAAGCCAATGAACACAAATCACTAATTGCAAGTGTGGGTGGCCAACCTATGGTCTATGTGCAGGAAGAATTCATCAGCACTGCTCGGCTGGGCCTCTCCGTGACTCTTAGCAGCTAAGCTAGTCGCTCAGAGGTCTCGGCCTCCTGCAAGCAAGCTAAGGAGCCTTCATTTCTGCACGTCAGGACGTAACAAAACTCCGGCCAGTGTAGCGTTTGGTGAGCAGGCTCAAAGGCTAATCAAGTTAAAGGGAAATTACACACTGTCTTCCAAGAGAGCTCACCCTGAGGGATTTATCCACCTCTGGTTTTCTGAGCAATTTAGACCAGGATAAAGTAACAGCTTTCCCTACTGCCTAAAAGTTGCTTTATTCTCATCCGCAACGTGCATAGATGGCCTTGCTCGCCCCCCTGCACGTATACACACACCTTCATCACAATGTCTTGTCCCTTCCCCTGTCCCCTCCACACACGGATGTTAAAAGCGGGCTCCATTTGGTTGTAGCTCCTGGGAAGGATGCAAAATGTAGCCAAATTTGCATAGCATGCCAGACAAAGCCCTCCGGCCCCTGAAACTTCACACCTGTCTCCTGCCAGTATCCGAAATGCCATCTGCTTCTCTGGGAAAGCCAGACACAAGGCCCCCTCTTTATGCCTTTGGTAGATGATGAGAAAATCTGGCATGGGGAGCCTTAATTGCTCAAAAATAACTCCATGGTACGTAACATACAGTTACATGAAGATCCGAAGAAAAAAGCCTTGGCAGCCGTTTTACAAACATTCAGGATAATGGTTGGGGCATGCAAAAGGGAAACTATTTAAGGACCCAACCTAGGCCCAAATTCTTTCCACTGCCAAGAACTCTACAAGTGAGGAGTTTCGCGTGTGGCAGGAAAGTCCCACAACAAAAGGAGTATGAGGCACGGAGGCAGGATCATGTGTTTCCATCTAGGCCACCCTGGGTTTGAGATGCTCTCCGCAAGACACAGAAACGTAAAGTGAATGTCACTCACGAATGCCACTTTCAAAGTACAGTCCTACCCCCAGTTAGGAGAGCAGGCCAGAGGGAAATTGCAGCTGCACGAAACAGGAGGATTTGAAAGAAGCAGGAGGGTTTTCGGCCTGGTTCAAGCACGGGACTGGCGCGAGGCAGGACAATACCAGTTTGCCATCCGTGGCACTACGGACGTTCGGGGCTGGAAAATTCTTTGTTGTGGGGGCTCTCCTGTGGATTGTGGGATGCTGCGCGGCATCCCCTGGCCTCTGGCCATGGCGTGCCAGTAACACCCCCTCCCCCCGGGGGAGACAACCAGCAATGTCAAAGGACCCCTGGGGAGCAAACTCACCTCTTTCAAGAACTATTCAACCAGAGGATCTCTTGGTTGGGGTATGTGGGTACCAGAGAGGGTTCGGATAGCATAGCACTTATCACAGGGAATGATGCTTACTTCATGACCAGTCTGTCTCCCAGCTGATTGTAGTTTTCTGAGGACAGGGACCTTTTCCATCGGAGCTCTGCTGTTTCTCCAGCCCATAGTCTGGAGTGTTGAAGTGTTATGTTAAAAGAAAGAATCAGGGGCGCCTGGGTGGCGCAGTCGGTTAAGCGTCCGGCTTCAGCCAGGTCACGATCTCGCGGTCCGTGAGTTCGAGCCCCGCATCAGGCTCTGGGCTGATGGCTCGGAGCCTGGAGCCTGTTTCCGATTCTGTGTCTCCCTCTCTCTCTGCCCCTCCCCCGTTCATGCTCTGTCTCTCTCTGTCCCAAAAATAAATAAAAAATGTTGAAAAAAAAATTTAAAAAAAAAAAAGAAAGAAAGAATCAGGGGCGGAATGAATGGCAGGCTGGATCCCAGGCTCCTTTCCCAATCCCGTGTTCCCTATGCTGAGTGCTGAGTCCTCGCGTTGGGGTTGGGGGGGGGGGGGGGGGGTATGGGGGGGTGGGGGCATATCTTCAGAAAACTAATAAAATAAATGACTAAATAAATGGAACCTCTTGTCTAAAGAACACAGAGATAAGATAAATCATTTTGAGTCCTGGGAAAATTATCTCCACCATCCTGCCCTGGTTTCTCCGTTCAGCCAGAAAACACTTTAATTTATCTTGTGAAATTTTTCATTCGCTAGACGAACATTAAGTATTTCTTTCCTCTTTTTTTTTTTTTTAAATATTCTTTTCTCTACAAAGGTGGGTTGGCTCTCAACTCATTGGAATAAAAGCTCCATTAGCCTCAGTGCACGTAAGTCTTGTGAAGTTGGCCTGGATTCAGGGCCGGCAGAAGGATAAAGAAACCTGACACTCATTCTTCACGTAATTAGAGTTGGTAAAATAAACTGTGTGCATTTCATTAAAGGAATGGATCCATCAGGCCCAAGACAGGGCGGGAATCTCATGCTCACAGCATCAGTCTTTTGTTTCAAATTAACCCCTAGCTGATAAAAAAAATTTCCCGTGGAGTCATTGGGGAACATGCCTGTCCCCTTCCCCGTGTGTAATTTAGTCTCCGAGCCCACATAATTTCTCAGCTGGCTGAAACCCAGCAAACACTGCAGTTATCCTCTTACCCATGACACATGTTCTCTGACTCCCCCCAAGGTCACTGACGGGATGCTTCCCTCCCTCGGTAGCATGATGGCATCTGCAAACCCACCCTTTGCTAAGAAGACATTGCTTCTCCATGCTTGCCAGTAACCAGGATAAGGTTGCCCCGAGAAACCCACGTTTTTGACCAGACTTGCGACAAGTAGCAACACGAAGAAGAAGACTGATTAGAAAGCAATAGAATAATCGGTGCTTATGAAATCAATTCTCTTTGAAAAGCAAGCAGCCCCTTCCTAAATTCCGACTGTGGTTCTTAGTTATGCTAGCACCCTCTTCTATAAACCTGATCTAACCAAACGCAGCCCAGCTTTCAAAAAGCCAAGAAGATCTTCGAAACTCCAACCAGATGCCGCAGTCATAACGAGGGATGGTCTTCCTCTCTGTCATAGCTCTCTCTCTCTCTTCTGCCCTCACTGTGGCTAACCTAGAATCATGATCCATCTTCTCTGATGGTCCTCTGCCTCCTCCTCACCTAGTAAGTGCTCCTTTTTTTCATCTTTGATCTATAAAACAGAGAAGAAGGTAGGTGGGGAAATAAGGCAGGTGTCAGTGACAGACAAGTGAGCTCTCTACTAACCATGGAAGAACATCCCAAGCAAGAGGCAAGAAGAGGAACCATAAGAAGAGAACAGGGCTGTCAGGAAGGGAAGACAGTCCTTGAAGTAGACAGGTTGAGGAAGAGGTGATGGAAAGAGGTGTTGTCTTGTCTGGAGATACTAGCGGGCAGCCTGGCAGTTTTCCTTACCAAGTACGGGCAGAGCTCTGAGGGACCGGCACTGTGCAGTAACGCCCGATCATGGCAGAGACGAGGAAAACAGCCAAGGCTACAGCATCAGCCAATGAGAGGGCTTCCCTGATCGCACAGGCTGTGAAACCTGGCCTTCCCCATTTCTGGACGTCTTTACGCTGAGGAGAGACAGCCCTCTATCCAGGAGAAGCAATACTGAGCTAGCCTGGATGAATTCTAGGAGTGTCCGTAACTCTGAAAAACTATGGAACTCTAAGAAGTATACGCAGGGCAGAACGTAGCTCCAGAGCGGGTTTGGGGCTGGGGACCACGGCACTAGCAGGAACCTGGCTCTGTCCAGGGGCTCAGCTGTTCAACCCAGCCTGGGTGTCGTCTGGTTTAGACACGTTCTGAGTGGCTGATGTATTCCCCCATGGTCCTGGTGGGTATATTTTGTGTGTTTCCACTTTCCGTTATCTCACTAATAGAGGAGTGTGTGTGTACGTGCGCGTATCCGTTCGCTTGGCCATTTGTGTCACGAGGAGGCTTCCAGAGACGTTTCTCTGGGCATGGAAGCTTCAGCAGACTCAGGGAGCGGACAGAGACGGGTTTAGGGGTTGGGAGGGGGTCTGTTCGTGCCTGTGCCTTCCCTTCTCCGTGAACTCAGCTATTTGGCATCCATGACGTCTCTCCCATTAAGCTCACTGGAGGGTTTGAGGGCAGCCCCTCTTCCCTGCTGTTCTTTGTACGCTGTCCTCCCTCTCTCCCTCCTCACCCCCTTCTATTTTCTACTCCCCTTCTCCCCTCTGGTTTCTTCAATTTCAATGAGTTTATTGGCATGACGAATGTTGCCAAAGCCAATAGCACTGAGTCTCAGTGTCTAGGGATGGATTTCACAGTGGGAAGGGGGTGAGCGGGGCCTCGGACCACATTCCCACTGTGGGTTTCTGCTTCAGTCTGAGATGGTGGCAGGCTGCCAGGGACCTTGTTCACTTGGGTTTCCAGTCTCAGCTGAACTCACCAGCCTTGTCTCCAGACACAGAGAAAGTTCTTATTATGGCAGAGGTCATGTCTGGAGCCTCAGTCCTGGGAGGTATGAGGGTTTCAAGCTTATGTTTTCAAGAAACAGTTTCATAAACAAGTCCCACACTGTCCTGTACAAACAGCGCTGTTAAAACTCCAGCCTCCCAGTGACACTGCTGGGGCCAAGGTGACAAAGACCAGCAGAGCTCAGGCCGGGCGTTTATAGGAGATTGAAAACGGTCCTTGACCGTCTTCTGAATAAGCGAGAGTCTTACCTTTTTTCGTAACCACCCCCACGCCCCAAACACACACACACACACACACACACACACACACACAAGTAGAACAATTTGGAGAACTGGAGATAGGCAGGAGAAAATATTGTTACAACTAGAGCCTCAAACATCCATTTCAAGTGAGTTCCAGCTAAGGAAGTCTCCTTCCTAATGAACGAGTCTTATGAGGCCTTATCAAGCTCCTATTTTGCCTCTCTCTCTCTCTATCTGTCTCTCTCTTGTCCGTCAGCCGATGGAAATTTCTATTTGCAATGAAAATCAACTTTGGAAAACGTCACAGCAAGGGACTTTTTTTCCTGGCTGCCCCAAGATTGATCCGGTCCATAGGATGCCCCAGATCATTGCATTCAGTAATTTCATTCTGCTTATGATCTATTTCTTATACGATCAATATGATAAATGCGATGGAGAGCAAAGTGGGTTACGCCAACGCTGGTGAAGGGGAGAGGGGAGCGCTGGGCTGGCACGCTGTGTGTCTCATGAAGCAGAAAAGCAATTCAGTCAGACTAAAGGCTACAGACAAGGCGGTATATTCTCCGTGATAAATGCAAATGATGTGACTACATTTCCCCCCAGCACAAATGGTAAGGAGGGCGGGGGAGGGGAGAAAAGCCCCGCTGTCTGGGAGCCCAGCATCCCCCTAGGAACCCACGCACAGTCTGCACGCGGCAAGCGTATCGGGTGGGGGAGAGGAGGGGCACTGGGAAAGAAGAATTCAAGTTTGCTTAAATAATCAGGGCTAATGGCCAGCCATTCCTGACCCAGCCAGGCCTCCGGGCACTGCCGGTTTTAAAGCACCAAACAACAGAATCAGGCATCCGGCGAGCGGAGAGCCACGGGGAAATGTCGCACAGGGCACTGAACCATGAGAACACCATCATCTTCTCTGAGCATCAGAGTTCCCTTGGCTACAGGTCTTGTTAGGTAACGATCAGTTTCATTGCCTGCGTGGTGATTTTGCGCCGACGTCTTCTGTTTTCCCACGTGAGCCGCCGCGTCTGGATGTCCTCAGACAAGCCGTTGAATTCCCTGCGCCGAAGTTTCGTCACGTGACACAGGGGAGCAATTAAAGCTCTGTTGCTGTTGGGGAGTGTCTTCGCGAAGGTGGAATGAAATTATGTCGTATGTCATGTGCCCACAGTGTGCGGTATTGGCTGTGGGGTCACCGCGAAGCCTCTCGAGTGAGAAAGAGAGGTGATTGCCCTCAGCAAGTTTAGAGACCAATGGGGAAGTGGCCAAATGCATGAAGAAAAAACAAAAAAAGAAGAAGCAGCAGCAAGACAGGTTCATACAGAATACGGAGTCCTCGACCAGGAGGTGTGCACTCTGAATTGTAACCAGGGCTCTATCAGTTTCTCATTTCATGATTGCACAAGTTCCTTCCCCACTCTGGGCCTCAGTTTCCCCAAAGGAACATGAGACAGCTGGGACAGTCTTAGAGATTTCTAAGGCCACCCGGCTCTGACATTTTATGATGCGGTGACAAATGGAGCCTTGCAGATGTGCAAGAGTGATGCAAGCTCCGGAAGGCAGTGAAACAGGGCTAGATTTTTGAACAGAGAAGGGCAGGTTTTCCAGAATGGAATGGCAGGGACATTCCAAATGTGGAAATCAACTTCGCTAAGTCCTCAGTGTGGAGGAGAGCAAGTCCCAGTCAAGCGGACAGTTGGAGAAGCCGGAACCTAGAGAAGAAGAGTAAAGAGAAAGGTAGAGGTATGGACGATGCCCTTGGCCTCTGAGCTTGTGTCTGAGGGGAGGGAGACCGGGACAAAGGAGTGGACAGTGCTGCGGGGATGGGTGGGCTCCTCACACTGGAGTTGAGAAGAACCTGCCCCGTTGCCCTCTCAGCCTCCCATCTGTATCAGAAGGACCGCAGCCTTACGGATCTGTCCTAGGAAGAGTGCTTTGTCACAACAAGGCTCTTTTTTGTGTGCTTTTTTCAGGAAATGAAATTGGAAGTTGCCCAACCCTGCCAGTGTTTGATCCCTAACAGACACATTCTCTCCGTGCTGCAGAAAGCCCGAGGCAGGCTGGGAAGGTAAGTGAGGGAGGGAGGGCTGTGGATGCAGCTGCCATGATAATATGGAGTCCAGCAACTCGGCATTGGTGATTCTCTGCCCTCCCACACCTCCCTCCACGTGAAAGGCTGGTCTCGGGCGAGGGGCCAGCAGAAGGCCCCTTCCATTTTCTCATCTAGGTGGCAGAGGCTGTGAGGGGACCTTCACTTGGAGATGTTGATTAAGCGGCCACTGCCCCAAGGGAAGAGTGGAGAACTGTGATCCAACTGGTAACCAAGCCATTCATGGCCCGTGTCAAAGTGGTCAGGACAACTCACCCAAATGTCTCCATTTGCAAAGGGACCGGAAGAATTGTATTCTAATAGGTATGCATCTATCAAAGGTGTATCTTAGATTTTACTCAAGATGACCATTCATTTGTTCATGTGGCATATTTTCACCTACTGGGAAAAGCAGGGAGGAGCTGCACCCCTTCTCTGTAACTGAGATGGTTGAGGCCCGGCCAGGGTCAAATAGATGCTAATGCGAAGACCCATAGGGCTAGACCAGTGTGGGAGTTCGGTGACATTTTGGAGGAGATGGGGGCCTGGGTGGGAAGAGGGCCACCCAAGGGCACATGTTGAGCCACACGCAGCTGTTTGCAAATTAAGAAAAGAAAATAAAACTCTAAAAGGTGGGAATGACTGATTTTAGTCAACGCTTCCTCATTTCATCCCTATCCAAATACCTCAGCAAATGTCACATCCAGAAAGGAGCGCAGAGTGGTGTCAAGGATCAAAAGGCAAGGTGGACCCTCTTTGACCTGTATGAAGTGAGTTGTCTAGACCAACGGCATCAGCTTCCTTATCAGGGACTGGGGATCATCAGCCAAGCCCCGCAAAGAAGTCACGGGCTTGCCATCCAAAAAGAGCCATCTATCGTTCTTCCCCACCCTTCCCCCCTTCTGAGTTCATTTTCTGTTGACTTGACTTAAGCTTCTTCGGGCTCTTGGCCTTAGAGAGATTTTTGACCTGCTCTGCCAGCAACCCTGGCTGGGCCTCTTTTGTTGGTAATGAGTTCAATTCACACGAGGATCCGGAGCTCGGTTCTGAGGCATTCGGGCAAGTCCCGGGTGACACATCTGCGAGTGCCACTCGTCCCAGAATTCTTCTCTCGCCCTCGAACAACTTAGATTTCGCTGTCTCCAGAACTCTCCGGACGCTCGATGCTCCAGAATAAGCCAAACACCAAAAATCAACAGGACTTTTCCAATGGGAAGACTTCCAAAATCACCAAAGACTTGAATTACCTTCCCATAATTGGGAAAGTCCACCAAACAGCAGAGAAATGGTCTCTCTCTCTCTCTCTTTTTCCTCCGGCTTGCTAATCAAAATACTGTCTGCTCCCAATCCAAGGAATGTCATGAGGCCTATTCCCAACGAGCTCAACCCCAGTAATTGGAAGCAGCCCTGCCTTGCCTTTGGTCTTGGGTATTTTCATCATTGGACTGTTTGAGCCAAGACATACGTTTTGCCAAGGAAAACTTTCCTTTGAAACCTCCATCTTATCCAAACAGAGAGTTGGAATTGACTCTTGGCAGTTCCAAAGATAGTTCTGACTTATGAAAAAATAGTACATGTGTGTCAGCCAATCCATGAGATTGTCCCCGATCTGAGGGGGGAAAAAAAAAACAGCTTTGCCTATGAACCCATCTTTCCTTCCTGTAAACTGATAAAGCCAATGCACCTGTAACAGTTCCTTTGAACATGACCCCCAAATCCTTCTACTCAAAGAGGTTTGTGAGGCAACAGAGCAGGGGGCGCTCCTATGAAAGGGAAGAGCTGGGGTATGGAAGAAATTTGGTTATATTCTTCAAGGGGAGACGTTGGAATTCCAGCTCTTGGCAAGAGTACAATTTGGGGAAGGTCTGGTGGAATCTGGGGAAGGACTTGGAGGGCTTGCAATGTTGGAAATCACAGTGCTGGCAGGCATTATTTCCTTGGGGAGTGGAGCAGGTATTCGCAAAGGGAACCGTGTTTGTACCCAGAAGCTGATGAAAACATTTTGCAAATATTTGAACCAATTGTCTTACCTGGAAAACAGAGGGCACGTGATCGGCAAGCTGCCTTCTGTAGGGGAGGGGCCAGGCGAGGGAGAGATGGGCCCTGATGGAGGAATATCAGCCTCTGTGAGTTCCCGGCCCTGCTGCTGTCTTATCCTGGGTTCTTGGTTTCTCTTCTAGCTGCTTTCATAGCTCCTGGAGGTGAAGTATATCACACTCAGGACAGTCACTTCAGCAGGGACGAAAACTACCTGGAGTCATAGAAGGTCATAATGAGACATGACCTTAAAGCCCGTGCAGTCAGATGGCACATCTCATGTGCCTAGAATGTGGCTAGAAGGCCCACACAGCACAGCGCACACCAATGACGGGACAGTCACTGCCAAGAGCACAGCTCGGCGTGCAGGACTGCACAGGGCCTCATCCTCCCAAGTAGTAACCACACACCAAGGCACCCGAACCACTCTGCCTGTGTAGGGGCTGCGTAGTGCATCAGATCATGGGCTCAGAATGCTTGGGGCTCAACTCCCTGAGTTCAATCCCTGGTTCCGCCGCTTACTCCTAGGGGACCTTGGGCAACCTCCCCGACCTGCCTTGCCCCGGTTCCTCATCTGTACAACAGGGATAAAGATAATACCCGCTCCGGGTGGTATTTGTGAAATGAAAATGAATTCCTATAGGGACACACCTAGGCTCCTGCTGTCCCACTGAATCAACCAACAGAGATGTGTTTCTTTTATAAAAAAAAAAAAAAGCACATTTTATGATAAATAACTCTGTGTATATGCAAAAACATAAATATCAGTATAATAAACACTCATGTATCAAACTAGTCCAATGAATGCCTCGCCTAGATTCAATAACGACCAATACAGTCATTCTTGCACTATCTACCCTCCACCCACCTCACCCCCATCCCAATTATTTTGAAGCGAATCATATTTAATCTTAAATTATTTCAGCGTGTATCTCTAAAAAGGGGCACTTTCTGAAAAATTAATAACCATAAGGGCATTATCATGCTCCCCCCAAAATATAAAAATAATTCTATAATGCTAAAAGTCAATCTTTATCTATGTCTCTGTCTCTCTGTCTCTGTCTTTGTCTTTCTCTGTGGCAGATGGTATGAAAAAAGGTCCACACATTACAATCGGTTGATATGTCCGTTAAGTCTCTTCTAATTTATAGGTTCCCCTTCAATTTTCCTTTCTACTGTTTTCCCCTTGTAACTTTTTAGTCTTAAGATTAGATCATTTGCTGTATAATGTTTCTGACAGTCTGGATTTTGCTGATTGCATATCATTTAACATGTTCCTCTGTCCCTCTGTATTTCCTGTAAATTGATAGTTAGATCTGCAGGCTTGATTGATTCAGGTTCAATAATTTGACAAAATTACTTCACGGGCCGCGGTATGTATTTCTATGAGGAGGTTCGCAGCGTCTGGCTGGTTCTTTTGTTGTGATGTTAGGAGTATCAACGATCATCGTCTAGATTTGTTAACTCAATGTCAGCTTGGCAAATAAAATGTAGGATTCCCAGGTACATTTCAATTTCAGATAAACAGCAAACTAGTGTTTAGTGGAAGTATATCCCAAATATACCTGTACTAAGCAATTATTTGTTGTTCATCTGAAATGTGTAGTTAACTGGGAGCCCTATCTGTTTATTTGCTAAACCTGGAAACCCCAATTAGGGGCTGAAAATGTGTCCTTGTTTGTTGTCTGTAATACTTTTATAAAGAGACGCTTCCCCTCATCATAGACCTGAAATGCAGACTACGTATGAGAAGCAGGGTAAATGCTTGCTTTGTTTCCCTTTTATTTATTAATTCAAAAATAATGAGGTGGTTCCTCCAATCACCAACAGAGGTATCCTTATAAACTCATGAATGTGAATATATCTGTTGTGAATTTCAGTCTTTTGGAGTTATTATCCATTCGGTGCTTGAACTCTCCCATCTCCAGTCAGAGAGAATCTAATTTAGTAGGATCCTGAGTCCTTCTGGCATGACACTAGTAGGGTTTAATATTTAGCTTGCTTTCCAGTACAACAAGATATTTCAAGCTCATCTTGTATATTTCCCGCGCTGGATCTGGACTAGGCCTTTCTGTGAGAAATCTTGTTCCCTTTTAAGAGAAAATTGTATTTAGAAAATATAATCTGGGAGCCAGGGCTGTTCCAGGCTACTGAACTGTTCATTATTTTTAGGTCTTTTCCATACAGAGAGCCAGTAAACATGCATTTTTCAAAGGATAATATAGATCGTGATCTCATAATAACATTTCCGATACAAATGCAGAGCCACAGGTGTTTCTTCGCCTCAATCATCTCACATCTGTATGTCCTTTCTCCCTTAATAAAAATCCCTGTTCTCAATAACATTCATGTAATTGTGTTTATACCAACAGAGACACACAAAACTATGTGTGTATACAACGTACAGGTTTACGGACCCTGCAAATTCAAAACAACAACAATATGGTTGCTAAAAACAGCTCGAGGGTTTCTTTCCTTTTGTAGTTCTTTTCGTTCTTAGGGCATATCCCACTAGGGATACAAAAAAATGTGTGTGTGTGTGTGTGTGTGTGTGTGTGTGTGTGTGTGTTAAGTTACTTGAAATACCTCCTTGGTGTGGTTATGCTCCAACTGGATATACATTTAAATTCTTTTTTTTTTTCCTTTCATTTTACTTTCTAAATTTTCAGGGGTTGCTTTTCTCATATTCTGTGTTTTAAAATTATGCAGAAATATTTACACAATTCCGAAGACAAGTCTATAAAACATGGTTTATTCGAAGAATCCTCGTGCCTGCCTTGGCCTCCTCTCTTCTGTTCTGTCCTTCCCTCTAAAGGTTAACATGGTATTTTTACGATCTGTCATTTATCGGTTTATCCTTCTATAATTACTTTCATCTAAACAAATACAAAGATACATTTGTATCCTCATTTTTCTAGATTCCACTCCAGTATTATTCCCCAGAGGCCGTACCACCAGAATAGAGCACTCATCAAATTGATTGCAGCCAGAAATATATCCTGCCTGACAATACACCATCGTGGTCACATTAATTGTTTACAGCTAGCCTCCTTTCTGATTCTTCATTTCTCTATTCTGATTCTGAGTTTTACCTGATTACAGTTTATAGCATTTATGTCTGCCTCCCTTGGTAGCAAAAGTTGCTAGGATTTCCTAGAAAGCCAAGGCCAGAGCAGCCCTTATGCATTTTCTTTTTTTTTTTTAATATTCCATGCAGCCACAGCCTTAAAGAAAATTTGTTGGACTGGATGCATACATCAGTGCTTATTAGCCCTGGATAAGCACCCAAATTACCCATTCCGCTTTTTCAGTTTTTTTTTAAAGTATAGATTGTCAAGTTGTGCCCAAGACCCACTAGATCAGAAACTCCAATGGGGCGCCTGGGTGGCTCAGTTGGTTGAGTGTCTGACTTCTGTTCAGGTTATGATGTCATGGTTCGTGAGTTCGAGCCCCACTGTCAGCGCAGAGCTTGCTTCGGATCCTCTGTCCCTCTCTCTGCCACTCCCCTGCTTGCATTATCTCTCTCTCTCAAAAATAAATATTTTTTGAAATTTTTTTCATGTTTTTTGAGAGAAAGATACAGAGCATGAGGGGGAGAGGGACAGAGAGAGAGGGAGACACAGAATCGGAAGCGGGCTCCAGGCTCCGAGCCGTCAGCCCAGAGCCCGACGCGGGGCTCGAACTCACAAACTGTGAGATCATGACCTGAGCTGAAGTCGGACGCTCAACCCACTGAGCCGCCCAGGCGCCCCTCAAAAATGTTTTTAAAAATTAAAAAAAAAAAAAAAAGAGTCTCCAAAAGTGATCACCAAGAATCTGGAATCTGGATTAAATAATACACCATGATTCTGTTATCCAGCCTGTTGGAGAGCCATTGACCAGACGCCACTCTACATAAATATCCCAGTAGAGCCCATACGAGTGCTTACAAGGGATGTTTCTTCACAGATCCTTTCCTCCGCCGTTTGAGACGTTGCAATTCTGCGTTGGTAAGGCCGAAAAGAAAACTTAGCAAGTCATTTCATTTACCTTGATTTTATTCAGAGAAAACCTGAAGGAGACTGGAGGGTGGGTTCACGCCTTCAAAAGAGAATTGGTTGCATCTAAAGGTTAATTACTTTTGAAGGTCACTCAGTTTGTCAACACTTAGGATGAGACTGGCTTTGTGATCTTCTGGCCCAGAGCTCTTGTCACTATTAGCAAAACAGATGCTTCCCGCCCTCCACCCCCCCCCCCCCCCCCCCCCACCCCACCCCCCGCCAATCCTAGGATTACCCGAGGGCAGAGATGCCACAAATCTTCTCAT
Source organism: Panthera uncia (assembly GCF_023721935.1). Classification (NCBI taxonomy): domain Eukaryota; kingdom Metazoa; phylum Chordata; class Mammalia; order Carnivora; family Felidae; genus Panthera; species Panthera uncia. The sequence continues at coordinate 33,624,164 of NC_064813.1, forward strand.
CCCTCCCTCCACTAGGGACTTCCATCCCCAGGCGGGACTTGAGAGCCAGAGGGGATCTGAGGGATCTAGTCCAATCCTTAAGGTAAGAAAACCGTGGTCTGCGTCAGAAAGGCAGCTAAAGGCAGCACTAGGCCTAGAATCCTAGTTTCCTGCCTTCCTGGCAGATCAGGCTTTTTCGTTCCCAGGCGGCATCTCCGCTCTCATCTGCTCTCGGGCCATCACTGCTAACAGTCCAAGCTTGGGTGCCCGGTGGTATGAACGAAGCTATGTCAGAGTCGCTGACATCTCGTTCAGCCACATGGCCTAGTATCACATTTCTGCAACTATGAAGAAGGCAAGAATCAGACCCTGGCCCACTTGTCTAAGCTCCAGTGACGAAAGCCATTGCCAGGCCCGTGTCTAGAGAGTGACAACCAACGTGGGCTGAGAGGAGGAAGCAGGTAGGCTGAGAAAATCCCGTCCTCTTTCAGTAAGTTTAAATGAGCTCTCCCATTTGATTTTCCTTGATCATCTAGCGGTGGGTGCGTGGGATGGCCAGGGGCAGGGGGCCACTTTCTCCAGGTCTGCTTTGTCACTTTTATCCCCAGGGCTCTCTAGGCCAGAGATAGCCTAATTGGTGTCCTGCGTGGAAGGAGCTGGCAGCTGAGCTCTATAGAAGCAAGGCTTAAGGGTTTCTTCCATTGTGCCAGCCTACGTAACCCTCACTATTCCCTGTCCCCAGCCCGCAGTTTGAACCAAAGGCAAAAACTGGAGGGGGTCCGCTTGGTACATCTGGCTGTTTGGGAAAGTTCCAGGGAGGCAGTCATCATGGTAATCGAATACATCCGTTAAACCCAACAGATTCTTTTCAATCACGGGCAATACATGCACACACACGCGCGCACGCGCGCACATACACGTGCAAACACGCACGCACACACGCACACACATGCACACAGCACGGATACCATCGCCCGTCTCCGTGTACTATCCAGGGCTCGCTCTGGCCCCTCTGGCTCCTACAGTGTGAGGCAAGGCAAAAAATTTATTCAGTCCACAAGAATGAGGTTATGGGGGATGAAGGAAACCAGAGGGGGTGGACAAGCATGCTGGTGAACTTGAATGTGTGCCAGAGAAGGGGGCAGAAGGGCTTTGAAGGCAAGAGTCCTATAGGGATGCTAATCGGGAGTATTTTTTTGTGATTATTCTGGGTCTCTTTCTCTCACTGGGACGCACACAAAACTGTGACGTGGGATGGGAGCCTCCCAGCTGTTCACATATTGCCTTTGGAAAAGAGGTCAGTGGTAGAGAAAAGCTTTCTGCCCAAGCCTTTCAGAGAAATCATCGCTTGCACTGGATTAAGGTTCAAAGGGAAAATTTAGGCTAGAATTTAAGAATCTTTCAGGCTAAAAGTACTATAAAATTATAACAGGTGCTAAGAGTATTAGTAATATATTCTAGGCCTCTTAAAATTTATAAGATGGTAAATGCCTTATCATTAGATGGACTCAAAGAGATAAAGAATGACCACCTGCGTGGTCAAGACTTTGTTTGGAAATAAGATCTTTGCAGCTGTAATCAAGTTCAAACGAGGTCATACTGGACTAGGGCGGCCCCAAATCCAATGAGTGGCATCCTTCTAAGGAGGCCATGTGAACACACACATGCACACACACGCACGTGCACGGAGAAAAGATGGTTATGTGAAGACAGAGACAGAAATTGGCATGATGCAGCTACAGACTAAGGGGGCACAACCAGGAGCTGGCAGAAGCAAGGGAATCTTCTTCCCTGGAGACTTCAGACAGAGCAGGGCTCTGCCGATCCCAGATTTCCAACTTTTAGCCTCCAGCGCTGTGAGAGAAGAAATTATTGTTTTCAGTCACCCAGCTCCTGGTTGTTCTGAAAATCTTAAGAAATTAACACAGGGTAAGACCAAATGGCCCTGGAGGGTCTCTTTCCCCTGCAATAGCTATGGTCCGAAATTTGTGAGGGTTTTTCTTTGTTGGGAGGTGATAAGGCAACATCACTCTGGACTGATTGCCATGTGGTCTGATCATAGAGAAGGAAGCATGGCTGCAGATGACAGGTGGGGAAGTGTGAAAGCCACCGTGGTCCCGTACAGAAAGCGCCAACTGGACTCGCCTCTCCCCAGGAAAGGGTACGGTTTTGTCATGCTATGAAATTCTCTTGCACAGCCACTCCCTTCCTCCTCCTCCTCGTCCATGAAAGTGGGAAACAACGGCGTACTTTTTGCTTGCTCTAGGGGAAGGGAACCAGACCCCGGTCCCCAAGGCTGTCAACTGGGATTCCTGACTCAGGAGCGCGATTCATTCCCAAACAATTAAGATAATCCAATCAACATCGCAGACGACACACACTAATGCCATTAGAGGCAAAATCTCTCTGGGCGATTTCCACATTCATTTCAACTCCACTGGAGGGGGAGATAGGGTCATAAAGCATAGTGGGCTCAGCCTCAAGGTCACTGTGTTCTCCTAGACAGAGTTACCCAAGACAGGTAGTTCTAAGGTAATGCCAGTGCCCTTAAGAGGCAGACACCAGTGGGAGACCGTGGCCAAAAGTAAGGATGGAATATGTTCAAAGGAAATAGAACCATCCAGAGACTTGAAGGACAACCCAGGCAACGCCATGAACAGTGCATGGGGCTAGACTCAGGAGACCTGGTTTTGATCCTGGCTTCTCCATTGCTCAGCTGCATCCCCTTGGGCAAGGCACTTAATCTCCTAAACCTCAGTGTTTCATTTGAAAACAGGGACAATTACCCAACCTCCTCTCTTGTTATGTTCTTCTGAAGACCAAAACGTATCAGGATGCAATGCTGCCCACTTTGCAGAGGAGGAAGAAGAGGCCACCTGACTTCCCCAAGGCCACGCCACCAGTGAGTGAGTGACAGACAGGGGCTGTCAGAGTAACTGCCCTGTAAATAGCACTTTCGCTTGTGCCAAACACCGTGGTTTACGAGACTCTCGTTTCACGCTCATGACGACAGCATGATGTTCACATTCTTTTCCTGCTTTACCACTGGGGGAGACTGAAGTTAGCAAGAAGTTAAGTAATTTTGCTGAGACCACAGAGGAATCAGTACCAGAGCAGCCAGGAATCAAACTCTGAAATCAATACTCTCAGCAACTGCAATTGAACCCGGAAATCTTTTTGGTATATATCTACCTGCTTCTAACGTACATGAAAACTTTGCCCAGGGTAACTGGCGATACATATTATTATATTAATTATTGATATTAACTGTTAAATATTATTGCGGTAAGACAAGTGAATCTTAGTCTGAGTTTGAAACTCATCAAAAGCACAGAGGTGATTCTCAAGTCCTGGGATGAGGTGGATACAGAAATTGCAAAGTAATTTAGCATGGTCTTCTATCAGGTTTTTTCCTGAGTACATCAGTCAACAAGGAAGAGAGGATAGTACTTTGTTTAAATAAGGCTAGAGGTAAGGGCGCCTGGGTGGCTCAGTCAGTTAAGTGTCCGACTTCAGCTCAGGTCATGATCTCGTGGTCCGTGAGTTCGAGCCCAACATCAGGCTCTGTGCCGACAGCTCGGAGCTCAGAGCCTGGAGCCTGCTTCAGATTCTGTGTCTTCCTTTCTCTCTGCCCCTTCCTCACTCATGCTCTCTCTCTCTCTCTCAAAAATAAATAAGCATTGCAAAAAATAAGGCTATGGTAGAACAGGTAACAGTGAAACTAAAGGCGTCTCTAATGCCTCAAAGGAGGAGACCTTGGGCCTCCTGCCATTTCCTGTGTCATCATGCTCTGTGAAAGTCCCAGGTCAGTGGGGCAGTGCTGGATGGCTCTTGGGGTAAGCCTTATAGAGGAACATCCATGAGGATGTTTGTCAATCCATGTACACAGGAAACCCCAGCATCGGAACCAAGATCTTCCAACGTTTGGCTTTGGGCAGACTGAAGAAAATTTGGGGTGAAGTGGTTATCGATGGTAAAGAACTTTCACCTCCAGGGTAAGACACAAGAGAAACATATACTTCGTTCCTTGCCTGGAAGGAATTTGCAATCCGATGAGAAAAACCAAATGCTGAAGTTAAGCACGCAGATTCATACCAGGAGAGATCAGAGAGGATTGCAACAGAAATGCAGCACAGCAGAACAGGAAAGGACCCAGGACCCGGAATTAAAACATCTGAGTTCTAGTATCTCCTCTGCCACTCCCCAGACATGTGATTGACACATTACTTAACCTCTCTGAGATAAGGTTACCTTTAACATCTCTAAAGTGGGTTAAAAAAAAAAAAAATGGCAGATCCATTAGGGAAGGAATTGAGCAAACATTGATTAAGTGGCTTTTCTATACCAAGCTTTCAGAACGTAGGAACAAGATTGCAAATTCTTATGCTCTGTGTGAGCATAAAGTGCCCTTAGCAAAGGTTGGCAAAGAGATTGTAAAAGAGATGGGTCTTGAGAAGGTCCTGGAGATTGCTGAGGCATTGGATGGCTGGGGGAACATGAAGGGGAATGACACATTCCAGACTGCAGCGACAACAACACAGGCAGAAGTTCGGGGCATAAAATGAGCTTAGCGATTTCAAGGAACTGACGGAGAACCCGAATGCCTGCAGCAGGTGGGTAGGAGAAGTTGGAAATAGGTTGTGCACAGAGGGTAGGGCAAGACTCTGAAAAACCTTGAAAGATGGCCTCCATATCCTCTGATATTATGGTTATGGGTGTTATTTTTATTCAAGGGAAGGAGAAAAGGAAAGAAATGCATGCTGTTCACCCAAACATCAGGACATTCTGTTCCTCTGTGATTGTGCTTCGTGAAAATGCTCTCCAGCAAAAAAGAAAAAGAATGATTAAGGGAAAAAATATAACTAGAGCCACATTCATTTCAACTCCACTGAAAGCACAGCAGGAGGAAGTCGCTGTGTTTGCCAAACTCCAGAAAGAGACACAATTGATGGGGGGTGGGGGTGGGGGGACGGGGGAGAGGGGAGGGGGGAGGGGATGGGCGATGAGGAGGTCCAGCTTTGTTTTATGTTTTATCCTCCCAAGATGTTGTAAATAATGGCAAGGTATAGTGCACCGAAGGGGAAATTACTCTGACAGGGCCCTTTTAGGGAGGAAAATGGAACTAAATGTACATTCTGTTATTCCTGATCTTTCATTCAACCCCCCATTTACGTGGGGGCTCCCCGGAGTTGATGTTTCCCCTTTGCTGTCACACGTAGTCACTGACTGGAGCCCATCATTTCAAAATAACGGCCTGCAAGTCTTCCCCTGTCGTGATTAATACGGGGTAATAATCATTAGCCACACTGAAAACTGCAGCGAGGTACCTCCGCCAGGCTGCCCAGCTTTATGGAAGCCAGGAAAGTTCCCCGTCACTCCACCAGGGGGGGGTGATGTTCCCCGTGAAACCTAAGAAGGCTTTCTGCTCTCAGCTTCTCCAGGAGGCCAGGACCTGGGGCTCCTCACCCCAGGCGACAGCCTGGGCTGGGACTCGCCCTGAAGCCAGGACTTTGCAGAACCATGCAAAATAGGAATCCCGTGGGTAAGACAGGAGGCTGGAGCTCCAGGGGGGTGGGGGAAGAAGAGAGAAGGTGAATATATGATACCTGATCCTCCCCTACTCTCCACCTTTGAAACATCAGGAAATATTGTCAGCTGAATGGATCGAAGGGGCTGGAGCCACCCGTGACTCAGGAAGATTCATAACACCAGAGCCTCGAACAGAAGAGTTTATCAAAGGCAGGCGGAGAGAGAAATCATCGCACTCGAGACAATTCAAAGGCAAAACCCTGTTTCTCAGCTCTGTCCCTGTATTGCACTCCCTTGTCAATGTTTGGGCACTGGGCTTTCTTAGCCATTACAAGGGGGCTTTCTGTGTGTCCCCATCCTTCCTCTCTTCTCCAGGGAGAGAGGTGGAGTGACAGTACAGCTGTGCTAGGAGAGGGGAGAGCATGAGGTCTAATTCTTGCTTCCTCCGGAGGGGGGCACCGGGGCCAGAGAGGGAGGGGACTCACGCAAGGTCGGGGGAATGGCAGAGGCAGGATCGGAACCCAGATCGCCTGACTCCCGAGGGAGGGGGCTCCAACCTCTGGCTTTTGCTGGAAATAACGGTCTTTTCATTTAGATCTCGTAAATAGAAGCCATTTCAGAAAGCCTAAACAAATAAAAACCAAAAACCGTGCTGTGACCCCAGAGGGAAGGAGGAGGAAAGTCAGAAGAGAAAGATAGACACAGAGCATTGCTCTTGCCTTCTTTCCTTCCCATGTCACACTCTACCTGGGACATCCGGCGAGAGGCTGTTTCACAAAAGGGGTAATAACAAGCGTGGGTCTTTCCTGCTAGGAATTCAAAACTCGGAAGACAGGAAGCAATGTGAAAGGGTCTTATTCCAGTGCCTGTTCCCTGTCTGGTGAAGTCGGTGAGGATGCTGGCCAAGAGCTTGCGCCACTTCTGGATTTTTCTTTTCAGACCTCGATGGTTCACACCCTGTCCTAAATCTATGGCGTTGAAGCAGGCACTGGGATCTGCGCCTGGCTGGCAGGGTATTGGAGTCACTTAAGCAGTGGGTTTCTTTATTTTTGCATCAGGGCAACGCATCTGACCCTCCGACAGCCTCCTCTCCGGGTGAGGTCCCACCTACCCACCCCTGCAGGGCCCTGGAGCAGCTTCCCGCGTGTCTGGCTTGAGTCCTCCCAGACTGCCCCCACCAGCTGCTGCTCTGCCCTGCCTGACAGCAACCCAGAGACAGGCCCCCAGGGCCAGCGTTAGCACACCTGGGCTCCGGACCCGTGGCGGGGCTGGCCGCTATGTTAGGGACCCCACATACCAGTCGGGAAAGAGAAGCCGGAGGCTGGGGGCAGACGGAGGGAGAGTAAAATGTTCTGTCCCTGAAGAGCCTGCCGTTAGAGGCGAGAAGAAATTCTTCTGCTATCATTCTTGTCTTTCTTTCTCCCCTAATTAGGAAGAGATGTAAGTTCAACTCTGTTGGGGTTTGTAGGGCACAGGTGCAATCAAGAGAAGGCAGACACCGGTGTTTTTCTCACCCTGCTGCCTGTGGGTTCCCACGAAGACGGTCTGGCAGGCCCTCTCTAAGGGGTGGGGGCGACACCCGTGGCACCCGATTATCCCATTACTTTGAAAGGCAGGCGTGGCCACCTACGTGGTGTTGTGCAGGGCAGAGGTGACAGAAGCTAGCGGGGATTTGCACGTGCCGGCAACTTGGTTCCCCCGGGCCGGCTCTCATTGTGAAACACACACACCCTGGAACATGGGGGGAAGAATTGAGCTCATTAGTATGATTGTTTATACTAATCACGAGAACAGCCACAATATGCTCTCCTGTGCAAGAGACAATGACACTCCTGACCCTCAGTCGGGCTGAAGCTTTCTGTGACTCAGCGTGAAACTGCAGGAGCCCCCCCTGCTGCAGGGACTCCCAGCCCCTGGTGGGCAGGGCGTTGGGCGCAAAGAAGCCCGGCGGCTCCCACTTCCCGGCCTTGGAGGTACGGACTCTCACGTCTTCGTCACCTTCGCCTCCTCGCCAGACAACAAAACTGGAGAAGATGGGTGTCCGGCCAACCGAGGTTCAGGCTCTGATCACACCATGTGCTACCCGGGTGGCCTCGGGACCCGCGGCTTGACTTGCAGGTCGCCAGGTTCTGCCTCTGTAAAATGGGCCAATAGTACTCACCTGGAAAGATTTCTGAGGATGATGCCGCACGTGGGTGTTCTGCCAAGCACCGTGGTGGGAACAGGGTGGGCACCCGCCCAAGCCGGCCCTTCCCATTCTACTTGGGTGACCGTAAGCAACAAGGGAAGGTATCATTTAATCTAAATAAAGAAACCTGAGTGAAATGATCACTTGCTATCGGTTCTGAGAGTTTCGGATCTCAAAGGAACCAACCGCGCTGGCCTCATCCAGCCTCACTCCCACGGCCCCGGGCGTGCCCGCCGCCATCAGACTGAATCCCTCAGAGAGCCTGGCCAGCTCAGTTCCAGCCGAGGCTCTGAGAGCGACTGTCACCTGAACCATCCTGGGCCACCGAAGCCAGGGAGGGCAGTGCGGGGCTTCCTGGCTAGCAAGCAGGGAAGGACCCCCCAAAACGTAACTTTGTAATACATCTCGGGCCACCAGGGTCCATGCCTTTCTAATTCCTACACAGTAGAGGAGTGTTCACGGGGGCACCCTGGCCACTCCCGCTCTTCTCTGCCCGCCTGGAAGGTGTGGGTGTGTGTGCACTGCCCGGCAGTGAGTGCCAACTCCAATGTGGGTGTGTCTTGTGACTCCCTGGGGGAAGGTAAGTGGGAGGGTCTCTTTTGATCTGTAGCATTTCCCAGCAGAGACATGGGAGGGAAAGAGCCCCAAAGTGATAGGGAGACCATGAAGCCACCCCGTAAGCAAAAGGGTACTTCTAAGGAGCCCAGTTCTTTTCCCTGGAAAACCAAACAAGAGAATGAACTACAGTTAACAGCAGTGGAGAAGTAAGTTTGGCTCTGGAAGAAACTTCTAGATTTTAAGACAACGTCCCCATATGCTTGCATGACTCTCCCGGATTCACAGCCAGTATCTTATTTGATTCTTGTAAAGCAGAGGATACAAGGCACGGGATATTGTTTCCACTTTCTAGATGAGGAAAGGGAGGCACCGAGAGGCTTCGCCAGGGATTATGTGACCCAATCGATGGTATCTCCTCTTTTTTGGAATCTCTTAGAAAGAATAGAGGAGGAAGGCCGTTTGTCAGACTCTCAGTGCCAGGCACAGAGCAGCAGCCAAAGTCATGAGCAGAGGACCTCACCCAGCCCTCACCCTCCGAGCTCGATGCCCAGCAACGGTCCACACTCCTGCCCTGACCCCTTACCTTGCCCATTCGCAGGATTCTTGCAGACTGTTCCAGGGAATCATTAGGTAGGTGTAGGCTGCGATTGGTTGGGCCTCACAGAGAATATTCTCCTCTCAGAGCAGCATACTCGATGCGTGGGGGCGGGGAGGGGGCTTAGGGAAAGAGGGCGAGGTATACAGGACATAAGCTCAGCTTGTGCGAGGTTTAGTGAGAAAAAGAGTGAAATCCTGCCTTGTTTGATCTGGAGCCTTAACAGGCTCGCTACTGTTTAAAGTACACAGGAAAGCAGGATTTGTGAAGAGATGAGAGGGGAGGCGAGAGGGGGGTGACATCTTTATGAATGGTACTGAGGATCCCGGAGCAGGTGCCCTGCTGCTGCGTCCTGGGCCCATGTCCCCACCGCCCAGCCCGGGGCTCAGCACTCTGGCACCCCGGCGGCCTCTCCTCCATTCACCGGACTTGGCCCACACACTCCGGTTTGGCCCGTCAGACCAATCCCTTTGTTCCCAACAATGTGGGGGGCAGAGGAGGCTGCTGCTTCTGCACTGTGGCCGCCCCACAGCGTCTGCCGAGCGAAGGTGAAGCACAGCGTGGGAGACAGAGCAGCCCCCCCCCCCACAAGGGAAGCGTGTCCCTGCCTTGAAATGGGAAGTCTCAAGGGTCAGGGCAGGTGAAAGATGATGCTGGAGTAGAGACAGCTCGAGTTGGTGGCGGCATCGGGGACCTCAACTTTGGGAGCTACGTGCAACCCTGGCTACAGACCATGCACCGCCCAAGCGTCACCCGTTGGCAAGCATGAGCCCCTGACCTCTGACCACCGGTGTCCTCCGGTCACGCAGCGTCCCAGACCCAGCCCCCATCACACTCAAGGCACCCTAAATATATGCGCACACACACTGGCGGGCAGCGTTCCCATGCAAAACGCTGATGGCTTGCCACCCCCCTCCCACCTCTGAAAGGGAGCCGACTTCATGCTGAAAGCCTGCCAAAGTGTGGCTGGCTTCCAGCACCAAAAATACCTCCCGTGATTCGAGGGGCTACCGCCCTGGCATCTATTTGTGGGGCTGGAGCTGGTGCTGCGGCAGAGACAGGACTCCCTCTGGGGATCGGCTGGTGGCCCATTTGGGTTCATTCTCCCCAAAGTCGGCGGCCCGCCTTCAAGGGCCTGAGGAGGCCTGCTCAGCCAGACTTGCCCTCTGCAGGAGAAAGACTGACTCACTTCTCCCAGAGAAAACTCAGCTCCATTTCTAGAATGCTGTTGCCGGGTCCTTTACCACTTATCTGATCTTCCTCCCCAAGTCACCCATCTAGTGACAAGAGAAGAAGAGTCCTAGGGCCTGGAATGATAATGCAGCAGCCACAGATGACTTTGTAGGGGTGAGTTTCCAGGAGCACTGTGGCCATGGCAGGGGTGGGTGGGTCAGGGTGGAGGAGAACCCTGTTGAACTTAAAAGGATTTTCTAAAGATGACGATTTGGCATAAGACAAACAGGTGCCCATCCATCCATCCATCGATTCATCCATTCATTTGGTAAGTATTTATTAAGCACCCACGACTTGCCCGGAACTGTGCTAGGCTGTGACTATCTGTCCTTGTGGAAGTAAGGATGGGCCACAAGGCATTGGCAAAGGCTCTGTGAGTCCCCAAAGGCTATGGGTTTGACATCGGCTGGACAGGATGAGGAAGAAGACATTAAGGGCCAGATAGATATCAGGAAACTTGAGTTCCTGAAAGACACAGATCTGAGGGTATGGAATGTATTGGCACGATTATTAGCACGATTTCTTAAAAAAAAAAAAAATACGTGTGGAAGAGATCATCATGCACGGTATACAATTCCATTAAAAGAAGAAATCTCATAAACTTACTGTTGATAAATAGTATTTGTAGAATGTATGAATGAATACCCAGTGATCAAAGGGATGTGCTTACTGGAGCACCTTTAAAGACCAAAGGCTCATGTCATTGCCGCATGGGGTGTTATATTTAAATACAAACTTGAACTCGAGTTGTCCTTTTTTTAATTCCCGAGATATATTGTCATAATTACGTGCTTCACTAATAAGACCCATGTTTGTTCTAGCCTATTGGGGCTAAAAATATGGACAAATCTTTCCATTTTAATGATACGATGAATTCTTCTGGCACTTTTACATGGATCTATTTTAAGTCCACCAAATATCTGAAGATTGAAGGTAGAAATTCCCATCTTACAGGTGGACGTACTGAGGCCCAGAAGTGTTAAGTATGCTTCATCCAGGGTACTGCCCAGTGGACGGGGTTAGCATTCTTCTGTTAATGCTGACCACAAGCACTCCCATCACCTCACAGGACTCAGATCTTAGACCAAGTCCAGTGACAATGAGGAACCTTGGTGACGCTGTGTCACGCTGCCCCCTCTGTGTTCTCCTACCTGTCTTCTCTCTCTCTTCTTTCTGTCTTCCTCTGTCTTCATTCAGGAAGCGTAGGGGAGACTAAGGATGAAGGATAGAGTGAGTGGAGGGGTCTGTTTCATTTTATTCTTTCTTAGTCTTCATTCTAGGATTTATTTCTGGACTGTGGATGGGGGACATAGTATTAAACAATTATTTAAATTGTATATTAATCTTCCCAAGATGTGATTAAATTGAAGCATGGGGAAGAGATGTGACCCCCCCCCCCCCGCCTTCCAGGGTCACACAGCATTTGATTTAAAACCAGAAGGTCCTCATTTTCAGCCTCAAGCTTTATCAGCTGGATATTTTCAACCCTACCTCTGGCTCTCTTGGGTGTAGTGGCCAGACTGATGTTCCATGTATGCAACAAATGGGAGAAATGTTGCTCCAAAATCTTCCACCATCTTCTTCAAATCATATTCTTTACTAAATTGTGGTTTACATACAGTCTGCTCAGAGATAAGAGGGTAGACCAGACGGTCTGGATGGGGAGACAAGATCTACTTATAAAGAGAAATAAATAATAATACAGGGTAACTTATGATAATTGCCTGGAGGGGTGCCAACAGTAAATGCTAAAGAAGTTCAAAGAAAAAAGCAGGTATGGATCAGGGAAAACAGCTTAGACAGATTCTGGGTGGCTCCCCAGGACACAACCAGGAGACACTGGTGAAAGTCACAGGGACACAAATTTCAGCTAATTACAACGGTGAAAGAACTTTTGAAGCATTAGCTAATTTCTGTAGATGAAGTAACGTCTAAATATTCCTGCACACACACCCTATACTGCGTTGAATGGACGATTTGCACGACCACCTGTGAGTCTAAATTTCTAACCACCACCAACCCCTTTTTCTAAGCTCCTGCTCTGAGAATTTCAAGCGGTTTCCCTCCAGGGTTTCCGGGAGTGATTTTTTTTTTTTTTTTTTTCCTATTTATACCACTGAGGACTGTGGCCACGAGAGGGCAGTAGATGGAGCTTATCAGAATACTTGAACATGTTGAGTAAACTCGAGTGTGCTCTAATGACGGGCAGGGACTACGCAGATCCTGCGAACTCACTGGGGTCCAGCTTGCAGGCCTCTTTTGGAAAGCAGAGTCCAGGCCCTGCAGACTTACTGAGACTATATGGCACGGAATCAATAGTCGTAAAAGCACCGAGGCATTGCCATCCGGAATCCAGAAACCTCTCACCTTAGGTTATTAAAATAAGTTATCTTACCTCCACCTCTCTGATTCCCCTACCAGGCAAGCTCCCAGAGCCTGAATCTGGAAAGCGCCTCTCTGGTCCGCCCCCCCACCCCACCCCACCCACCCACGCATGCCAGATGCCCAGGATCCCTAACAGAGCTGGAAGCTCGAGCTTCAGAGCAAGGCTCATCTTTGCATTATGAAAATAATAATTAATAACAACTTCAAACCTCATTTGACAGCTCGTTGGCTTTTTGAAATTCACCAGCAGAGGAAATTTGCTCCCACCAATTCCGAGACCTTCTTCTCAACCTCATTAGCCAAGGCCCTTTCCTCCCCACTCACCCCTCACTTATATTAAAGATGAAGAAGCGGGGTGTGTGTGTGTGCAGGAATGGGGGGGTGACAGGTGATGCTGGGGGGGGGGGGGGGAAGCACATCCTCACTGCCCTCACCTACTCTGCTTGAGTCCTGAGCTCCTCACACCCGGGGCTAAACCACCTGAGCTCTCAAGGCCTCCACCCGAATCCCCAGGCCCTGGCAGATTTTCCTTGCCCCCTTGGCCACTTAAGGTGGCCGGCGGGTCCGGGCTGAGCTGGGCGCAGGGCGGGCAGCCTGGCGGCCTCCCCGCGCCAAACCTGATTCTCCTTTGTTGACAGCTGGAGGAGGAGGAGGCAGTCCCGGCGGGCGGGGGCAGGGGCGAGGGGGGTTGGGGCGGGGGGCTGGCGGGCGCGGCGGTGCCAGCGGCGGGCGCGGCCCCGGCCCGGCGGGCGCGGCCGGCAGGGAGAGGGTTAACGCGCGCGGCCTCTATGATAATGAGCTGCATGGTAATATAGGGAGGCCGGCGCTGAGGGCTCAGCCGCCGCCGCCGCCGCCGCCGCCGCCACCGCCACCACCGCCGCCGCCACCGCGGGAGCCGGAGCTGCCGGGCGCAGCGGCGTCCGCGCCAGACTGGAGCGGGAGGGTGGCCGAGCGCAGTTGCTGGGAATTTGTCAGCCGGGAGGGCGAGCGGTCGGGAGAGAGACCCCGCGAGCTGGGGAGCGGTGGGGAGCGCGAGCGCCGGAGCGAGCCGAGCCAGCCCCGAAATAGCTCTAGAAAGCCAGGTTGCCGGAGGAAATGGGACTGTGACCGAACCGGGGAGCAAGAAGGGAAGGAAGCGCCGGGCTTGCTGATGTCAGAGGAGCCCGTAAAGTCGCGCTGGAAAAATCTGAAGGCAGCCGGGGCTCTGCTGCTTCCCCAGGAGAGACACCGCCAGCCACCCCCACACGCCCCCTCGGCGCCTCCGGGTTCCCCCCGCGAGCCGGCGACAGCGCGCCGCGGGGCTGCTGCGGGGCGACGGGGGACTGAGGGGCGCGCGGACCGGAGACCGAGGGGCCACTTCAGGAATACAGATAAGTGGCTGGCGGCTGGACGTGGATTTTAATGAATTTGGACTCCATGTGGATTTGGTCGTCCCCGTGATTGGGAGCTGCGGGCAGCGAAAGGGGCAGCGCGCCACCCTCGGCAGCCGGCGGCCGAGGCGGACGGGCCGAGAGCGGAAGGACAGACCGACGTCGCCGAGCTGGGTAAGCGGCGCCTGGGGCCGGGCGCTCCGAGTCGCCGGCGTCCTCCGCCCCTCTCCCCCGAGCGCGCGCCGCTGCCGCGGCCGTCTGCCTGGTCGGGGTCCCGGGCCCGAGCCCCGGGGCTCGGCTGCGGCGCGCGAGTCCCCGCGCGGGCTCGGCCACTTTCGCGGGCCGGAACGCGGCGTGCGCGCGGGTGCGGGCGGACTCGGAGCCGCCGCCTCCAGCCCCCGGCTTCCCCGCCGGCCACCGGCTCCTGGCGGCGAGGGCGCTCCGCGGCGCGGCTCAGGCACGCACCTGCTGGCACTCTGCGGCTTTCGGGAGCACGGAGGCGGCGGGGCTGTCCCGAGAGCTGGCGCCCAAAGCGGGCCTCGGTGGCAGGAGCAAAGGGAGCCCGAGGCCACTGTGGCCAACGCTCCATTTGGGGGCGTTCACTCTGGTGCCGGAGTCCCTGGCGGCCGCTGGCTGTTCCTTCCGATCGGGGGACTCGGGAATGGAAGGGGAATGCATCCTCTGCGCGGGGTCCCCGAGGTTCAGGGAGCGATTTCAAGGCACTGAGTGGGGAGAAGTGCTCCATGACCCTCTCCGTGCTCCCTCGTGGTCAAGCACCCATCCGCACCATCCTCTGGTTTGAGCAGCCTGAGAGGATTGGGGGCTGAGGTAGGAGCTTGCCCAGGGTGGGAGAAGCTCCTTACAAACCATTTGAAAAGATTTCCCTCCAAGTGTTCCTTCTTGCCCCACCCCACAAGTGATGTAGGGATCTTAGAACATTCTAGCTCTCTTTCTCCATCCCACAGGTAGTCTCTATAAATGGTACTCATGGTCTGGATGGGCCAAGAAGAGAGTCGCCAGAAACTGCCATTCCAGGACCGTGGCAAATGTCCACCTGTTTGGCATGACCCTTGCTTTAGCAGGAGCTGCCTGCTCAAACTCAGCTCTGAGTGATAGATCATGGGGGATGGGGTGGGCAAAAGACTTGGAAGCAGTTAAGTCAGTTAAGAGGCTAGGAATGAGAGCCCCATGAAATGGGCAGTGGAATCTGATCAGGTCTCCTGTAGGAATGTAAGATCCTAGGGTAACAGTGGCATGCCAGAAGCGCCTATGGAAGGGAGATAGCAGGGACAAGACCAGCTTGAAGTCGGGGGGGCTGCCAGCTGGAGCTCGCGGCAGTGGCGTGGGGGCCTGGCAGATCAGAGAAACCCACAAAAATTGTGAGATCCATTCATTCCCTTCCTGCTATTCCTAAGCGCGGTGGACAGGGTCTATGACCCGCTGAGTAAGATAGGTATCTGGGCTGGGCTGGGCTTTTAGGACTAGGAGTCAGGTTTAGCCCTCCCCTCCCCACACAGTAGCAGGCTCCTGTCTTGCTGGGCTTCTTTCCCAGACCTTGAAACTTCATTCTTCCCTCTGGGCAGGCCTTGGATTCTGGGGCCTTCAACAGAGCAACAGAGCCCCGGAAGAGATAGCTGTGGCTGGAGGAATTCAGCCATTCCTAATTGAAATGCACAACTTTTGTGCAATCACCCCGGAAAGCTCCTGGAGTTGCTCGCAGCAGCCCTCTCTCCTCTGACCTCCTGGCAAGAGAGGAGAATTCATTAACTTCCCCTTCACCTCGCACAGCACCGTTTGAACTAATTACCTGTGATCTCTCCTCCTTGGCCCGGGGGGGGGGGGGGTTGGGGCGGGGGGGGGGGGGGGGAATGAGGAGAGGGGGTAGGGAACCCAGGAAACTGAGAGCAATCTGTCAAGATGCCTTAGCAAGGTTGTTTTTCTTGTCCCTTCTTCCACCTGCATTACCTGAAAGAGCCTTTCCCCTCTGTCCGCCCAGTGACCCTCTTCAGGGACCCGCTGATAAAGGGAGGGCACTGCAGGCTGCCCTCTCTGCTCCCTCACTGTCCTCAGCAAATTGCATTAGGACAGGGCAAATTGGCTTGCAAAGCAGTTAAATGGAAATGATATGTGGAGCAATGTGCATTGGGGGTGAGGATTAGCAGGATCCGAAGGGGTAAAGTACCGGAAGGTCTCCTCTGCTGGGGAGTCCCCCCGAAACCCTTCTCTTTAACAGGACGGGAGGATTGGGGTATCCCACTGTCCCGAGCAGGGCAAAGGGGCTGGTTGGCCTTTGAACCCAAGTCCCCATGAAGAGCAAAGGGTGTTGCCCCATATCCGTCCCCTAAAAGAAACCATGTCAGTGCAAGGCTGGCGACTCCCCTTTCAGAGTTGGGCCGAGCACCTATCCCCATCCCCAAAGAGCCGGGAACCATCCACCCCCCAACACACTTGACCATCAAAAGCCGTAGGTGTGCTGAATGTAAAAGTTCACCGTCTGTTAGGCTGGAGTCTGCTTAAAACGAGGTTAAAAAGAAAACCCTCAAAGGGTTTTCTCCAGTAGGCCCCTTTCCCATTTGCAAATACTTGCGATGAGTCCGTTCATCTTTATTTCATGGGCATGTTACAAGAAAACCCACGAGCAGGAGGGGAAACCGGTGACACAGTTAAACAGACGAGGTGCCGGCTGGCGGCAGGCTAAACTCCCCAGCTCAGGTACTATGGAATATTTACACCATTTGGGGGTGTATAGTCTCTGGCCTGCCTCCTTTGCTACAGCTGCCTCCCCAAAATATGAGCTTTGTTGTGGGGGCAGACGATTCCTGTCCCCAGCAACCACAGCCCCCCCCCCCTCCCCAGCTGTCTCTCTGCATTGCCACACAGCTGTCTCCACGCACACAGACTGGGGCCCTATATACTTCCGTCTATCATGGCAAGTGGAGAGGTAGGGAGCAAGCCAACCAAACCAAGCCAACCCCCCCCCCCATTCTGATCATAAAGAGACGAGAGCATTGTGTTACAGTCTGTTAACTACAATGATGAATGGAACTGATTCCCTTATGGGAAACAGTTTTTTCACTTAGTTACAAAGATTTCATGCCCGATTAGAGTGAATGAAGGCTGGGTGTGCGTCCACTTCTTTTTTGGTCATTTCTAAAGGTGAGCCCTGTGGAGAAAAAGAAAGACAGTTCTTCCCGGGGTCAAACGGCCGGTTCCAAGGCACCCTGGGAGGGGTGGATGGTAAGAACGAGACACCCCTTTTCTCCTCGGCTTAGCCCTCGGGCTCTCTGGGGCCCCATTCCCTGGCACTGGGGCATATGGAACTTCTTTATCTAGCTCCGCACTGTTCCATCTGGAATTCGAGGGCAGAAATAGAGGCGAGAAAGTTCTTTGTTGGGGGGCAGGGTCCCTACCGGGTAAGAGTGTCAAGGAAGAGGAGGAAGGGAGGGTGAGAGCTGAATGAAAAGGCTCAGGCCTGAGCAGTGCAGAAGTTCCCTGCTCCTATGGTTGGTTAACCATTAACCCCCTGCCCTGCCCTGGCCAGATCTCCAGCTTGGGGGAAAGGATATGTCTCAGAAGCCCAGGAGCCCGGCAGGTGTTCTGTGACCCCCTCTGGCTCAGCAGAACATTTGTTCTGTCTCCTCTTCCTGCTCCAGCCGGAGGCACAGTCCTGGCCTCCGCCCACCCTCTCCCCTCCTCTTCCCTGGCAAGGGCACCCTCTGCCCACCCCCTGCCAGCTGTCCCTTCACCAGGCATCCCCTGTTGTTCGCGTGGCAGCACGCGTGTGTGACGGGGAAGCAGGGGGGATGGTGGGGCGAACTGATGGAGGGGAGCCAACTGGTTCCGCTCAAGACCCCAAAGCCAGAGCTCTAAACTCGGGTTATACAAGGTTTCGAGCATATGTATCAACCCGGGCCGCCCAAGTTCGCTTGGGGCATGGGGTCGGGGGGGGGAGTTTCTGTCCAAGTTCTCCAGGAACACTGGACTGTCCTAGTGCCTCTGGGATCTGGCTGGCGGGTCCCTATGTGGGCTCTTGGAGTAGGCCATTTGATCCCAGGCCACGTCAGAGCTTTTCCAGTTCATCAGACCTGGCGTCTTGAACTTCAGGAAAACAAACAAACAAACAAAACAAACAAACAGCAGATGAACCAAGCACGCAGACCAGGAGTCAGGTGCACAGGGACAGACCCAAGTCCTGGTGTAGAAATAGTCACAGATACACAGAGAAGCAGGGTGACAACACAGGAAGATAAGGACAGAGAGACTGACAGTGTGAACGGAGCACCAAGAGCTGAGAGCAAACACGTAAAACAAGTGGGAAAGACCCGTCCAGTTGAGGCAGAAGGGATTTCTTCTGTCTTCCCAGGCAAGGGGAGGCTCTCTCTGGGCAGCCATGGGAAGCTGAAGTAGCAGGTTATGTCCACTAGAGGGGGCGCTTGAAAACCAGGCTTGGCCCTAAACAGTGGTTTTTGTGCTTTTCTTTCTTTTCTTTTCTTTCCTTTTTTTTTTTTTTTTTTTTTGAGAAGAAAAAATTAGATATATTAGAGACTCCCAGCTGTCACTACCCAGAGACTACAGCTGGTAGGGTCCTATTGCCAGTGGGACCTCTGGGCCACCATCATTACGTGGAGGTGGCCCATCACTGTGTACAGCAAGGGAGAGATCTGGCCCACAGGGTGTGGGGGGGGAGGGGCAGGGGAAGGGGATGCCCTCTCAAGTTAGCAGGCAGTCCGGTCTGCTGGCTTGCCCGACAAGAGGCTCTTGCCTTTCTTTATCAGCAGTAGAAGTTCTTGGCCCAAGCCTTCACCTGCCTTTCCCACCCCCCTCCCAAAGTCCCCCCGCCCCCATCCTTCTTCCAGCTCCCTAAATGTGGATTTGCGAGATCCTTACAGATGATGGCAAAGCTGCTCCTTGAGGAGACTTTTTTTAAAAAGACTTTTCAGGAAATGAACGCATGTCAATGTCGTATCGCTGATTTACACTTGGTCTTCATGTTCTCGGTGGGAACCTTTCTCTGAACCATAATTCCCCCCCCCCCTTTTATTTCAGCAGAGGACAATATGGAGAGGGAGCAGAGTCCAGAGGCTTTGAGATAATAACTGTCTAACAGGAATATGGAAAAATATTGAAGTTGGAGGATGGGCAGAGGGCCAGGAAGTAGCATCTCTTCAGATCTGATACCAGCCTCTGATATTCCTTCTGGGCTTCCCATTGGCTTCTGTTTACCTGGGGTCAAAGCAGAGGGAGGGAAGGGAGGAGAGAGAAAAGAAAAAAGAAAAACCAGATAAATGTATCAGGTTATGAAAGTTTAATCCTGCTTTTCCTTGGCTAAAATTACCTTCAGTATGGGAGATAAAAGGCAACGGAGTTGCCCTCGGAAAGTTCAACTTGTCTTTGAGAAGGGAGGGGTTGGAGGGATCCTGGGGCTCAGCATTACTAGCCCTCGAATGAACCTCTTTCCTCTGTGCCCCCCACAACAACATTCTCTCTGAAGCTGAGCAAGAGTGAGAGAGAGAGAGAGAGAGAAGGAGAGAGGAAGGAGGCTTCGGACAGAGGTACCTCCAGCACTCTTCTGCGTGGTCAGGGAGCTCACCTCCCAGGTTCTCTCTTCCTATGTTTAAGCACCCTCCCTTCCCTCTGGCTTGTTTAGGGATGGGGATGGGAGGGCGGTGAGAGAGAACCCCGGGAGAACCCCTCCAACTTTAGCCTTGGTTTTTGAATTGTTATGCCACCAGTCTCGCCCTTGCACTGAACCAAATAGGACACCGAAAGCAGGAATTGGAATCCATTTACGTTTAGACAAATAGAAATCTGTCGCTTGTGCAGTGGTAGGAATGTAGTACCAACAAGTTTGAAAAAGTAATAGATCCTCCCTTCTAGAAACAGTATCCTGCGGGGAGGGGGAATTAACATCAGCCAAGTATCCTCCAAGGAAACTTCAGTATAAGTCAGGATGGAGTTAACAGCGGGGCAGGGGCGGGGGTGGAGGGCGCATCAGGGGAAGTGAAGGCACAGACGCCCGTGGTGGAAGCTTTGGCTCCAGTCCGTGGAAGGTGCAGATTTCCAGGAGAGACTCACGTCCCTGAGAACTGTGGTTTCCTGTCAAGCATGACTGTCTGACATTCTGTCATTCCTCAGCTGCTCAGAACTACCCCTCATTCTCCTCCACGGATTTTAAAACTGACAACGCCGTAGTTTTCTGTTAGTCAACATCCGAGAGCATGATCTCGGAGGCCCCACACTCCCGAGGGGTTTTCACCTTGCATTCTATGCAAATTACAGCCCTTTCCTGCCTCTAGAGCTGGCAGCATGATGCCGCTGTGGTTCATCAGGAAATGTTATTACTCATCGGTATTCACATGTAAGTGTCCAGAATCCTGCTGTTCCCTCGCCCACTCTTGCCTGAATGAACTCATTAAGTGGATCAGACCCCAGAGGAAAAAACTCGGATTTTATCCCTCCACCTCAGCTGGGAAAGAGAGCCATCTCTGGCCTGTTGGCTACCTGGAGGAAGAGCCCGTCTCTTTTAAGGTTTCTGTCCAGAAAGAAATCAGGGAGGATAAATGAAAGGTGGTTAAAAGGAGATTTCGGCTCTAAGTAAAAACTTTATCCAGTCCTGTGTTGGAGGGTTGTGGTCTCCTTGCACCTTAAAATTGTTCGCGTAAGATCTGGGGTGGGCAGACCCTGAACTGGGATGGAGGGAACAAGGGGGCGTCCTTGGGTTCTAAGAGGCCTTTGATCTAGGTATGCATATGTAAACATATATATATATATTTGTATGTGTATATGATGTGTGTGTGTATGAAGAGAGGAGTTTATGCCCCCAGCCCCCCCAAATGTAAAGAACCACTAGACCCTAGTGCCTGCGGTCTTTTTCTGTCATCAGTTTCTACTTTCAGCTCTGGTTGTGGAAGGGGGTTTTCAGAACTAACCCTGGTACCTGCCCCATGTCCCAAAGTCGTAGGCCGCTAACTCTCAGAGTGAACGAGTAATCCAGGGACAAGGCGGGCTGAGAATGTCAGGGGAACCCGAGTGTCACTGCTCTGGAACTCTGGACACGCCGTTGAACTTCTCTGAGCCGGAGGCAAAGCAGATGTTCCTCCCGTTAAGGGAGAGAGGGAAGGTTCAGGAGGAGAGGAAAAGGAGGTAAACAAAACAAAACAAAACAAAACAACAACAACACACAAAACAAAACAAAAAACCCCACAAAAACCAAAAAAGCCTGCCTGCCCTGTAAAGGCAGGGGGACCAGAGAGCAGACAGAAGTGACAAGAGGGGATGTTGCTGCTTTGAAGTGGTTTCCTGCTTCATAAAAGCGAAAGCCCTCGGCTGGGCTGGGTAAATATTACGTTGGCCTCTGACCTCCCACCTCCCTTGACTGCTCCCCAGGCTTCCCATTTTTTTTTTTTCTCCCGAGCAACAGAGATACCTGAGGGAGAAGAGCCTGCTTCCTCAACTTCAGGGTCCCCAGCAGGAACCTTGGTCAAAGCCCGATGGGAAGACCAGGCTCCTTCCCTGTCCCCAGACACGAGAACCCTCTCCTGGGTCAGCGAGCCCTACCTGGTCTCCGCTCCGTGTTGGCGGGTAGCAGCGTGTTCCAAGAGAGAGGCGGTCAGGATTTCACAGTCACCTGACAAGACTGACCCCCACCCTCACCCCAGCCACCTAGACTTTCCCGACAACTCCTTTGACATCCTGTGGAATTAAACCCCACACCACCGGGGTTTCTGTTGGGCAAACACTCCTCTGAGTTTTCTCTAGAAGTAAACAAAATTCAAGCCCACCACCCCACTAAGAGTGACCCCCCAGGGTGTGGAGCCCTTCACTTCTCCGGGCCGGAGAACCCCTCTGGGAGACACTGAGGAAAATGTTGTGAGCTGCACGTGACATGGGGAAGCCACACCTGGCACCCTTGCATAGGAGGTTTGGACCCTACCGAGAGGGGTGTCGGAACAGATGGCCAGGAAGGATCTGGTGTCGGAAGAAGGTCCTGATGCACAGGAACAAAGGGCCTTCCTTCACACTTGTCACTTTTCCCTCCTCCTATAAGATTTCTCACCTGCCCACTGGGGCCCACCCACCATTTGCTCTCTGATTACAGGAGGGAGGCAAGGAGAGCCACAGGAAACTCTCTGAGAATTGGCTCCTGCCCCTTACCCTGCACCTCAGTTTCTCCATTTGTATGGCGGAAATGAGCGCTTTTCATGACTATCCAAGCACCCCCATTTGCCTTTGTTTCTGGAGCCAGGCATAGGAAGATGGTGAGGGGACTTGGAAAAATGACAGTTGTTGCAAATGTGCAAAACTATTCTAAAATTTAGAGCAGGAATAAAGCCAAGCTGGGGACATTTTTCTTCCCTCCCTCTCTCTCTCTCTCTGAATTTGTTTGGAACTTTCTGAGAAAATAAGATTTTATTTAAAGAAAATGTATATGCTAAAGGTTCTTCTATATAAAAGTAGTTAAAAGACTCAATGGAGACTGGAAACTGACAGGCAAGCCACGTGTATGGCTCATGGTTAACATTTAACCAGTGGGGCTGGAATTTGAATTCTGAATTTGCTACTGCTGGGGTTTTGGTGCCTGCAGCTTTAAGAGTAGAACCGAGAGATAGTATCATAGAACTGGTAAGTTGGCATTTTTCTGGGCGTCAGCCTCCCATGGCAGGACAAGGGGAGATCTCACGGGCCCCTGGCCACCTGCCTGCAATGAGGCTTACATCTCTCCTGCGTGCAAGGGACAGTCTGTCCTGTCGTGGGACAGACTCAGTATGAAGGACCCTGGCGGGAGCGGGGACCCAGAGCCCAAGCTGGACCATGAGCCTCAGGGATTAGGTCCTTGGCTGGTGCTGATCACTGGACAAAGCAGCAGGGTGTCTACTGAGATACATCGGCTGTCTTTTCTTAGCCCATGAAGCTCCCCTACATCCAGCCGAGGCACAAGGAGCCGTGGCCCTCGTTGGAAGCACAGAGCACGGGAAGACGGCTCTGAGAGGACAGGGTCCTGTGCGTTGCCAGCCCTGTCCAGGAGCCTGCTGTGGAAAGTGAGTCCGACAAAGCACCTAGATTTTCTTCTGTAAATCACTTTGGAGAACACAGCTTGAATGACAATAGAAATGGGTGTTCTGTGTAGAATACCTGAGAAACGCTTCTGAGCGTTTGATAGCTTTCACCCAGGCTCACGTCATAGGTGTGATGCCCGAGTCCACACTGGGTGAGTAGATTGCCCTGAGGCACACAGCGAGTGGCCTTGCACTGGCCTGCACGTTCGCGGGGGCTCCTCTGTCCCAGCCCACCCCAGCACTCTTGAACTGCCCGCTTAGCCACGTTCTCTTCCCGTCTCTCAGTCCCCAGCTGTGCCCAGCGACCTCCCCACTCTGTCTTGGGTTGGAGCAGGCAGGTGCCTCACGGTGCAGCTCTAGTCCCTGAGAACCCACGTCTGCCCTCCTCTGCTGGTCCCGGGACACCCGGACCACCTCTCCGCGGTGCTGCGCCATGTGGTGTATGTAGAAAGGCACCCCCCCCTTCGGTGGCTCCGACCGGCTTTCTTCCATCCACCGCAAGCCTTGCTATTTGCACAGTCAATGGCTCTGGCAAGGCCGAGCCGCCCCTCCCTCCCCGAGAGGCACTGTGGGCACTGTTTGTGTCTCAGTCTCTATAGACTCAGCATTGACAACTTGAAGAGGGTGAGACAATGACCAAAGCAGCTGCCCGCAGACTGTGCTGGCTGGGACGCGGCCGGGGAGCGTCAGGCCGGCCAGAGTTTGTGTACCCTGCACCTGTGAGCTTTCTCAGGCAGCCACGGCCAACGCACAGGGGGAACTGGGATCCAGAGGCCCTGGTCCAGGCCACCTGATTGGCTCCCACCGCATGCCCACAGCTTTCTTGGCCAAGCTTTCCCCCAGCTGTGTAGTCCCTCAGGGCCTGGAGGAAAAAGCAGGGTCCTGGCCCCGGGAAGCAGCCGTTTAGAACCTCCGGACAGGGAGAGGCAGAATGCCCGTCCAGGTTAGAGAAAGACAGGAAGCTTCGCCAGAAGCCTGCCCAGGTAGAAGAAAGGTACATCACTTGCAGAGATTGAAGTTATTGTAATATGATTTAATTTGATTTGAACATGCATTTATTGAATATCTACCACGTGCCAAGAGTAATGGGAGGAATGTCACCATCCGGGCTCTTGACAGGCTTGCAATATGGCAAGAGAGGCAGAGGGATGCAAATAAATGATGCTCAGACAGGTTGAGTGTAAGTATTGCAGGAGGGTGGCAGAGAGGGAGATTAACCAGAGCCATCTGACCCGGAAGGGGCCGCCGAAGGAGGGGATGAGCCCTACTTCATTTAGGGAATTTAAACACAGAGGTTGGAAGGTGACAGCCAGGTCTCCAGAAGGGATTCCTCTGTGGAGCAGAAAGGTATAATGGGTGACGGCTGAGATCCCCACCCACTGGAGTCCCTGTTTGCTGCTCAGTAAATACGATGGAGGAAGAGGCTCCATTGGAAGTGAAGTTGACTGTTGGCCCTGGCTCGGGCTCGTGAGAATGACCCGGAGCTGCTGGCCTTCCTTCCATAGTAAATCAATCTGGTTCTCACTCCTTCGCCCCCACGACTCCCCTCAGAGCAGCGTGCCAGGAAGGCTAGGCTGGGCTAAGCCCTGGTCTCCCCTGGAGCCAGAATTCTCCGTAATCACGTTCAAATGAGTACTCCATCTCCAAGCAGGGGCAGACCGGTAGGAAGCGAATCTTGGTCAGCTCTCTGCCTGCACAGCTCCGACTTCTAATCGTTGTCATAAGCGGGATGGAAACAGCTGCTCACTCCAGTCTATTATCAGCTTGGTTGGAGACAGAGAAATTTAAATGACAGTACGATGCTTAGCGAAGAAACGAAAGTCTGTGTTAAAAATAAAGAAAACAAGACAGCTTGTTTCATCGAAATGGAAGGGTTATTAAACAGCCCTGAATTAATCAGTGATCTGCCAGGGCTGGGAATTGCAGAGCAGCAGAGGGCCAGGGGAGAGACCTAGGAGAGGGTGGGTGGGTGGGAGAGCAGTTCCAGAGGGGGCAGGAGATGCCTTTGTCTTTGGGCTGGCTGCGGGGACGCGGGAAACGTTCTGGTCTTCAGAGGGGGAGGCGGCAGCTAATTCTCTGCCCCACAGATACGAACAGATAGGGGGCCCCCAGCTACTCCCCTTACAAAGCCCTGCTTCTGGAATCTTGCCATCAGCCACCACCTGTACCAGCCCTGGGGGTTCTCTACCCTGTGCCTTCCCACCAGCCAGGACCGAGGGGGAGCCAAATGGCTTTGTGTGGATGGCCAGATGCCCCCCATCAGGCCTTTTCCTCTTTCATGGGGGTGGGTCCCCAAGAACTCAAGCGTGAGTTAGGCTCCTGATGCCCCACCCCCCATTCCGCAGCACATCCCTGAGGATGACCAGAGTCTTGCCCACCTGGAGGCAGAGAGCGATCCCTGGAGCAGGTGATCTCTCCTTGGAGATCTCAGCTGGTGGCTCCTCCCTCCAACCCCAGGCAGCAGGGTGACATGTTTGACCCCGGGAGCCCGAAGTCCCCCCCTCAACACATCTAGTTCCTTTGCCAAAATATTCCACCCCAGATATACCTGTCTTCTCACCTGTGAGGGGGTCCTGCTGTGGCCGCTGTCCCTCACAGGCTGCGGGAGGGGTAGGTCAATGACATAGCATATGGGAAATGCTCAATGAACCCTCAAATCACTGCACACATGGCTGTTTGCATTATGGGGGAGGGGGGAACCGGGTCCTGAGAACTAAATGGCAGAAGAAAGGATTTCCAGAGGGCACAAGATGGGTCTGGTAGAGAAACAGACTTGCTCACCCCTTGGCAGGGGCACGCGAGGAGAGGCGGTGGCCAAGCACACCCGCAAGCACACCCGTGTGCACGTGTGCACCCATCCGGGTGTGCAACATGTTGGATCTTGAATCAATCACTCCAAGAGCATTTTCTCTGCTCTTTGACCTCAACATTCTTTCTCCTCACCCCTCCCTCCCCCCTGCTTCCCTCCTGGCTGTTTACCCTTTTCCAGGCTCCTCTCTCACACCCCATTCATCATCCGGGCCAGATTCTCACTCAGGGAGTTCTTTTCATCTCCTGCCCCAGGTCCCCCAGCGCTGCACCAGCCTGCATTCCCCCTGCTTTCCCTCCAGCACATTCTTCTCCCCACGTCAGCCTCTCTGATAATTGTGCACTTCACTTTCCCTCAAAGTTAGAGCGGGGGTCCTCGATGTCCCGAGGGTCTCAGGAAGTCTCTCTTCTCCCCTGTCTACTCATCAAGGGGCTTAATGCCACTCCAGGTGTTAAGGGTCCTGCAGACCACGTGCTTGTGCATCTCAGCTCAGACAAGCCCCGTAAGCAGACAGATCTCTTTTGGGAATGCCAACCACCTCCCAGCCCTACATGGCTCCCTTTTATCCGGCTCCAGAGCACTTCCCCTGCTCGGTGTGCATGAGTGTGAATGTGCCTGTTACTTAAGAGAGGCTGCCTGGCAGCTCAGGATCTTTTCTGCAGGAGCTCAGCGTCTCAGACAAAGAGAGGAAAATAATAGAAACAGAAGGTGGGAAGGTACAGGGTGGGGACCCAGCCTGCTTAAGAAGCTTCCCCTTAAAAAGGAGTTACAACTTTGTATTCGAAGGCGGGCTGTCAGTTCAGAAAAGCACTGGAGAGGAGGAGATGCGGGGGAGGATCGGGGAGGGGAGTTTCACCCTACATGCTGGCCAGAGCCGGTCTGGGAAGAGCCCGGAGAACACTGAGCTCCAGCTCAGGGACTGTCTTCAGCATCGTCTCCTCCTCCTCCTATGGGCCAGCTTTCCTCTCTCCTCCTTCCCTCCCTCTTTCCTGCCAAGGGCACCTGGATGAATCACCAAGAGCAGCAGAAGTGGCCCTTAAATCACCCTCAAGGTGAGAGGAAGTGGGGGTTGAGGTGGAAAGCCTGGGGCTCAGGGGACTGGGGAGAAGGGCTACAGGGACCCACGACACCCAGTTCCTCCCGAGAGGCCAGGACCCTCAGGAGGTTCCGCGGCATAAGAATCACCTGGCTGAAACAGAGCCTCCAGCCTTCATCCCCAGCACACACAGGGCAGCCCTTGCTGCCGAGGAGGTGGTGTCCTTGCACAGTGTTTCTCCAAAAACAGAAACCAGAGTAATTGATGTTTATTCAAAGCTTGTGGGGTTAGCAGAACGCTTTCACATTCACTATCTCGTTGAGCCTCACCAACAGCCCTGTGAGGTGTCCTTCAGCAGATGGAGGCTCCAAAAGGTTAAATAACATGTTCAAGGTCACCGAACTAGGAAGTGGTTGAGCGAGACCCGAGCCCAGGTCTCCTCTCTGCACCTGCTGCCTGGCTACAGGCACTGCAGTGAGCTTGACCCCCTGACGGAAGAACCCTGTTCTGAAGCCTCCCTAGGGGAATCGCAGCCCACCCCACTCTACTCTTGATCCCTCTCGCTGTCAGTTGGCCGCTTACTATTATAGACATGTCGTGTGATCTGTGAACTTGTGCAGGTTGTGGCTTTGGAGCCCTCTTGCCAAGACTTTTCCTGCATGAAAAGTTGTGCATCCTGTGCTGTGCATTCTTCACCCGCAGAGCTGGCGCCCCGCCCCCCCGCCCCCACACACACCCCAGCTGATCCTTCTTCATCCTTCTCCCCACCTCATTCACCTCCCAGTGACACTTGCTCTTTCCCTAGCGGGTTCAAGATGAACGCCAGCCAGGGTCCTTCACTACCTCCACCCGTTATGACAAATGGTTGAGCCCCGTGTGTTAGTCCACACCATGTCTAAGGGCAGACTAGTCGCTGAGAAATGCAAAGGGGCATCCCCGTCTCCCCTCTCCCCTGCGCTCCGTGATTCAGACTGAGCACAGAACGGAGCGAAAGGCATCCTGCTACCCCTGCACGAGATGCTGAAGAGCACGAGGGATTATTCCTGCACTCCAAGAGCCTCTGATTCGATGGATAGGACACAGTCGCATAGCGAGAGAGCCACCCTGGCAATGCAGTGTGTGCTAAAAACAACAGTTGCTGAATGACTTTGGAGGAGAGACAGGCGATTGGGGCAGGGAGGTCCTAGAGGTTTCCTGAAGCTTTGAAGGATGGATGGGGTTTGGATAGGCAAAGAAGAAAGTGGAGACAGGTGTTCCAGGCAGAGGCAGCTGCAGAGGTGAAATTCTGCAAGGTGTCCTGGGGACTCCACACGTGAACCAGTTTGTTGGGAGTGGAGTGCCTT
This sequence comes from Panthera uncia, assembly GCF_023721935.1. NCBI lineage: Eukaryota > Metazoa > Chordata > Mammalia > Carnivora > Felidae > Panthera > Panthera uncia. Next base: position 33,652,245 of record NC_064813.1, read on the forward strand.
TGGGAGAGGTGGAAAGGGAAGCTGGACAAAGAAGAGCCAGCTTGAGGAGAACTTGAACTTGGGTGCTTGGCCGTCCAGCCTCAAGCCCCTCTGGGCAACCGAGGGGGTTTCCATGGGTGGATGTCACACTCTGGCCATGTGCCTGGCAAAGTGAGACAAGGAATTTGAGGCACGAGGCACACTGGGCAGGGTGTCTGTGGCTGAATTAGCTGCCAGTGGCTTTCAGGGTCCGTGTCTGCAAATAGTCTCCGGGACAGACTGACATGTGCCTTTTTCGGGGAGACGCTACCAGGCTTGCTGGTCAGGAGGCCCACTCTCGAACTTTGGGGAAGCCTGAGTTTTGGGAAAGGACAGTATTAAAAAATGCATCTCGATCTGGCACGAATGGCTCCTTTTCCTGCAGGGAGGGTAAAGCAGCAATGATGGGGAGAGCTCCTTGTTTCTAGAGCACTTCGTTACCGGCCTTGGGAGCCACCAGGGAGGAGAGAGGCAGGGGCTTCTGCAGGAGAAGCAGGAAGTGCCGGGGACTCAGGCAGGGTGGGGGTGGGCCATTACAGTTTTCCTTCAAGAGGAGAACGACTGGGCAATTTATGGAGAAAGTAAGTGGGATTGAGGGCCAATCCATTGCCTGAGAGCTGAGATGAATGCCTGGGGTTTTGTTTGGATTTTTTCTTCCCTCTCCTTTTCTTTCCCTTTCCCTCCCACTGCTGTGAATCGGAGCTGTGTCATTATTCTTTGAAAACATTACGGTTAATGGCAGCATAATATGCCATTATATGGAGTAACTGTAATTTATTTAACAATTTAGTCAGGCACTTTCTACCCTGTGTCCTGCTCTCCTGCCCCATTTCAACCTCAGAGTTCGTGGCTCTCCTGCCTACAGTAAGGATGGGGTGAGAAGGTAGGAGACACATCTCCAGGCTTCTTGGAAAGGTCATTTGAAATGCCCCTGAAAAGAGAGGTCGCCAGCTAGCAAACCTCTTGCCACAAAACAGCCCCAGAATCCACCTTGTAACTGATATCTCGACCCATGCCGCCCTACCCCAGCCTGCTCCATTACTGAAATAAAATGGGAGCCTCAGGTTTTGACCTTTAAAATAAAGTACTTGCCTGATCTTACTGATCATTCTACTCATTTTTTTCTTTTTTTCCCAGACCAGCGATAAGAGGGTTTGGTCAAAAAAGTAACATCTAAATAGGTAGGCAGGGTGTAAGGGTGAGGACAACATGGGCATCAGAAAGTCCTGCTTCCTAGCAAAATGACACTGGCCTAGTTAGTCATCCTTCCTGAGATTCAGGTTTTTCATCTGTGAAATGGGTAGGAGAATACCCATCTTGCAAGATAATCACAGAATTCTCCATCGCATATGGAAAGGATATAGCACAGGGTGCCACGTAGCAAGTGGGTAATAAACGCTAATAATAACGTTAGCCCCCTTTTATTATTATTGTTCTAGGAAACAAATGGCACTTGCTGTTTTATGAAACTCATGGCCCTCAGGTTATGAAGTCTCCTAGTATGAATCTGACTCGACTTAGCAAAGCCGTAGCCCCCCTTTTATGCCTAGTCTGCCTTTGGAAGGAGCCTGAGAAGTCCTTTTTCTATCCTTTAAGCCCATAATGTTGACCAGAACAGTAACCCCACTTCTACGATGGTTGAAGCAGGGTCCGGCTTAGAGTCACGGGAAAAGCGGGGTGACCTTTCTAGGCCCCACGCAGTGCAGAGGGCAGTCTTGCTCCGGGGCCTGATGCTCAGAGTCCTGCTAATTCGCAGAAATTCTTTCTGCCCCAGGGGTGAGGTGGCCATGGCAAGGCGTGTTCCTCCCTGGCCATCCCCCAGAGGGGGTTGAAGAGGGCAGAGCCCACGGAAGGGGGAGGGGGAGGGGGGAAGGGGTGGGGGGGAAGGCAGCTGCTTGAAATTGATTGCTCCTGTAGTTTAGTTTAGACCATGGGCTCTCTCAGCGCTGCCCGGGTGGCGACCTTTAGATAATAAAGGGAATTCTGGGAGCTTTCTGACAGGCCCATGACATATGGGGCAGGTCTGCGGGGTCAGGCGGTGTATCTCCCTGCTCCCGGCCCCAGGGTAATGAATCTTGTTTTGACTTTGCAAAGCCAGCCAGGCAGTGCCCCAGAAAGGAGCCGGGCCCCCTCCCCTCCGCCACCCCTCAAGTGAGTGTGCGTCTTTGGAACCCTTCATAATTCAGGGAGACAACGCCAAGCTTTTACAGCCTGTGAGGGGACAGGACAAACACTGCATGTTTTGCTAAGGCCCTGGGAGAGCTGGTGTGGTTTCCAGGGCCCCGTCAGATCCCACTGGGAGAGCTGGGGGAAAAAAAAAAAAAAGCAACAGAAAACCCTCGCCTGGCAGTGGTTCCCGGGGGCAGGGCCAAAGGAAGAGCCGGAGTGGGGTGGAGGGAGTCGCAGCTTCTCCCATAGGGCTCTGGGGGCCTGCAGGTGACATACCAACTGTCCCGGGCGGGAGCAAGCAGACGGGATAGGAAACACGCTGCAGGAAGAGCCGGACTGGTGAGACATGGCAGATGCCGATTCTGACCCCGCTGGTGCTAAAGCAGTGGAAGGCAGCGCAGCGGAGTTCTCCGGGTGAAAGGGTGTGCACCCTTGCTGCCCTCAGTTCCCACACAGATGTGAAGAACCCGATGTCTCTGATGCCTCGGCCCTGCGATGGCTTCTGCAAATGCGCGCGTGCCCATGCACACCCATTTTCTTTAAAAGAACGACCCCCCCCCCCCAGCCAAGATGGTAGAGTATCTTATCCACCCCCTGCTGTGTTAGCTGGCTAGGGCTGCTGTGACCAAGTGCCCCGAACTGGGCGGCTACAGCAGCAGAAATGTGTTGGCTCACAGTTCCGGAGGCTACAAGGCTAGATGTCTGTAAGGCTGGCTCCTTCCAAGGGCCATGAGGGAAGGGTCTGTTCCAGGACGTTCTCCCTGCCCCATCGCTGGCCGTCTTCTCTCCGTGTCTCTCCACTCGATCCTTCCTCTGTGCCTGTCGGCCTCTGTGTCCAAGTCTCTCCTTTCTGTAAGGACACCAGGCATTTGGATTAGGGCCCAACCTAATGACCTCATTTTAATTTAATTACGTCTATAAAGTCACCATCTCCAAATACAGTCACATAACTGGAGGTCGGGACTTGGATAGACAAATTTGGGGGGTTCGTGATTAAATCCCTGATGCCTGCCTGCCCGCCTTTCTTGCCAGCACCCCCAGCGTCTGCACTCTGCCCCATCACTCTGCCTCTGCCCGCTGTGACATCTGAGACATAGGGTCCATGGCCGTCACGTCGTCATGTGGGATCCAGAGCGGAGAACCACCCACAGCTCTGGTCACCAAGCCTCACTGCCTCACTGCCCGGAATATGGGTTCCTCTTGCACCGCTGATGAGGATTGGTAGAGCCTCCTCAGATTTCCTTCTCTTACTCCTTGGTTCTCGGACGTTGGCCCTGGCTTCCCCACCTGTGACAGGAGTCCCCCACACTGACTGGTAGGGCATCTCCCCTCTCACAGTGCGAGAAGGTGGCTGGATAGAAACCGTCACCAAAAGTCGTCTTCACGCCCAGGGGCAGGCCACAGTATCATCGATTTCACCTTCTCAGGGAAGGATGCCAGGAGGGCATGTAGGCAGAGGCCCGTTTTCTCCCTCACTTTCTTCCTCTCGCTCTGGGGCGAGATGTAGCCACTTTGCCTCACATAACAGCACAGAGTCTGGGGAAAAAATGACATTCGATTAATGAAGCAAATGCAGCTGGTATAGCAGTGACATCTAAATTGTTCCTTTGGTCCCTTTATTTTCTGTAGGAAATTCTCCCTCTCCCCACAACCCCCCCCCCACCTTTTCCCTTTAAATCGCGTGCATAAAATACGCTAATAACAATCTTCGGTGTCTGTGCATGAGTGACAGCTGAAATAAGAAAAAGACTAATCGTACCTCCTGCAGCCCTGTCACATGGAGATTAAATGAGCCTCCCTCCCGCCCCTCCATGTTCCCCGCCCCCTCCCCCACTCTCTCCTCTCTCTCTGGGTCTCTCCTCAATGAGAATCATGGGCATTTGAATAATAATATTATAGACGCCATCAGGGTGACAGTGGGGAAAAAATCAGCCCAAACCCATGATTATTCCTTCAATCTAATAATTATTTAAATACCAGATAGCTCCTTTTACTCTAATTGAGGCCTTTCAGCTGTCGGCATTACCCGGGGCCTTTGCGCTCGCCCTCTCGCTCACCTTGTGCTACCCAACGTGCCTGGACTACCTCCGAGGTCCGTGTTAGACAGAGTGACGCTCAGGATGTTTGCATGTATGACTGTGCGGATGACATTATGACGGGTCCTTCAAGATCGTGCCGCCACAGGGAACGAGCCAGGGCCCCAGAATCTCACACGTAGACCTTTTATCTTCGTAGACCTGAATTCATAGAAGTCTTAAACCCAAAGGAGCCTTCTGAGGTCACTGGGACCAGTCCCCTGCCTCTGGGTAAACGTATTCCTGGACAGCGGTGGGGAAAATTCACAGTTAGAAAAGTCCAGGCTCCTTGGCAGGAAGCCCAGGAGTCCTCTCCAGATGGGATGTCCCCCTGAATATCTAACTTCAGTCTCTCCTGTTCCAGTTCTAACTCTTTGGGAAGAAGGGGCTTCCTGGGTTGAGACTACATCTGACCCGTCTGTGAGGTCACCTACCCCCCAGAGGGATGTGGCATGGGATACCACAGCCCCCAAGTCACAATGTGGGTGCCCTTCCTGCATGTGACGACTGCTGAGGCTTAGAATAGGTCAGAAGAGGTCATTCTCCCGACACAGAAAGGAGCCATGGGCGGTGGCTTTCTCACCCCCCACGGCCCTCAATCCCTGGCCTCCTTGAGCCTGCCCCCTGTACCCGCTCCTCGCCCAGGCCAGGCTCAGGCCAGCCCCTCACGGGACTGCCACCAGCAGAGTCACCTTCTCTCCCCCAAACTGGGCAGTCTCCAGGCAGAACACAACTGACCCCCAGGACCCTTTCACCTGCAGCAGAGGAAGCACTAGACTTTTTGTCACCAGGTCCAGCCTGTCCCTGACTCATCTGGGGTCACAGTGGACAATTTGTCTTCTTTCCGTGGGCTTTTGTTTCTTTGTTAAAAAAGAAGAAGAAGGAGAAGAAAGAAAAGTAGTGGATTGAAGCAATCTTACAATCCCCTTTAGCACAGGCCCCGCTCCCTGCGTGTCGGGCCCTCCTCCTCAGAAGGGAGAGCTGGCAGAGAGGACGGACTTCGCTCTGCCGCGGGCGAGGAACGAGCTGGAAGGGCAGCCCGGGAACAGCGGCTGACTCCTTCTCTGACTGCACGGCCTCCATTGCCACGTGTGCCTTCTCTCTGTCCCCATCCTGGCTGTGTGAGCCACCTGCTCGGTGCAGTTGTAATTACGGGCACCTTTTGCCATTATTGTTAGGAACGATGTCACGGGCAGGATGATGCCGGTGATGCCGATGTGGTGGTCCCAAAGTGGTGGCCGTGCCAGTAAAATGGAGATAGTGGCGGTGGTGTTGCTGCAGAGGGGTCCCAGGGGTGAGATCTTCTACCAGGAAGGTTGACGCAGTTCGGCAAAAAAAAAGGTATCCCGACTGTAAGCCCTCTTCCCACTGGCTCCTTCAGCAATAAGGGAGGCGAAGTGAGCCCACAGAGGCGTGAGCACCCAGGTGTCCCAAAAAAGGCAACGGGGCAGGGAGGCAGGGAGGAGGGAGTCTGCCCTGAGCTGAGCAGCGAGTGTCTGATTGTCATCTCCTCCCTGCTTTGCCCTTGGCACCGACAGCAACGGGTCTGGGAGGTATTAGATGCCTCGACTGCCTGTCACCAACACCTGCCTCCTGAATCCTGATCGGGGCGGGGGGGGGGGGGCGGCGTCATCAAGCCCTCCAAATAAAATATTTAGTGGCACTTGCTTCCCAAAGAGGCAAGTGTGCCTCTCCTTGGCGTCAGGAGTGCTCTGAGTAAGGTGTCTCCGTGGGCTTGGCTGATAGAGCACGCATCCTGGTTGGGACTAGGGTTGGGGAGAAGACAGAATAAGCAAGTGTCACCTCTTGAGAATGCATGTGGCAAAGTGACTTCACAAACAGTCACAGAGAGAGAGAGAGAAACAGACAGAGAGGAAGAGAGAGAGAGAGAGAGAGGTGACATGAAGAAGGAGGCATCATGGAGAGAAAACTCCCGAGGTTGACATCAGACAATTGGGGTTAGGAAGAAATGCTAGGGTCCCCAAGTCATAGGCACATGCTCACTGGTTTCTACCAAACCGAGGATGGAAACTTCATTCTAAGACCGATCATGGAATGATGGCGTTCAAGAAGAGCTGGAAATATTGACAAATAAATTATTAATAGCATGGGCTGATGTATCTCGAACTTTTCCAACGGGCTGGACGTCATTCCAAGCGCTTTATCTGTGTTAACGGACTTCATCGTAATAATCCGATGAGGTAGATGCCGCTACTAATCCCATGTTATGTAGATAGTGACATAGCATCACAGAATGGCTGAGGACCTTGACCAGGTTTACACAGCTGTCAGCTCTGTTTGAATCCAAGCATCTTGAGTTCAGAGCTCATGCATTTAACGATTAGAGCACACTGCCCGTCACCAGAGGCACAACTGTCTGCTTTCCGCTGAACTCAGGAGACTCAATCCTTGCGAGCGGGGCCCCGCTTTGGGATGGCTACCTGGTAATAACCAGCCTTGGCATGGAGAGACGGAAGCTCTCAACTTGGCTGTTAAGTCTGTTGTCCTTGTGAAAGCCACACTCCCAACGTGGACTGTGAGCGTCCCCTGGCCAGCCCTGCATGGCAGATCGTGCCTCCTCTTAACCCCAGCTCACCAGGGCCCACGGCTGCCAGATCACAGGCCCTAGGGGCCGTCTGTCCCAGAGCAGATGCTGACTGAGGGACGGGAGGGAAAAGCCCACTGTGGCGGTCTGGTGAGAACTCCTGGCCTAAGCAGCCTTACCAGGGAGCCTGGAAGGACCTCAGTCTCAATTACACATTCTAGGAGCAAAAGGAAAGAAGCTCAAGGTATCACTTCACCTGAAAGAAGAGATCTTACAAACTGGTTAATTCAAGCCCCCTTAATTTTAAGATGAAGAAACAGGCTCAGGGAGATGCCAAACAAGATTAATGCCATAGTACTCCTGGGTGACACAGGCAGGATTTGAATCCCTGGCTCTTCCTCCTGCCCCATGACTTCATACCTTCTAGGCATCGGGCCAGTTTTCCCATTCATAGTTCATAGCTCCCAGGATTCTGCACCTCCACCAGCCTCCCTGCAGGCTGCAGAGAGCTATGTTGGGACTTGTGCAATAGTATGATAGAGAAGATCACCGTGGATCCATTCCCTTCCCGCGATTCAGGCTTCACTGGGTCAGAGAGAGCCAGGGTTCAGAGGTCTACCCGCAATGTTTGTTGTCATGGAAAGGAAGAATATGAACAAATAACGGAGCTCAAGAGCTCTGGCAGGATTCCTGAAACACAGTCTCCTCGAGAGGCTTCCGTGATAATAATCACGGCTGACACCGGTTGAGCGTTCACCGTGCGCCGGGCGCCGTGCTCAGAGGTCCCCGTGCCATCTCATTCACTCTCATGACAACCTTAGAGGTAGATTCTATAATCGCCCCCAGTCTGCCAGAAAGAGACGGGAGACTTGACTTGCCCCGGGGCCCAGATGTGTCCCCCAAGTCTGCCTAACAACAAAAGCCACTCCCTATTCACACTGCCTCACGTGGATAGTGGGCAGGGGGCTGAGGTGGTTGATCTTAACCTTACACCGTGTCCTTTGAAGTTATCTCTGCTCCCAGAACCTTCTTCCTCCTGCCACGGGCTGACCGTGTATGTGCGGGCGTGTTGTGGAGAAGGCAAGAGCATCACGCCCACCAGCTCGGTGCCCGGGTGTCTCAGAGCACACTTTCTAAAAGACCAAACCCCATGTGCAGGGCGGTGACACTTAACCACCCTCCTCACAGCTCCTGGTGGGAGACCGCACTCCGCCTGAAACCAAAGGAGCTTTTCTACCCAGAGACGGGGACATGCTCGGAATGGTCTCGCGTAGTTTCCGGGGGCCGGCTGGAGAACGTGAGCATTCTGTTATTTCCTTTCCACAGCTCCTCTTGAGGAATTCACGTCCTGCTACCGGCCCCAGGACGCAGCTAAAAATAACCTCTGGTTTTCAAACCGAAAGCTCTGTCTGTCAGGAGGCTTTGCCGGTGCGCGCGTGGGGCCGGAAGGGCTGTGTCAGAGTCGCTGAGGTCAGCCTGGGCCTCATGCCGCTGTTGCCTTCCTCTTTCCAAGGAAGCCTGGGGCCTCATGAGTCACCCCAGAGCACCCCAGTGGAGCCTGGTTGGAAGAGGGCCGTCAGGTGGGGCCTCCCTCTGGCACCATGGTGGCTGTCGGGCCTTGAGGAGGGGCCTTTCTAAAGATACAGAGCGAACGCTGTGCGGATTTCCAAGGTGGCGCCTGTTCTGATTCTAACCCGTTCCGGCCAGATTAAGGGGGCCGAAGGGGACGTGACGCTCCTAAGCTGCCTTGGAGCAAAGTCTCCATCCTTGGTACGGGTGTTTCCATTCCTGCCGCCCCCTGAGCCCAGAGTTCCGTCTGGACTTGCCTGAGAAGGTTGCTGGACAGGGGCGCCTGGGTGGCGCAGTCGGTTAAGCGTCCGACTTCAGCCAGGTCACGATCTCACGGTCTGTGAGTTCGAGCCCCGCGTCAGGCTCTGGGCTGATGGCTCAGAGCCTGGAGCCTGTTTCCGATTCTGTGTCTCCCTCTCTCTCTGTCCCTCCCCCGTTCATGCTCTGTCTCTCTCTGTCCCAAAAATAAATAAACGTTGAAAAAAAAAAAATTTAAAAAAAAAAAAAAAGAAGGTTGCTGGACAGTCTGTCCAGCTGGAGAACAGATTTGTCTGCCAGACAGCTCGCTGCCTCCTCCTGCTGCTGCCACCTGCTGCTTCAGCCACTGTCCCTGTCCCTAGAAGTCAGAGATGGTGCTTAGAGATTGGACAGGCTCTACTCTCTCATCCTCTGCCCGGGAGTCTAGAAGCTCTCCACAGGAGCCCCACCGTGCCCTTCTGGGCAGCTTCCGTAGAATACAGAAAAAGCTTTAGAGCTTGGGGATCAGAGAAAAAGGAGCAAAGGAGTCAGGACAGGAGGGCGACTGGGCTTCAGACAGGACAGGCTGAGGCCTGGCATTGACTTCGCGAATCCTTAAACAGTCACGGGGCCCCAGCAGTGGCTGAATGAGGCTGATCCTCAACTCGCCTCCCTTTGCGCCCACATTTTCCAAACGCAGAACTCTTGCCCAGGCAGGTAACGCGGGACTCAGGTAGCCAGTCCCCCTCCGCAAGGAGGCCTGGCTCCTCCCGTGCTGCTCCTGCAGAGAAGCAGAAGTTGAAGTAAGTTCCACCCGACCCGGCCACCTGCTCACCGGAGAGGCAGAGCGACCCCCCCCATCCCCGCCCCCACCATCCCAAAGCAGGGTGGAAGGGATCCACCCTGCTCCCTGGGGCTCCTCAGGCTCCCGAATGGTCCATGTGGAAACCCCAGTCCTGACAGTGTCTGTGTGGTTCATTTTTCTAACAAGTTCTAACAGCTAACCATCAGGGCTTCTTCTTTCTGGAGAGGACGAGGCTGAGGGGCAGTGGCAAGCAGTTTTTCAGGATGAGCATCTCTTCTATTTCCCTGTAGAGCACAGAGCACGAGAAGGTAATGAAATGCAGCATGTGAGGGGCTGGAAGTCTGAAATAAGAAGGAATTTTATTTGCGGTATCAGACTCTGGGAGTAGTTGACCTAGAGAGCCTGGAAGAGGGCCTTCTAAACAAGCTTTTAAAAAACAGGCGAGATTTCCACTCGACAGGGAGAGGACAGCCGTGACATCTGGGTAGGGAAGACTGGCCTTAGTGCCGATGCCGGGATCGACCGGCTGGGTGAACTTAAGCAGTCTTTTAACCTCTCTGAGATAAAAAACGATGTCTTAAGAAGACAGAAATAGAGATGCTTTGTAAAGTAAAAAAAAAAAAAAAAAAAAAAATGTATTTTACAGCGTAAAGGCTGGAGACCAAAATAGATAACAGGATTCCCTGAACATCCCAAAGAGGGGGGAAAGTATATTAAAAATAGAAAAACCAAAATACAGAAGGAAGAGACTCAGAGCTAGTCGGGATTGGGACCCTGGGTCAAGCCATCCTATTCCCTCTTCCCAGGATTTATTTTCGGTCTGACCACCCTGCCTTGTGTTTTCCAGAATCATGTGAGGGCCGGCCGGGAAGGTGGAGTAGATGAGAACCCAGAGGATCTGTGTCCTCGTCCCCGCCCCACTCAGAATGGAACAGAGGAGGCCCTGGCCACGGGCTGCAGAGGTTGACGGCTGGTCTGTGGTCCTGCTCTCTGTGGTCTGGGTGCTGCTGGCCCCCGGGGCGGCCGGCATGCCTCAGTTCAGCACCTTCCACTCGGAGAACCGGGACTGGACCTTCAACCACCTGACCGTCCACCGAGGCACGGGCGCGGTGTACGTGGGGGCCATCAACCGGGTGTACAAGCTGACGGGCAACCTGACCATCCAGGTGGCTCACAAGACGGGGCCGGAAGAGGACAACAAGTCCTGTTACCCACCCCTCATCGTGCAGCCCTGCAGCGAGGTGCTGACCCTCACCAACAACGTCAACAAGCTGCTGATCATCGACTACTCAGAGAACCGCCTGCTGGCCTGCGGGAGCCTCTACCAGGGCGTGTGCAAGCTGCTGCGGCTGGACGACCTCTTCATCCTGGTGGAGCCCTCGCACAAGAAGGAGCACTACCTGTCCAGCGTCAACAAGACCGGCACGATGTATGGCGTGATCGTGCGCTCCGACGGCGAGGACGGCAAGCTGTTCATCGGCACGGCCGTGGACGGCAAGCAGGATTACTTCCCGACCCTGTCCAGCAGGAAGCTGCCCCGCGACCCCGAGTCCTCCGCCATGCTCGACTACGAGCTGCACAGCGACTTCGTCTCCTCCCTCATCAAGATCCCCTCCGACACCCTGGCCCTGGTCTCCCACTTCGACATCTTCTACATCTACGGCTTCGCCAGCGGGGGCTTCGTCTACTTCCTCACGGTGCAGCCGGAGACCCCCGAGGGCGTGGCCATCAACTCGGCGGGGGACCTGTTCTACACGTCCCGCATCGTGCGCCTCTGCAAGGACGACCCCAAGTTCCACTCCTACGTGTCCCTGCCCTTCGGCTGCACGCGGGCCGGGGTGGAGTACCGCCTCCTGCAGGCCGCTTACCTCGCCAAGCCCGGGGACTCCCTGGCCCAGGCCTTCAACATCAGCGGCCAGGATGACGTGCTCTTTGCCATCTTCTCCAAAGGCCAGAAGCAGTATCACCACCCGCCCGACGACTCTGCCCTCTGTGCCTTCCCCATCCGGGCCATCAACCGGCAGATCAAGGAGCGCTTGCAGTCCTGCTACCAGGGCGAGGGCAACCTGGAGCTCAACTGGCTGCTGGGGAAGGATGTCCAGTGCACCAAGGCGGTAAGGAGGCGCTCGCCTCACTCTCGTCCCCATCCGTGGTCCCGGCAGCCTCTTTCCTGCCGGCGCGCCGTTGCACACCCTGTTGTACCCAGCAGGAGTCTGAAATGAGAGAGGTTTTCAAGTTCCTGTTATCTGGTTGTGACCAGTAACACGGAGTCTGACCTATACCAGACACTTGGGGCATGTTTGTTGATCCATTGAGTCATTAGATTGATATGTATATATGTGTGTGTATATGTGTGTGTGTGTGTGTGTGTATATATATATATATGTACGTATGTGTGTATATGTATATGTCCATATATATGTGTGTGTATATATATGCGTGTGTATATCTATATATGTATGTGTGTATATGTATATATACATATATGTGTGTGTGTACATATATATGTATATGTGTGTATGTATATGTACATATATATGTGTGTGTACATATATATATGTATGTGTGTATATGTATATGTACATATATACGTGTGTGTATATATATGTGTGTATATATGTGGGTGTATATCTATATATGTATGTGTGTATATGTATATGTACATATATATGTGTGTATATATATATGTGTGTGTATATATGTGTGTGTATATCTATATATGTATGAGTGTATATGTATATATACATATATATGTGTGTATATATATGTGTGTGTATATATATATATATATATACATACATACACATATGTACGTGTGTATGTGTGTATGTGTGTATATGTATAGTGCCTGCATCATACCTGGCACACCGTTGTAGGCACTGCAGGCTTCAGTGGTGAACCAGACAGCAAAGTTCCCTGCCTTCATGGATCTTTCATGAGCGCAGTGAGATAAATAAATACATAAGGTGTGTTGTCTGTCAGAGGTCAGTAATTACTGTCGAGAAAAATAAAGTAGGGAAGAAGGAGAGGCAATACCCAAGAAGGTTGATTCATTGGAAAAGTGGCATTTGAGCAAAGACTGAGGAAGGTAAGGAAGTGAGTCATGTTGATATCTAGGGAAAACATTCCAGAGAAGGAGCAGCAAGAACAAAGAATTCAAGGCATGCTGGGAGTGTGTGAGGAGCAGTAGAGAGCATTCGGGAGAAAGAGTGGTAGGGGATGAGGCCGGTCAGTGGTGACGGGGACCAGATCGTCCACATGCAGGGCTCTGTGGGCCACTGGGAAGACAAGTGAGGGAGCCGAGGAGGCAAATGGATATGTAAGTTAGAGGAGCAGGAAAGGAGTCAAGCTTGACTGGTAGATTGAAGACTGGGGAAGAAGAATCAGGAGTCTGGACAAAGGGAAAAGAAGAGAGTAAGGGAGGCTCAGGATCCAGACCTGAGGACAACATATGTAAAAACATCAGTGGCAAACACTGTCCTGACAGAGGGTCAAGATGCCATCTAAGCGGTCACCACCGTGATCCATCCATCCATCCATCATCCAGCTGCCTACCCATTCCTCCCTCCATCCATTCAGCACCCACCCATCCACCCATCTATCCATCCATCCATTCATCCCTCTCTCCATCCTTCCATTCATCCTCTCTACCCATCCATCACCCATCCATCCATCCATCCATCCAACCATTTAATAAGAGGGTATTAAATATGTTCCGAGTGCCTATCACTGTCCTGGGCACTGGGGATGCAAACATAAAACAATGTGATAACTACTCTTACAATATCTCATGATCTAGTGGGAGAGAGAGAGAGAAAGGGAGCGATAAAGAGAGGGAGATAGTGGCTACGAGCTTGGACTTCAGAGACAAAGATCACAGTTCAGATTCTATCTGTGCCACTTCCTCGCTTCAGAAGTAATGTAACATCTCTACATTATCATCCGCGAAATGGGGCTCATACCGCCTGCCTCATGGGCTGATCCGATGAGATAATACATCACAAAGATTAGGGCCAGGTTAGGTTTACCATTATTAGTTAACTATTGTGATGTGTGACAAGTGCTAAGATAGATTTCTGTGCAAAGTGCTGCAAACTCTGGATCTGCAGCCTGGGGAAAAAAATCTGAGACCAAGGGGCCCATATGGCCTTCTGAGTATCCTAAATCGAGGGAGCCTACTGTTAGGACCAAAAGTCACTTCTTAAAGCAAGAAGACAGGTCATGCCTAGTCTATGCTTCTGTTCACAGCATCATTTGCTTGGTATGATAGGATAGTGGTTAGGACAATAGACTTTGAAGTCCAACGGATTTGTACTTAAAAATCAGTTCTGCCACTCAAAACTGTATCACTTTGGGCAAGCTATGTACCTGGTCTGAGCTGTATTTTTTTCATCTTTAATATAGAGCTAATAATACCCTCATGTATGATTATTATGGAGATCAAATAGAAAATGTTCATAAAATCCTTAGTGCAATCCTTGACACTTAATAAGCATTCAGTAAATGGAAGTTATAATTATTAATATTAGCCATAATAACAAAGAAACAGTTATTTGCTGTTATTTCACTTTTATTAAATGGGGACGTTGAATTGGATAATCTCCAGAGTTCTTTACGGCCCTGCAATTCTGTAACCTAGGGTCCCCAGCCAGTGAGAAAAAGCGGAAAGGGAATGCAAGGGTTAACCCCCTTTGCAGAGTCCTGCCTGGTTCCCATTGCCCAGAGGGGGCCTTGTCAGGAGGAAACCGCTGATTCCTGCCTGCTTCTGAGCCAGAGGGAAGAGGAAGCCACCACCCTTCTCTGGCTCCAGTGGCTTGCAGAGAGACAAGCCCGGGCTAGTGACCAAAGAGCAGCAAAGGCACTGGGAGAGAGGTGACAGTAGGCGGGACCAGGGCCTCAAAGAACAGCCCCTCATCAGCCCCCCTGCCCCACCCCTGAAAATCACACTCATCTGGTGCAAACTTTACAGCATGGTGGGCAGGGAAGCTGAAAGAAGAGCCACTTAAAATCCTTATCATCTAAGGAGTCCCAGACCTGGGCATCCAGAAATCTTTGGTGGCCTTGGAGAGGGTTAAGGATTGGTGAGAGAAGCTGTGGTCCCAGGGCTTAATTTTAACATAGTCTCTGGACTAGCATGGAGCTCTCAGATGAAGGACTTGAGCTTTGCCCCTACAAAAGCGATAAGGAAGAAGGCTGTCACTCATTGAGTGGAAGCGATGTACTGAAGACTGAGCTGGGCAATTTAAGTGTCATCTCATTTGATGTCATTTGATCCTCACTATAACCCTATGAAGCAAAGAGGATCATCCCCCTTTGGCAGATGGAAAAACAAAGGCTCACAAAGATGAAGTCAATTGCTTAAATCGACACAACTATAAATGACCAAGCAGGGGTTTGAGTTCAGTTCAGCCCATATGACTTCTGAGTCCAAGCTCGTTCTGTTTAGCCATGCTGCCGCTAAGGAAAGCCATAGTTCAAGCTGTCACCATTTGGGCAAAGATAAAGGGGCTTCCGATGTCTGGAAACACCTGACAATTTAGAGAAGAGAGAAAGAAATACCAGCCAACTCCAGGGGCTCAGGAAAAAAAAAAAAAACCCAAAAAACAAAAACAAAAACTCAAAAAACCATTTCCCTTACAGTTCTGGAGATTCTAGAATCAGGAACGATAAAGAGAAATCCACAATCACTGGCAAGGTTTTTTGCTTCTGTCGTCATTACTCAGAAACTGGCTTGGGCTATGCCTGTGCCCAGACTCTGCAGCCTTACCAGCCCTTTTGTGGAAAGGAAGCTAAAGCCTTGAATGAAGAACTTTCAGGACTAAAGAAAGCTTGACCATCACCTGGTCTAATACTTTCACTTTATAGATGAGAAAACTGAGGCTCAGAGAGGGCCCATGACATACCAAAGTCACATGGCTAATTAGTGGTAGAAACAGGACCACAATGTAGACTTCTTGTGTCTTACCAGGGTACCTGCTGCCTATGGTGTAGGGATGAGAAAAGAAAGTGGAAAACCTAAAAAGTGGCAACTGAGTCCTGCAACCTGACTTTCTAGGGAACTAGACATTTCCATCATTCGGTCTAGTGATGTGCTCATAAATATTAAATGGCTGGTTCTCTGCAGGCAGTCCGGGTGGGATGGGGACACTTAATTAGAAGCATTAGCCAATTTTTCTGGTGCAAATACTCCCACCACAGCTGATTTTAAGCCACCAGCGTGATGCCACTGTAGTTAGACACGCACACAGTCATCCCTTGTGAGCTGTCCAGCAGGCCACTGCTTTGCTCCCTTCTCGAGGAACTTATCCCTTCTGCTGTGTGGGTCTCCCCATTATTTAGAGTTGTTCAAGGTCATCCTTAACCAGAATATCAGTCCCTTTCCTAAAGAATGCATACACACACACACACACACACACACACACACACATAAGGGCAGCTCCTCCTACCAGTATCAGCCCTCTACAGAACACCAAGGAAACACAAGGTGCGAGTCTCTATTCCCGTTGGATCCGAGAAGGGAATGGAAGGGAAGTCCCTATTTTAGCCATCACATGCCCCAGCTCATAAACCAATTATTCCAAGGAAATAGACTGTCAGTGAGTGATGCACCAGCCTGCTGTTCCCTGGGAAGGGTGAGAGGAGGAAGCCGGAGACAGTTTGCAGGTTTCTCCCTCATGCTTTCTATGTTTCCCACAGTAGTCATTTCCTTCCCCCTCTCCGGAATACCTGTTCAGACCCAGAAGGAACAGCTGCTGCAAGACTCTGGGCTCTTTCTGGCCCAAAGTCTGCAGCCTCTGCCCGTGGGATTCTTGGTTGTGCGTCAACCGGGGTGCCTCGGAGGCCCCTCCTGGCCCAGCCCCAGGCTAGGCGCTGTGCAGGCAGGACAAACCCTTTGGCAGCCCCCCTCTTCCAGGAGCATGGTCTTTTTTGTTAACTGAATGCGATCTTAGAAATAATCCGCTTAATATCCCGTGTTCCCAACCCCCGAAGAGGATATGACTGTTCCAAGTTTACATAGCCACTTAGCAGCAAGGCAGAGGCTAGAATTCAGGTCTTCCCCCTTTGGGTTAAGCTATTCTTTCATTTGTTCAGGGTGATCGTCTTTCATAGATGCTCTAGTGTCCACCGAAATACACTCTTTTTTTAAAAACAAGTATTTATTTATTTATTTATTTTTAATTTTTTAAACGTTTTATTTTAGTTTTTTGAGAGACAGAGAGAGACAGAGCATGATTGGGGAAGGGGCAGAGAAAGAGGGAGACACATAATCCAAAGCAGGCTCCAGGCTCCGAACTGTCAGCACAGAGCCTGACGTGGGGCTCGAACCCACGGACCGTGAGATCATGACCTGAGCCGAAGTTGGACACTCAACCGACTGAGCCACCCAGACACCCCTAATGTTTATTTATTTTGAGAGAGAGAGAGAGAGAGAGTATGTGTGTGCACACAAACAGGGGAGGGGCAGAGAGAAAGGAAAGAAAGAATCCCAAGCAGGCTCTGCACTGCAGAGCCTAATGTGGGGCTCGAACTCATGAACTGAGAGATCATGACCTGAGCCAAAATCAAGCGTTGGATGCTTACCCAACTGACCGGTGCAGACACTCCTGAAAGACACTCTTTATACAGGCACACCACCAGTCCCTTCAAAAACCTGGTAATGGGAAGAATATCGCCTGTAGAATTATCTTTTATTTATATCTACATGAACATTATTGAAAACCTATCATGTACAACAGTAGAAATTGTATAATTTAACAAAATCTCTGCTGCACAGGTTATTTTGTCTGCTCCTCAGAAAAATGGTCAAGTAGTATCACAAATGAGGAAACTGAGGTCTATGTGACTTAAGTAACGTTGCCAAAGCATAAGGGCCTGTCCCATGTTTGATGACCCTTTTCGTTCTCTCCCCAGTATAGCATGGGGTGAATAATTGAATGGCTTAAAATTCCTTATGCCTAAAGGGAGACCTTGCAGCCCAAGACACAAACAAGAACCCCTCTCCAGTTGGTAGAAATCCTACGATGCTGCCTCCAGACTGAATCTCCTCTGTCTAAAGAGCAGGATCCCTATACAATGGTATGGTCTGCAGGGACACTAAAATGATCAGAAAATGAGTGCCCGAAATCAGCTTTCCCAGTTGCCCCTGGATCTCTCAGCAGAAGGGTAGATGGGTGGCTACAATATAGTGTGATAAAGGCTCTGGATCCTTCTCTCTGGTTTCGCAGGAGCCAACGTGGGATTTGCGAGTCAGTTGGTGAGATGCTTTTGTTTGAGGCGTATGTTAGGTTCCTGAACCCCGTGTCTGTACCTCTCTGAGGCCTTGTGCCCTAGGGCTGGTGGTTGGGTGTGGGCTCGTATAGGGACTCTGCCATACTTCTGCTGTCACTTACCCCAATTCCCTCCCTTCCCTCCAGCCCGTCCCCATTGATGACAACTTCTGTGGACTGGACATCAACCAGCCTCTCGGAGGCTCGACTCCAGTGGAGGGACTGACCCTGTATACTACCAGCCGGGACCGCATGACCTCAGTGGCCTCCTACGTTTACAATGGCTACAGCGTGGTTTTTGTGGGGACGAAGAGTGGCAAGCTGAAAAAGGTAAGAGTCTGTGAACCCAGACACGCCAATGCCTTCCAGCCCCTTCTGGAAGGTTGCTGTTGGTGGACATTTAACACAGGCAACTCTTCCCTTTCTTGGGCAGGGGGGTTAGCATGGGGGTGGGTAGGTAGGGGTTAATTTTGTGGCGTATCTTCTAGCTGCTTCTTCCAGTCATTAGTGAGTGAGTGTCTAGGGAACGTGAGCATATTTCGGTACTGCCCAGACGTCACGGGATTAGGAAGGTACATCACCCGAAGGGAGGGAGATAGAATCATCCTTTATCTCCAAATCAAGTAGAACCGATGCTTTGACCATCTGTATTTTGAATCGCCCACCTCACACATCCTTTCCCACAGTTTATAGAGTTGATTGTACTGGTCAGAAGTCTTTGCTGCGTCCTGGTTGAAGCAGGTCATGGGTCCCACATCCAAGGACCCAGGCAAAGGATCGTGCTGCTTTGATGATGGCCTGGGGTGGCTGGGTGACTTACCGCTCTCCTGCCTTTCCTCTTCCCACGATCACAGACTCTTCCCCGCCCTTCCACTCCCCGCGCCAGGCTTGAGCTGCCAGGAGGAAGTCGACATCTTATCTCATGCCTGCCCTGGGCCCCTCTGCCAGCTGGAGGGCACTGGCTGGCTGGGGCCGGCAGCACGGAAGGCTGAAACCAGCAGCTTGTGCCTGCTTGTCTAGCGCTTAGGGTGCAGAGACGAAGCACCGTCTGGTTCATTATGTGGGATTACAGCAGCCACATTCTTTCCGGTCCCAACTAATCCCCTTTTCCCAAGCTTACCCTTCTGCCACCTTTCCCCAGTCCCGCCACCTGTGGGTGCAAGACCTCACCGCATCTCATGCTTTGATGTTGACGTCACCCCTGCGGCCCTTTCCCCCTAATCCATTTAGAGCCTAGGGAGAGAGATGTCTTTGGGGAATGTGGAAGGAGGGTGGCAGGGAGGGAACCTGAGGAAGAATTTCCGCCTTCTGCTTGTGCTGAGCTCAGAGAAGGTGAGAAAAACAGGTCTAGGTTTGTGTGGAGGTGCTGAACTTTCCAGACCTCTTCTGGTTCGCCTGATACTAAGGTCCTTTAACCCTTTTCTCGCTCTGTGGAGAGGCTGTCACTTGTTTCTGTCCTGTGCCCCTACTCTGCCTGGGACTGTGGACCTTGGCTTGCCCTCTAGGCACAGGGAAGAGAGTATGGGTGTGGTTCCCCCACTTGCCGTCCCAGAATGGGGGGAGCGGGGAGTTGCCTGAGGAGACTCTACCGAGATTTAAAAGTGGCATATTCCACTGGGCAGCGTTGAGGGTGAACCTCTAAGGCTGGCGACTTCCCTGCAGGGTCATCTACCTGTTCAGCCAGGTGGAGAGTACCTTGCTTGGGAGCCTGGGGCCGAGGAGCCTACAGGGAGTTGAAATGCAGCCTGAAGTCTCTCTGTCAAGCCATGCACCCTCAGGTCAAAAGATCCATCCAGAGGAGCTCCTCTTACAAAGTCATCTGCCCACAGAGACCGCCTTTTTCTAAATCGCACAAAGGTTTCCTGGGGGCCAGCGGCATCCACACGCAGGCTGGTGTTCCGTCTCCTCCCCTGTTCTTCCGGTGCCTTCCCTCCCTGTTCTGGATCGTTTGTGTGACTGTTGGTCTCCTTTATTCTCTTGAAAGCTCTGTGCAAGCCAGGGGTCGTGCTCTATTCGTATTTATTTACCTCCTTCTGCCCGGTTCTTGCACCAAGTGTTTACACAGGGGAGAGGCCCTGAAAGTGCTTTTGAAAAATAGAACCATTCTGGGGCACCTGGGTGGCGCAGTCGGTTAAGCGTCCGACTTCAGCCAGGTCACGATCTCACGGTCCGTGAGTTCGAGCCCCGCGTCGGGCTCTGGGCTGATGGCTCGGAGCCTGGAGCCTGTTTCCGATTCTGTGTCTCCCTCTCTCTCTGTCCCTCCCCCGTTCATGCTCTGTCTCTCTCTGTCCCAAAAATAAAATAAACGTTGAAAAAAAAAAAATTAAAAAAAAAAAAAGAAAAAGAAAAATAGAACCATTCTAAGACATCTGGGATATCGTCCGGCCCAGTACGCACATAGCTCGGCAGAAACACTGAGGCCCAGATAAAACCAGTGAGTTGCCCAAGCATAGAGACCAGGACAAGTTGCTTCTTGCCCTGACAGTCCTTTTGACACCCCCTTTTACTTAAAGAAGCAGCCACAGAGCACGGGGAGGGAGGATGAGAACAACCTTCAGGCCCAGGCTTGTTGAGGAGGTCAGCCAGGGACCAGTGCTCCCATTCTTGACGGTCCGGGGTCAGACTTAAGGAATGGACATTTGCCGAACGGGCGGACGAGGGCCGAATGAAGCAAGAACGATCCAGCCAGACGCAAAGCAATCCTTGTGCCGACGTTCCCCTATCTCTGTACGTCTTGTACACACAGGGGGCTGCTTGGGGCAGCTTTCCAAGCCACACACCCAAGTTAGCCAAGTTCTCTTGGCCTTGTTGGAATCTCGGCAGACGAGTCGCCACGGAGGCAAGTCAGCGGGTTCAAGGGCAAGGCTAGGGGCGTGGCTGCCCACGGCTTGTCCCAACCTGCAAGTTGGCTGCTCCTCTCAGCCTTCACTTGGCCTTTCTTTGGCTGTTTCTATGAGCTCATAACACCCCTCCTTCTCCTGTGCAGCCCGCCCTTCCTTTCCACCCACGCTCCTTTGAGGCACCTGATACTTACACCCACTGGCCTCCCATTTACCCACCCACTTGCCCTCACTCCCTCCAGAGCAACAGCCCATGAGGAATTTGTGGAATGTCCCCAGGAAACTCTACCGTGGCCCAAACCCCATAGCTCTTTCAACACAGGAAGGAAAATAAAGGAAAAAAGAAACGAGCTAAGAGCGTGGAGAGGGGAGGGAAGCAGGGTGCGTCAGAACCGCTCACTTCTTCCCTGCCTGACCAGGCATCTGTCAGACCGCCGGACTGCCCTCATCCAGTGCAGCCATAGGAACAGGATGTCCCTGTGTGGGGACGTGTGGAGGAAGTGGAGACTCACCAGAAGTAGCATGACCATGAGGTGCTCTTATGTGCTGTCACATGCTTGCTCATGTACCGTCCTCCGCTAGACGCGGAGCATCCCAGACTAGGCCCCTGCCTCCTGAGTCACAAACACGTGGACAGAACAGGCAGAATAAGGAGGAGACCTCAAAACCAAGGTGTGCAATACCGGCCTAGGCTAAGGGTCAGTGCATCACAGGTGATAAGACAGGCCGTGACTCACCCCAGGGATGGAACAATGGCAGAGAAACCAGCCACGGAAGTGTGACCAACCTTGAAGCCTTTACTGAAGAGGAGGAATAGCAGAATTTGCTTAAAGACCGAACGGGACAGAAAACGAATGAATTGACCAATGGGTGAGAGAGAAGGGCGTGCTAGACCTGGGGTGCCGCCCCGAGAAGGTGCAAACCGGTGCATGCAAGGTCTAGAGGGCACAGAGGGGTTTGGGAGATTGGTGAGGGGAAAGTCAAGGCGGAGCGCTGTGAGCGTCTGGCCCTGAGAAGACCAAGTGAAAAGGATCTTGGGGGTTTTGCTGACTCCAAGGTCAAGGGAGCCAACTGTGTGATGCAGCTTTCCTGATGTTAATTAGTCTTCACCGCGCTAACAGGAGAAGAATTTCCAGGTCATGAGACATGCTGGACTTAGGCTATGTGAAGAATATTCTTAAGAGGATAATAACTCAAGGAAAGAAGAGTGAAGGAGGAAGCAAACCAGCTTTCTTCAGATAATATAATTTACTGAGCACTTATGTGTCAGGTGTTATTCTGAGAGTTTTATATCTATTAACTCACTTAATGTTGACCTGACTCTATGAGGTAGGTGCTGTTATCACCTCCATTTTACAGATGAAGAAATAGAGTCCAAGCAAGGTAAAGGCATTCATCTGAGGCCCCAGAGCTAGTAAATGGCAGAGCCGGGATTTGAACCTTCATCTGGTTTCCCAGTTTGCGTGCTTAGCCATTAAGCTGTGGAAAGTCAATTAGACTGACTTGGTGTGGCTCCAGAGGGCAGAATAGAACCAACGGGCAGGAGTTATAATAAAGCACATTTGTACTTATTATAAAGAGGAAGTTTCTGGTAGCCAAAACTGTCCCAGCATGGAGAGAATTGACTCAAGAGGGAATGAGCTCCTAGTCAGTGGAGATAATATTTTTTTAAATGTTTTATTTATTTTCAAGAGAGAGAGAGGCAGAGCACAAGCCGGGGAGGGGCAGAGAGAGAGGGAGACACAGAATCCGAAGCAGGCTCCAGGCTCCGAGCTGCCAGCACAGAGCCCGACGCGGGGTTCGCACGCACGCACCGTGAGATCGTGACCCGAGCCGAAGTCGGTTGCTTAACCAACCAACCAACCAACCAACCAGGCCCCCCAGGCAGTGGAAATATTTAAGCAGAGACTGGACAGTCACCGACCAGGCGTGCTGTAGAGGGGCTCCTGCACCCACCACGTGACCTTTATGCCACGACTATTCCACGGACTCCCTCAGTAGAAGGGCAGGCTGTGGCAGAGAGGAAGCACAAAGAGAGGGAAGCCAAGGCACCCTGGGTGTGGGCTTTGAAGTCACAGGTTGGGTTCAGCTTGCTCCCAGAATGTAGCAGAAAGCCCTCAGCATCCAGGAAGAGGTGCTGGGCACAGACAGGGCAGGGCAGGCCTGGGGCGAGATGTAGGGGAGGGGAAAGCAGGATATTCTGCGGGGCGGGGGGCGGGGAGAGGGCACAGCGGACTGTGATGACACCCCGCCCCTAGGCTAAGGGCAGGCTGAGAGTCTAGACTGAGAAGGGAGGCAGGGAGCTAATGTCGAAGCAGATGGAAGAGGCATAGCGGCCACAGGAAGTGCAAACTCATTGGTTAGGACTTCCCAGCTGGAAGGGAGGAGCCCAGGAGGCGGTTCGAGCCTAA
The DNA here is from genome assembly GCF_023721935.1 of Panthera uncia. Classification (NCBI taxonomy): domain Eukaryota; kingdom Metazoa; phylum Chordata; class Mammalia; order Carnivora; family Felidae; genus Panthera; species Panthera uncia. The sequence goes on from NC_064813.1 coordinate 33,675,181, forward strand.
GTCTTGGGGCATAGGAGGGCAGGAGGTAGGCTGAGGAGACCGAAGCTACCAGGACGTGGGAGGGAGGACTCTCTCCAGGTTCAGAGCAGAGTCCTGGTTCCTTGTCTCCCTGCCTCAGTCCCAGCTTTATATCCCCGCGCGTCTCCCTTAGCCCCTCAGCCCCGGGGCCTTACACAGCAGCGGGCCTCGTTGGCTGTCTGTTCTCTGTCCCCACTGGAAAGCTCCCCTGCTCCTCAGGGGCTGGTGAAGTGTCCTTTACCCTGCCCCTTCAAGCACTGTGGATAGCACCCTCCTCAGACCCCTCACAGCATGTAATTTTGCTCTGACGGCATCCGACATGGGAGCAGCTACTAATGTGTCCACTTATCTTGAGATTCACAGACCCTGAAGGACAGGGACCCTCTTTTTCACATTTACGTCACCCTTTCCCGTGGTCAGATCCAACATCTCTCACACATTAGGTGCTCATTAAATTTAGCTCCCGTGTATTGGGAACCGCCTTCATGCCAGACCCCCATTTGCACCGACTGGGATAGAACCAGATGCCAAGAGTGACTGCTGTTGATGTGGCCGGTTTGCAAGGGAAGGAAGCTATGCTCTGGTGGATGTGTCAGGGGGTGGGGTGGCGGCGGGATGAGGAGTCAAGAAAACGGGAGAGCTGCTGGTGGGTAACAGGGAAAAGAGTCTGAAAAGGACATGTGGACGAGGGTGGGCGGTACTCTCAGAGACGATGACCGGGGTGGAAGAAGGGGACCGTGTTTATACTGTTGCCTGGAGATGCCCAGAATAGCATGGCCAGCCATCTGCCTCCTTTGGATCAGATGTGGGTTTGCTGACAGCAGGGAGCAGGTGCAAAGGCCCAGGTAACCACTGCCCTGCCCCCATCCTGCCAGCCCTCTGTTTATAGGATTCTCGGACGGCTTTAGAAATCCACAGAGACTTAGCCCTCTTCAAGTTCTGGGGAGAGCCCTGGCCTCTTCTGGCACCACCTCCTTTCCCATTAGCTAACCAGCATGGCCGCGGAAATGCCTGAGAAATTCTTGAGGAAAATTCTGTCTTTCCCTGAGGGACATACCAACCAACCCAAGGTCTCCAGTCCGCAGCCCACAGGAAGCCCCGGCGTCCGGATCCCATTCTTCTTTTTCCAATTTCACAAACGGTTTGCTCAGCAAAGCCAGGAAAACTGAAGCTCCTTTGCAGGAGCGGCTTAGGCGCTGGAAAGAATCCATCGAGAGCACCAAAGTAATAACGTTCCTAAGCTCCAAGGTGACTGCTCAGTTTTTTGATAACACTTAGTGTTTTTGATAACACTTAGTTACAAGATACTCTTCTGCTTTTCATCTAGAAATACTTCAATTGCGTGTGGCCACGGGCCCCTACATCTCTGCCCCATTTTGCAGATGTGGAAAACTGAGCCACGGAGATATTAAGTATCCCACCCAAGGTTCTACGGCCCCTCCGTTGGCAATCTTGACATTGGCACTCATACATCCTCCCCAAACACACAGAAGTTCCGAACCTGTTACTTGGCTTCCCCATGGGGTGGAGTCGTCTTGGTGGACAGAGGGCCAAATTGGATGAAAAGCTGAGAAACATGCCTTTCTGTCTGTGCCAGCCCCACCAAACAATAGCCACTCGTTCCTCTGAGTGGAAATGATTCACTCCTTTCTCAGTGTGAACCCCGGATCAAGTAAACAACCAAGGCTGCGGGTCCAGTTCTGGTAGACCTCGGCTCTCCTGGCCCTCGTGACGGCCAACCCGACGCCCTACCCCTCCTCGGGCATCTCAGCAGTGCTGGGGGCTGGGGTAGTGTGGGGCAGACACCCTCGCCCACTTCCCCAGAGCCTGCATGGAAGAGCCGGGGTAGTGGCTCTGAGCTCACCACCCCATCCCTGGTAATGAGTTTGGCTCCCTGCCCAGGCTCCCACCGCCAAGCGCGCTGTTTGTTTTGTTGTTTTATAGGCCTCTTGGGTCCCAAGAACTGGTCTTCTGAAAGCTGGGAACGGCAGCACTTGGTCGGCACCCGGAAGGAGGCATATTTTTACAGAATCCCCCCACACCCCCACCCCGGGCCACCGCATCCCTCCGCTTGACCATGACAGGTGGAGAGAGAGGGGGCGTGGGTTTCTATCCAGAGCCCCAGCTGACCCCGGGGAAGGAAGTCCTGATCTCCCGGAGCCATTCTGAAAGGGGAGAAGCTACAGATTCATTTATGTTGTGCTCCTTTTGTGCAGCTCCAATGTATGCTTGAGTCCTGGCCCGTCCCTGGAGCAGGCATCAGGCTGTGTATTCAGCAGGCTGCTTGGCAATCCAAGAGTGGGCCCCTGGAGCTCAAGGCTTTATCTCAGGACAGGTGAAACACAGGAAACTGTGTTTCAGGGCCGAGGTGGGGGAAGGGGAAATGATTCAAGCTCACAGAATCCAGGTGACCCACATAGTTTCCACCGAAAATTTAAGGGGCCAATGTGCTAAGGGGCAGAGCTCTCATCTTTAGGAAAATACAAAGCACATCCTTTGAGGCCACTGAGCCTTGCCTGCCCTTCGATACAGGACATGGGACGTGTATCTCAGGGTTGGAAGGGACCTCCAGGGACCATCTGATCTGTTCTGCCTGCAGGTTAGAAACCGATTTGCATAGGAAGAGTGTATGAGCTTGTGGGCTATAGTCCTGACCTTAGCTTCAGTGTCCTCATGTAAAGTGTGAGCAGTGACAGTATTTGCCTTGTGACAGTCTGATGGGGACGAAGTGAAATGATTCATTCCTGAACTATAAATGAGCGAGTACCTACTATGTGCCATTTTCCGGGTCTGCAGTTGTGGACAAAAGTGTCAGAAATGTCTGTCCTGTTGAAGTCTATATCTTACTGTCGGAAGACAGACCAAAAATAATTAATTAACAAGTAAGCACAATATATACTATGTTAGGAAGAGGAAAAGCGCTAGTAGAACAAAATAGAGCATAACGAATTAATCCGTGTATAGCCCCGTGCCAGGTTTGAGCATATTTGCTCTTTTTTTGTTGTTTATTTTTTATTTTTTTATTTTTTTTAACGTTTATTTATTTTTGGGACAGAGAGAGACAGAGCATGAACGGGGGAGGGGCAGAGAGAGAGGGAGACACAGAATCGGGAGCAGGCTCCAGGCTCCGAGCCATCAGCCCAGAGCCCGACGTGGGGCTCGAACTCACGAACCGTGAGATCGTGACCTGAGCTGAAGTCGGTCGCTCAACCGACTGAGCCACCCAGGCGCCCCTTTGTTGTTTATTTTTGAGAGAGAGAGAGAGAGAGAAAGAGGCAGAGAGAGCCCAAGCAGGGGAGGGGCAGAGAGAGAGAGAGACAGAGAGGGAGACACAGAATTCTAAGCAGGCTCCTGGCTCTGGCTGTCAGCACAGAGCTGGACAGGGTGTTTGAACCCATGAACTACGAGATCATGACCCGAGCTGAAGCTGGACACTTGACCGACTGAGCCACCCAGGCTCTCCGAGAATATTTGCTCTTAAATATCACTACTGGTGTTACTTAACTTGCGAGTCTCAATTTATTTCTTCTGTGGAGTGGGGGTAGTAAGAAACACTTTGCGTAGTCGTCCGAAGGACTGAGCGAAGTCGTGTATGAAAAAGTGTTTAAACTATAGTGCTTGGCATAACCGTGCTTTGCGTTATTGTTACGAACATCTTTGAGGCTTTCCCCAAATCCCACTTCTTGTCTGACTCCCTTGGGGGGAGTGGAGCTGTCACATCAGCCTCCTTTTTTAGTGACATGTTTGCAATGTCAGATAGAGGAAGAGAATCCTGCCCCCTTCCTCCCAGCCCTGAGTCATGGGAAAAAATATTTAGAAGACTAGACCAGCTGAGCCAAACTAATCTAATCCTGTTGGACATTGGCACCCAGCTGCATTAGTCACCAGTGAGAGCTTTCCGAGAGTTTCACCAAACAATATGAACTGACCCCGCCCCAGGGCGGGGCCGGGGGAAGCGGCTGGTTGCTCTTGCCGCTTTGCAGAGTTAACTAGAATAGAGCCATTCTCTGTCCTTTGCATACTCCCAAGCAGACTACAATATCCTAGTGCTGTACCCCCTGCCTCAGATTAACTATGGAGTTGGGGGGGCAGGGGAGGGACGGGGGGCGCCTAGTTTCCTCAACTGGTCCACTGATGCTGTCTTGCAAGATGTCTCTGCATATCAGAGATGACAGATGTAAAGTACCGATTACAGAGCCCGATGCATAGTAGGTGCTTAATCAAAATGGCAGCCATTGCTGCTGCTATTGCTATGAATGTGACTCACACGGGTGTTCCTGCTACTACTTCTGTGCTATCACCATGCTTTTCTTCCAGGGCCCGGTGCCCCTTGGATTCTATTAGCTCATTAATCCTGTAACATTTTCTGATGAACAGGAAGGGTCGGGATATTTCTCTGCGCTGTCGCAGATGATGATATTGAAATTCAGAGAGGTTAAGGGCTTGCTCGGGGCTCTGGGGTCAATCAAGGGAAGATGTGGGAACTGGAATCGGGGCTACAAATACTTCACATGGAGGTGGGCCCAGCATACACCTAGGTCACTTCTACAGTCCAAGATGAGGAAGTTGAACTCTTGCAGCTGCTTAAACTTTGGTTGCCTTCTTACCCTGGGTCCTTCTATCGTGTGCTGAGAAAAACAGGAAATACATGGAGACACAAGGTGGTGAAGGTCGATCTCAGTTTCTGTCCTTTGAGGCCCTTCCTAAGATTCCATGCCCCTCCTAGCATGGCCTCTAGAAAGGTCTGTAGGCTCCAAGGTAGGACAGAACCTCAGGAGTGCGTGTCTCTGTGCTTGTCCTGCTCAGCCTCCACTCCTGTACCATGTTGTGGTTTTCTAAATTGAAGGTTACTGCCACCAGCTAGGTGTCCCCATTTCACCCGGAAGGACAGGCCTTAGTAACAAATTGGGGATTCTCACCTTTACAGTTCAGGGGTGGGTGAGAACAGCAGCCCCTGGGAGGGGGAGGGGGGGAGGAGTTGGGCCCCAGCAGGGGGCAGGGCCCCCAGGGAGAAAGTGGACTCCCTCATGCAAGGTAAGAATCTTGTCCTGATTTTATAGCTGGAAAGGACCTCAGAGACTGGTCCAGCCTCCAGACTTCGCGTGGGTGAGATAGCTATTGTTATGTTTTATAGATGAGACAGCTGATGCCCAGAAAAGTGACATGATCCGCTCAAAATCACTCAGGTTCTTAGCATCAGAGGCAAGACTCAAATCCAGGGACTTCAGTTCCAATTTGTGGTCTTTTCTCTTTCTGTCATGTGGAAGAATATTCCCCCTGCACGAAACCTCAGATTAACCTCCACCTTTCCCTGCCAGGCAAGCATTCCCTGAGCAGAACCTATGGGGTCATTCTCTTGGGGACAAGAGTCTAGCTGTGCTTTCTGTCCCAGGCCTGACTTGGGAGAGGGGAGGGGCGGTGACCAGCATCCAGGAACCCTCATTCCACTGCCTTGGGGACCTTAGCTGAGCCTGGCCAGCAAGGAGGTGTACTTAACCACAAAATGCTTGCCTTGGGGCTGAGATGTTCTGACATATCAGAACAACACTGAATTGGGAGTCTCAAATCTTACATGTTAGTCCTCTCTAGACATGCCACGTTTTGGGTGGGTTTTTTATGGGGGGGGGGGGGGGAGCAGGTTCTGTTATAACTTTAGCACTTACTATGTGCTAAGCGCTGAGCTAAGTGTTGTTTGTTTTTTGTTTTTTTTTCAGTTAAGCCTCTTAGTACCCTAGTAAGAGAAGGTTGAATATTCTGTCTGTTTTCCGTACGAATACACTGAGGCCCAACAGAGTTACATTGCTACTTAGTCACATTGCTACTTAGCGGACAGCTGGAATGTGAGTCCAGATCTGGCTCCAGACCTGTGCCTTGTTAACCCCTAGCTTTAGCACCCTGTCGGTCTTCTATTCGAGCCCGTTGGTCCATCTGTAACCTACCACCTGCCCTTCAGAGCGATGCGAGAAGATGCACGAGAGAAGAGCAGAAGGGCCAATGCTTTTACACTCCTTCGAGCAAAAGTGCCCTGGAAACCCGGGACACGGCAGCTGTCACCTCGGCACACGCTGCCTTGTATCACCCCCTCAGGCCTCCTCCTCCCCCTCCCCACCCATCTCAGCCTGGGCCACAATGGATGGGGTGGCAGGCTTTTGTGCCACACGCAGTCCCCAGCTGACTCCCCTTTCTCCAGGCATCATTGTTTGCCGGGAGCCTTCTGAAGGGAAGACAAAGGAGTGTGGCTGACAAGGCCAAGAGCTGCCGTGTAAAGCGTGGGGCCTCAGCCCATCACCCGTGCGTCCCTGGGAGCCCTGGGGCTCTTCTTCAAAGATGCTGTCTGGGATCTTTTGTGTGCCAGTCATACCCATTCAGAGCTGGCAGGGCAAAGGTTCCTGGGGGGGTGGTAGGAGAACACCGAAAAATGGAGTCATTTTGATCTGGCAAAATTGGAAGAGACATTAATGCAATAGTTAACAGCTAGGGGGATGGGCCCGAATGCTTGTTCTCTGTTTATGGGGCTTATGCAATTCCATCAATATTGATGCCTGATGCCTTTGATTCTGACACTAATCATTGCTATGAATTAAATTTGCAGCCATATAATTAGGATTGCTATTAATAGGGCCCTGAGCTAAGCACTACGATGCCGCATGTCTTTTTCTTGATAGAAAATGGCATCCTTGGAACTCTGCTAATGGGGCGCACCTGGGATTTGCCAAGAATGATGTGAAAATTATACATTCTATATTTGTATTGGGCCTTTACTGAAATACCAGCAAGCAAAGGTGAGGCTGGAGGAAAGGTTGTCTCCTGCCCAATGCTGTGGGCAGCAATTAGGTGGGTCTTCAGTTCTATAAAGTCTTTAGGAATGGATATTCCAGAGCCAATGTGGTTGCTCATGGTCAAGTCCTCGGATACTTCACTCAGGAAGGTCTTCCCAAAGTCTAATTGAGAATCCCCAATTTGTTACAAGGCAGCTTAGGCTAAGAGACTGGATACTGTGGTGCTTCTTTAACATGGCTATGAGTCACCTGAGGGAAGAGGAATGTTTCTTTATGCTCTAAGCTTGGTTGAAAGGGGCCGAGCCCCTACGGATAGGCCCAGTTGGGCCTCATTTCTAGGCAGCTGATTGGGCAAGATCCCCACTCACAACTGATTCCGAGGCCCCCTACCCAGAGAGTTCTCTGGACCACAGAGCCCTGGTTAACCTCACAGGTAAAAGAACCCACTGCTACACACGGTAGGAAAGAAAGAGCTCTTTCTCATGATGAGATGCTTTTCTAGGTAAATTTGTAGCACGTTTGTCTACTGGGGTGTCCTGTCTGTGATTCGCAGCAGTCCCCCGGTTCAGCAGTACCCCATTCACCCTCAGTCTGGGTGATTCATCATGCACACGAGGCTTCGCTAACCCTTTGCTAACAAGAGCACATGTGGTGACCCCCACCCCCCGCCTTATCACTTGGAATAATAATATGCACCAGTTGACATAAGGGATGCATTAGTCCCTGCTCTTTTGACCTTCAGACTGAAAATAATTTGTCCTCCAAATCATCATTTATTGATTTTTGTCCTCTCATATTTTTAAGTCCTCATGAGAAGACATTGGTTTGAGTTCAAGTCTTAACCCTACTATTTATAAAGCATATGACCCTGGCTACGTTCCTGAACCTCTTGGAAACTGGGAGTTGAAGGTGATGATCATACTGTCTGCTTCATAAAGATGATAATAAGGTTCAAAAAGTATCTGAATTGCTTATCACAGGTCTTTTGCACCTAAGAACATTCCCCACTCCCCTCTTCTCTGTCTCCTGTCACAGAGACCCAGGTACGGAGGACGATGGCTTCAGAAGAATGCCACTTTATCTTCCTCCCCTGCTCAGGGACAGCACATGGAAAATCAATTCCTCCAAAACAGATGGTGTGCTGGAACATGAGTTCCACATGTCCTCGGTCCTTTCACCGCACACTGAAAGGCTCAACAGGGAATTGAGGTCCTTGAGGACCTTGACCATCCTTGAGGTCAGGGCCGACGGCTCCCACACTACTCACAGAGTACTTGGAGGCTGTGGGGAAAGGGGTGAGACCATCTGAACATCACCTAGAATAGAGGCTCTTTTTACACAGGATTTGTATGCCTTTCTGCCTTCTGCAGCACACATCCACTGTACGTCTGACCACTCCGTGCAGGTGCGTGCTTACAGGCAAACGTGTGGATAGCCAGCCATTGGCCAACGGCCAACCTTAACCAGAGATGCAGATACTTTTTCACATGAACCCCTAGAACACAGTGCGTGTGGCTGAACCCTCGAGTACCTGAACTTTTCATTAATTAACCAACAAGTGTTCTACTCTTCATACCCGAAGTTGAGAGGGGATGGAGATTCTTCCTGGGCTATTGTTGGAGTTGCAGTTGCTTTTGTTTCCACTAGGTAGAGAACACTAATCACAGAATTTCAGTCCCTTAATATTGGAAATTAGCCTGAGGTTGCACAAGTACACGGTTACTCATATATGCCTTCAAGCACGCATTCAACATAATTATACTCACCGCGTTCGGTTGTCTTGTCACTTGCAAGGTCTTGGCTCATGCGAACAAGACCCAAAATTGGCTCACCCGAGGAGGCAGTATCATGCACCCACAGATCCTCCTGCACCTCCAGTCCTTCCAGGAGGTACTCTGGAAGCCATAAAACAGAGTAGCTTCAGTCTCGGACAGACTGATGGTATTCCCAGAGGAATGGCCACAGTCAGAGAAACAGAGGAAAAAATATGCCCAACCTCCCCCTACCATCAAATCAAAGAAATAAAAAATCTGTCTCCTTGGTGCCTCCCCAATATTTATGTCTGAGCTCAGCAGACACCCCTGGGCTGCAGCCAGTCTGTGTATTAGCATTAGTCCATTACGCTTTTTATGATGCATGTTACCCACCCTCCACCCCCCCGTGCAACATTTTATGACTGTCCTTTTCATTTCTGGAAAGAGCTTCACAGAATGGCAGATGCCTGCATTTCCCCACTCTTTGGGGAGCTATTTGTAGGCAGCCTGTCCCAGGCCATAAACAATGGGAGATAAACCACAGCCAGTGGCAGTAAATGCATCCAAGGCCAAGGAGGTGCAAAAGTAGGGGGGGCTTGGGTGAGCTTGGTGCTGTGTGTACAAGGCCAGTGGCCAGGGGTTCTGGGGTAGATGCTACCCACAGAAGGAGAGCCGAGGGGCTGGTGTGGAAATGGGATGTCTCCCAGATTTCCACGAAAGTTAGAGGGCCATCCTACCACTCTCCCTCATGCCTGTCCCCCCCCCCCCCCCCTGAGGGCACTGGTCCCCTAACTGTGATCAGAACCAGTGAACTTTCCAGTGAGAAGAGGATCCTTCCCTTCGGTGTCATTCTCTCCTGCCTGCTCCTGTTGCTACATAGATTACTTTGTGCCACTCATCTCCCGTAGATGCTTCTGGATCTTGGAGCAACTCCCTGCAAGTTTCTCTTGCCTTCTCCCACCCTCTCTCCCCATGACACTCATCCCAACCTCTTCCTCCTCTAATACTCTTTCCCTTTTTCATGCCCAAGACCAACTCTTACCAATCAATCACCACTACTTCTAGCTCATTAAAACTTCAGCCAGGACTCTGGTGGCCATGGCAGTGATATTTATCTATTTCAGCTTTGAGCTGCACCCACCAGCAAGTCACTTGTGACGCTGCAGGAGACGGCACCTGGAGCCAGCTTTGCTCCATAAAAGGCACCCCTGGGAGAAGAAAACCAAATTCTGAATGAATAATTGGTCGAGTAGAGATTGCAGATTCTTCCTACACACACAAACAGCAACTGAAAGCAAAGAATAAAGCAAAGATAAGAGGGGGGTAGGATGTGGAGAAGAAAAGCTGGCAAGGCCCTGAATTATTAGCGCCTTGAATGGTTTTCTTTCTTATCAACCCCGTCTTAGGGGCAGGACGTAGACAGAGGGTGGAGGTGATGTTCTTGTTCTCCTCCTTATTTGGTTTTGGACTCCACATCAAGTGGAAACATGTAGATGAAAGTGATGTGCGTTTAAAATGTATGTACACATCAGACTGCTGGAGATAGTAGCTATTATACTGCGTGTATGTTTTTTTGCAGTAAGCTGCTAAATTATTTATTGGGCACTGGGCTTTAATCTCGTAAACCTGCCTGCGGGCCCCAGGCACCGGCAGCCTGAGCACTGCATAAAACACATACGTCGGGCGGGCTGCACAGAGCACTCTGGTGACTCTGGGTAGTGATTGTTCATTTTCACTTGTTCCCCCCGCCGCCTCCGATCAGCTCATTAACAGCAGGCAGACCCAATCAAGAGCCTTCTCGTTTCCCCATCACTGAGAATTTGGAAGTTGATTTGCACCTCCAACCTGAGCACAACCTTAGCAAGAGGCTATTCCCAGAGGCTGTCCTTAGCTGAAGGATAGGAGCCATAGACGAGGGAGTGGATGGATCCAGAGCCACTGGATGTTGCTAGGATTGTCCAGAGCTAAGCGCCCTTAAGCTATGAGTTCCCCCCGCAACTTCAAAAACTCATCGATGGGTGGCTGGGCGAATCATTGCATATCTCGGGCCTGAATTTGTCCCTTTTAAGTAAAAGTGGTCTCCATTATCGTCTCTGGTTCCCAGTCCAGAAGGTACCTCTCTTGGTATGAATCTCCTATCGTCTCTGCATGCCACGATAATAACAACACCCTTAAACGTGTTTAGTGGTTTCAGGAATATAAAGAGCTTTCGTATATATTTTACCCATGCTGACTGAGCTCATCCAGTAATCCTAACAAGCCACTGGTTGTTGATTTTAGGGATGAAGAAACTGGCCCAGAGGGGTCAAGTGATTTACCCAGCATCACCCAGCAGTGGCACTCACATTGGAACCTAGATGCCCATCCTTGGTCTGTTCTAATCATTGCCTAGATATGGAAGCTCACTAGCATGAGGCTAGTGTGGAAACTGAGGCACAGATCATTTTTGACAGCCAGTTCACCTCGGGCTGTGTGGGGGCAGCGTTAACACCCTTGTCATAGAAGGTTGTGCTTGAACCCGGGGCCTCTGCTCTTTCTGAGCAAACGAAGCAATATTCCAGGACTGTCTGGGTTTCACTATTCACTGTACTGTGACCCCCCCCCCATCTTAGATCTCCCCTTTGCAAGACACAGAGGGAGGGAGACCCGATAGGAAGATACGGCAGAAGTTGAATGCACGGCATTTTAAACCTGTGTTCCAGGACTCAGGGGGCCATGATATACCAAAAAAAAAAAAAAAGAAAAGAAAGAAAGAAAAAAATGTGATGTAAACATTTACATATCTCTAATTTTTATGTGGACACCCCATTGCTTGCATCAGATTCTCAAAGCTAAAAATACGAAACTAAAATGTTAAGACTCCTTATCGAATGGCTTTTAAACAGTGTGCCTCTGAGCCCTAGAGTGACCCAATCCCCCATCTCCACCCTTTTTTAATCAAAGCATCTTGCTCTCCTCTGTTTTTACATATGTCAGGGTTATGAGCCTGACTTTTTTGTTGCTGCTTAAGAAAAACAGGTTCAAATGACAGACGACGAAATGCTGGGCTAAGTAGTAGTTAAGAAGAGTCCAGACCCAAGAGCCAAAATATCCTGGAGGCCACTCCTGGCTGTGCCCATTCGTGTATGGTGACGTAGTAAGTAAGAGTCACTTCACTTCTCTGTGCCTGACTCCCCATCTGCACATTGCACACTAGTTTCTGCCTCCCAGGCTTGTTGTGAGGGACATGGAAATGAGTGAATACATGTAAAGCACACAGATCAGTGTCCGCAGTAGAATCAGTGCTCAATAGGTCTATCCTATTATTGTTATATGTATTGTCATCGCCCTTTTTCCTTTCCCTGTCCCTCAGCAGTTTTAGGACCTCAGCTGTATTTATCATCTCTGTGCCTATAGTACCAACCAATGTAGCAGACATTCGGTAAATGTTTAAAAAGGAAGAAAGGAAAAGGAAGGAATGGGGAGGGGGAGGGAAGGAAGAAATCCTAAGACCCGGGTCATCTCTCTGTTCCAGTGTGAAGGCATCTTCTCGAAGTGAGTCAAAGGGGCTTCTAGGTGTGAGCCATGCCACCAAGGAAGGTAGGACCTAGGGGCTCCTACCGACGTCTGTGGCTGGCCGCGGCAAAGGATGAGGTTCTCTGGGAAGTGCGTGTGATTCCAGCCGTCACAACTCATACACAGAAATTCAAGCCATGGTTGCTGCAGGAGAACCCCTTTGGGACTGGCCTTTCCCAGAGGGGAAAATTCCTTCTGCCTCACCTAGCTCAAAAGCCTCCCTCCTGTCGGTGCTCCACCGGCCGATCCTGGCAGGTTCCAGGTCTGCACCAAAAGACAGCTGGCGACAGAGACACCCATAAGGTGGGCAGTGGGTGCCCATCAGACCTCTCTGTGATCCCATCAACCTTCAACGGGACAGAACTAAGGAGACTGTATTCCTGCCAAGGCTTTGAAGATGCAGTGTGTTCATTCATACGTTCACTCCCCCATTCAAAACAGTGACCATTACTGTCAGTGCCTACCATAGGCTTTCAAATACCTTACGTGGTGGTAATATTCCTTGAAGCCAGTATTTCTCAACTGGGGTGATGCTGTGGGCATTTGGCAAAGTCTGGAGACATTTTTGAGTCTCAGGTCTGGGGCAGGAGATGTTACTGGCATCTAGTGGAGAGAGGGCAGGGATGCTGCTGAACATCTCACACGTGCGCAAAACAGCCCACACAACAAAGCATCGTCCTGTCCCCAAATGTCAGGCGTACTGAGGTTGAGAAACGCCGATCGGGGCCACAAATACCTCTCGTGCCGACCACTGTGCTAAGCACTTCTCCCCGTTTACTCCTCTTCACTGTCCTGCATCACAGGTGCCGTGACTATGGATCTTGCCAGGTGAGAAAACTAAATCGCAGGGAGGTTAACTCATTTCCCCATTCGTTCATGTAATACTTACTGGACAACTCAGCAAGCCAAACCCAGGGGGGCCGGCCCCAAAGTCGCCCCAAAGTCTGTGCTCATTCCAAACCATGCTATAGCTGTCTGCACAAGGTCAGGAAGGAGAAAACATGAAATAAGTGAGTGAGGGAGAAGCCTTTGTTTGGGGAGGAGAGTATGGTTGATAAATGCCATTGCTTCTGAAAAAAAGATATTACTTTCCCTTTCCTGCCTCCTTCTTTCCCTCTCCCCCACACGCACGCGCATACGCACACATCAACAATGGAACAACATCCTGGAGGTCCCCGTTTGCCTTCAGGTTTATTTTGGTGTGGGTGGTGATTTTAGCTGGAGATTGCACCCTCCTGCCCCTCCCCACAAAGTGTTTCTCGTCTCACAAACACAGCCAACCCTTTGGCTGGGAAGACGGTGGAAATATTTCTCCTACTCCTGAAGTGTCTTGATAAAGATCTGCTCGCTGCCAGCCTCCGGCTTCTCCTCGAGCTGATTTAGTGCGTCCCGTAGGAGGTGTGGGATTTGTTGGTAGCTCCTGACTCGTGAGCTGTTTGGACAGGGGCAGCGTGTGTGATGGCAAGAATTCGGACTCTCGAGTCAGACCATCTTGTTTCAGATTGCATCTACCTGCTAGGTAGACGCCTTTGGAGGAATTCGCCTTCTTGAGCTTTGGTTTCTTCCCCTGCAAAACGAGATTGATGATCCCTACATCGAAGGGCGCTTTGAAACTTAAATGAGGTCAGGTATGGTCATCATTTAGTGTGGTGCTGGGCAAAGAGCGGGTACTGGGAAACGCTAGGCAATGTGCACATCAGCCCCGGCTTGGCTCTTTCCAGGGGCTCCGACAGATGAGAAGGGATAGTCCGTGCACCCTCCTGGTGGGCTTCCCTGTCTGCGCGGGTTTCCTCAGGAGTCCTGTGTGTAGGTCGTCCCAGGCACCTGAATCAACCGCAAGACCGACGTCTTGCCCTCTCTCTGTGGTGAGTCAGCTGAGGGAGACCACAGTCACCACCCGCCCTGCCCCCCGCCCCGACGTGCTCATGTGAATACGAGTCAGACATGTTTCCCATCGAATCAGCAGAAACCCAAAGAATGGCATGGAAGCGTGAAGCAGTGGTGGCAGTTGAGCCTTTCAGAAGACGTATCATTTGAGACATGAAATCATTGAAGGCTCCGAGGCTGGGAGGGATCCTCAAAATGTCCTCCTTGTTGCCCTCCCCTCACCACTGTCCTTTTGCTCTGCTCCTGGTGCTTCTCACGACAGAGGAGTTTTTAGAATGGATACTCATTCATTGAAAGCCTACTATGCAACAGACCCTTCACCCCCGCCCCCCCCAACATAGCCCACACTCCCATCCTGGGCACACTGCACGCAACCCATCTGGGGCAGGAGGCCATGTGCATTGCTCTAAGGAGCCTCGGAGGAGGGACTTCCTTATTTCTCTGCTGTCTTGCCCGTGTGACCTCCCGAGCCTCAAGGTCAGGAAGATCCAACTTAATGCCCCACCGTTTGCAGTCTACTCTTGCATTTCTCGTCTCAGTCAGTTCTGACGGCAGTTCTAGAGGCGGGCATTCTTATCTCCATTTTGAAGATGGGGCAGACGACATTCCCAATAGATTATCTCAGTTGGTAAATCTTGAAGCCTAGACGTAAACCCTAGTTTTGTGACACAAAGTTCTCACCACCACCGCCCCACCCCCCATGATGTCTTGGGTCCCTTGTTGTACCTTTCCTTACATCCTAACCTAAAGTGGCCATTCAAACAATATATTTGGAAGACTGTGGGTTATGGGCCATGGGAGACATAAAGGACCATAGGACAAGGGCCCTTTCCTCAGGTACCTTCTACAATCTATTGGAAGGCATGGGACGTGTTTGCCCCCCTTCCCGCTTCCCCTAAAGACAGGACATTGCACATTCTTCTCTCAAAGATTCTGGCTATGCAGCAGCAGCCATGAAGCAATGTGGAGCTGGGGAAAAGGAGTCCAGAAATCAAGTGGCCTGGGCTCTAGCCCTGGCTGTACAGCCATTGACCTTGGAGAAGTCACCCTGGTCCCTTACCTATAAAAGAGACGTGGATAATTCGGGTTTCTGCCTCACAGGGTTAAGGGGCAGATTTAGTGAGACATAGTAGGGGTGAAAGCGTCTGGAAAACTGTAGCCCGCTGTCCAGATATAAGGGGTTGGTGCTCTCCACCCTTCCCTCCCCATGTGATTAGTTGCCCCAGACCCTCAAGACACATTTCTGTTGCTGATCACCACTGTACCCTGACCATATGTCCTGGAAGCAGGGCAATTATAGCGACATGCTTGAACTGCTGTCCCAAAGCCTACCCCCTTCTCCCCATCGATTTCATAGGTTACCCATGTGACGGCAGGTTAAAAAGCCACCCCCCATTAAAAACAAAAACGTAGAATGAGCAAGTCCCTAGAGAGAGAACCTGACAGCCGCAGGTTATATACCAAAAGTATGTGACCTGGTAATGCCCTGCGGGGGGGCGGGGGAGGGGGTGGGGGGACACAAGAAACTTTTACAAAATGTTGGTCATTGTCCCAACAGGAAGGGTAGCAACAGTCCGGGGAGGGGAGGGTACCCCGAAGACCTCTTCCCACGGTTCCAGCTGTGGTGGTCTCTTCCAGGGAAGGTGTTTGATTGGCGAGGTTTTCAGGTTTGCCTGCATGAAGTCAGCTAGAGGGAACTCAGCCGTAAGTACAGAGCAGGAAAGGATGTCCGACCTCGGGTGTTTCTGAGGAATGCGATCGTTGTTAAGGCTCTGTGGCTGCTGCCCGACTGCCTTCCAAATCCAGCCTCTTACACACCACGGAGCAGAGATCAGCTAGGTAACGGAAAACATCTTCCTGTGGCTGGCCTCCGACACGCCCCTGCCAGTCTGGGAGCTATTACCTTTTCCAGATGTGGAATAATTGCAGGGCTAATCACGCCTGGGGTCTGCTGGGATCCGTCTCCGAGGGACTCCGGGCCCTTTTATTTAATCCTCATGACGGTCACTAACAATAAAGAAGAAAGTGGCAGATGCTGAGTAGAGGAGCTAAGATAGCTGCCCAAAGACACAGCGAGCTGCCATGACTTCCAGCCGAAAATTCTTAGGTCCGCAAAACACAGAAAAATATGTCTCTTGTCCCTCCCCCTTACTTCCTACAGGAAGAATTTTGCACGAAATCACGTTGCAATTCTCAGAGCAGCTACCTCTCTGCAGATGTGGGGCCACCTACTCCCACCCTATTTTCTCCATCACCGCCCCCTGCCTCCAAAGCCTACCTTCCCGAAAGACGTTCTTGACATTGTCATTAAACAGCTGCCAGCAACACCTGCCGGCATTCTCCCTTGCAAAGATAACAACCCAACTTAAAAAAAAAAAAAAAATACCAAACAAGAAAGGCTACAGGAGGTATAACTGTGGGTTCAAAAGTTTTTTTTTTTTTTTCGGTTTTTGCCAAATTGCCTTTATCCTGCATTTCTCTGCCGATTCTCCTTTGCACTTTCCACATTCTACTTATGAATCCCCTCTTCCAAACCCTACTTTGAAAATCAAGAAAAGAAAACCCATTTCAGGACTAAATACTGTGTCAACATGTGGCTGGCATCTTCCTACCTCAAAGAGAAGCCGCAGGCAGGGGCTGTCTCCACCCACCGAAGGTATTATAGTGGAGGGGGAAAAGAAATGGAAGAGCCAGTCTTTCTCTCCTCCCTTCCTGGGCCTCCTTCCAACAAATGCTGATGCAGGCTGATTTAGAGAAGGTTCTCAGAACCTGTGCCTAATGATAACCGCCTTAGAAAGTCATTACTTGAGTGGCTTTGCCAGCTCTGTTCTCATACCCTGGAGTTTCTCCTGTTCATTCAAGAAGCCATCACAGGGAGACCCATCACGTCTCTGCTCACTGCCCCAGGGCTTGCTAAGCCTTGATAGAGGCCTTCAGTGGGCCCCGCCATCCTGCCCACGGGGGACTAGCCCACTTGGAAACCGCCAGCACCCCATCCTTACCCACAGCATCCCTCCGTGCCATGGGATCCTGCCGCCCGACTAATTCCCTCCTTCTGCCAGCTGGAGCTCAGATACTAAGCCTATTATTTTTTTTTTTTTTTTTGTTAAGATGATAGGTCAAAAGCAATAGATTTTTTTTTTTTTCTTTTAGACAGAGGGCCAATGAGGAATAAAGTGGCAGCTTCAGGAAACTGAGCTGTGTTTTGTGGTTGCCAGGGGCTTGGAGCCTGGTGAGGGCTGGAGGGGTTCGGTTTCTGGAAGCAGAGTTCAAAGGAGCTTTGCAAAGGTCAACCCGAAGCTGTATTTGTGGGAACCATCAAACCGATGACTCGGCTGGTTTTCTATTGTGTCATGGAAAAGGCTTCTAGGGAATTCTTGCCAAGTCTTTAGAAGAAAAGATATATATAGCTAAAGATGTGTATATTTATAGAGGGATGTATGGGTATATTTATGCCAGTCATGCCCATTAGCTCTGCACGGAGGAGGAAGGGGCCTCTGGAAGGGAGAGTACGGCATCAGGATCTCCCTGCAGCTTTTCCAAGCCCTTGGGAGAAGGAAACGGGAGCATATCCTGGAAGTTCAGGGATCTTTGGCTTTTGTCCCCAGGAGCCCCCTCCAGGACAGAGAGAAGCTTCCTAGTAGGAGCCAAGCCTGTGAGCCCCGAGTTTTCCTTTGAACGATTCAGGCAGGTCCCTGCGGTCCAGAGGACATCTTGGAAGGAAATCTTTCTAGGGGTCTGTGATCCCTGAGTAACCTAATCTTCAGAGCGGAGTGTGGGAGGCAAGGAGTCCATATGGGAAATTGCAGGGATGCCGAGGGGGAGGGGGTGAGGCCTGAAGGTTTGATGCCCGAAAGAAGGGAAGGAATGGCTCCGAAGTCATTTGCTTTCCACCTGTGGGAGCAAAGCTTAATTGGACTGTTGGCCTTGGAGGGGCCCCCACCCTGATTTTAGAGGCATTCGGAGACTTGCCTGCTTAGCTGGAACCATCTGCTGTCCCCCCCACCTCCCCCCGGAGCTTGGAGGAACAGCTGAGGCTTACTGAGAATGGGCCAAAGATCCTTTCCAGAATCTCCCTGGAGCTATGTGGGGTGTGTGTGTGTGTGTGTGTGTGTGTGTGTGTGTGTGAGAGAGAGAGAGAGAGAGAGAGAGAGAGACACGTGTGTGCCCACGCATGCATATGCGGCTCAGGGACCTGTGTGTGGTGTGTACGTGTGTGTGCGTGCAGGTGCTCTCCCTGACTTCTCTGCCCGCCGGGGGACCTCTCGAAGTAGGGAGAGCAGCTGGACCCATGAGTGAGCTGGTGGCAGGTCTAGCTGGGCGTGCCCGGGATCTGGCTCTGCATCTCTCATTCCATCTCTCGCATGTCAACAGCTTTCAAAATTGACTGAAGCGTAACCACTTGCCTCATCCCCAGTCTGTGCCCCTCCGTCCCCGTCCCTACCCACACCCACCCCAGTGGAGGCCCGGGGTGCGATGAGTAAGTCAGGCAGGATCATGACGCTACACCCACCTTATCGCAGAGTGCCCTGAGTGTACCGTGCTTGTGTCTGCAGCAGGAGGTGGGGATGGGAGGCAGGATATGATTGCAAAACCCATTTGGCTGTAGCTCCCCAGGCAAACTGACAGGCAGCCTACTAGCAAAGAGACTCAAGGTCTGAAGAAAGCATACAGGTTGGCAAACGAACAGAAGAGTTGTGACATGCTTACACCTCCGCCCACCCCACCTGGCCCGGCTGCCCCCACCGGCGGCCTGGGACCAGGGGGCGGTGCATGATGCAGCCGCGGACATCTGCCCTCCCTCCATCTCTGCCATTTCATTTCTCATCTGTCAGCAGCAGCTCATGGCCGCTGATGGTCAGCAGAGTCAAAGAGGCCCTGCAGACCTCTTATTCCGGCTCCCTCTGCTCCCTGTCCCCTGCCGCGGAAGGTTAAGGGGGACAGAGGAAGAAAGAGACAGGAAGGCAGAAGGAGGGTGAAAGGAAGTGTTAGTGACATTCAAGAAAGTGACTTCATAGGGCTTCACTGCCCTGCCTCCGGATTCGGGATGAACCTTGTCTGCTTTATAAGCCATCAGTGGCTTCTCCCCTGTCTGAGTCGTCAGACCCTGGTGCCCACCCCCCTTCTCCCCCTGCACACAGGAACACATGTGCCTCTCTCGTCCAATGGCAGGTCCATCTGTGACCTTTATTCTTCTGACCTCACGCCTGGAGGGGAAGGGAGCCCCAGAAGAGCTTTCACTCCCTGTGCTAGACTGAGGAAATTCTTCCCTCCTCCCCGACCTCAGCCTTCCCGTTTCCTCCAGGTACAGAGGAGGAAGCTAGGAAAGGCTCTCTTTCTGGGCCGGGATGTTGGCAGCCCCGGCTGGATTCCACATGTGGTGAAAGCCTGGTAGGAGGGAAGTGACACTTCTGATCCCAGCCCCTCGGCCTCCGTGGGCTCCCCTGGCCAGGGAGGTGACCACCCTGTGAAGTTCTATGAATTCACAAGGTGGCCCAGCAGCAGGTCCCCCCCCACCCCGAGAGACAGCTGAGCTGCCCCTCCCAGGGTGGGCAAGAACCCCGCCCCACTGGATGCAAGCCCCCTGCGCAGCTGTGCTTAGCCTGAGCCAGGGCTTCGAGCCCCTTTCTTGTCTCACAACTGCAGGCGACAGCAGAAAAGCTCTCGTTTCTGCTACCAACCAGCCGAGGACGGCGGGTCTCCCTCCCCCTCTGCAAAATGAGAAGGCCGCACTACAAGACCCTTCTAGAGCTAACCTTCCCCGAATGGAATTTCCCAAACTGCCCACCCCTGTGGGCTGAGCAAAGCACTTTTAGTAGCCATGGAAATGCAGTAGAACCCTCTCGTGGTTTTCTGCTGGTCCCGATCACTCAAGGAAGAGACCTGAGCGAGCATCTCCTCTCCCTGAAGGGATGAGGCCGTTCACGGCGTTTGGAGCTGAGTTAAGTGCTGAGCTGGACTGAACAGGCCCTGGAAAGAAGGACAGAGACCAGGTAAACGGGCTTCTGTTTGCGTAGCAGTAAGAGCACAAGGCGCTCAAGTGAGATCACGGAAGGAACTTCCTACATCAGCTGGCTTCTCAGGGGCATCTAGCCTCTCCTTTCCCAGCAAAGTTTCCGAAGAAGAAAATGGGAGGTGTACGTTTGCATCTTGAGTTATTTTTCAGGGCGTGATTAAAAAACACATGTTCTCCTTGTATCTACACCAGCGCTGCCCGGCCCCAGCACCAGCCCTGGTCCCTACCTTCCCAGCCCTGCGGGGGCCTGGTCTGCAGATGGTGGCAAAAGATGGGCTCTGGGCAGGGGGAGGTCTCGCCAGAGAGCGGGGGTGACTCCCCCCCCCCCCAGCCCCTCACTGACTTCTGACCTCTGCACCTCTCTTGCTAGTGATTCCTAAATTACTGAGCTGTCTAACCCTCTCTGGGGACGAGAGGAGCAAGCAGGGCTGACGAGAGGTGGAGCAGAGAAAGTATGAGGTGGAGGTCAGGGGTCGTTTCACAGTATGTTTTGGCAAAGGAGGCCTGTGGAGCAGCCAGTGGGATCAGGCTTTCATCCTTCCAGAACTTCCCCAACAAGGAAAGCAAAAGCTGTCACTTGAGCGGTCATTTGGAGCATGTGCTCTGGGCAACAGGGCCTCCCTGCCTCAGGGTCCAGCGACCTGGGTGGGTGCGGTGACAGCCACAGCCTTACCTGGTGCCCCTCCCGCTACGCCTCTTCTCAGCTGGGGAGGTGACCAAAGTGCCTGGGAAGGCCACAGCCTCTCTTTGAAGGGGCTGCTCTGCCCTCGGAACAGAAGGGCTCTCCAGCGCCCCAGGCAGGAGGGAGCTTCTGTGATGCCGCCTCATTGCCCTCCGTGGTGCCATCTTGTTCCAGAGCACCACGCACACGCATTTCCACCTCCTGCACAGGTCCATTAAGGTCTAAAAGGAAAGAGGAGGTCGTAGGCTCGGGTCTGGAGGATAGAGTCTCCCTGCTGAGTGAGTGCTGAGCTTAGGGATGGGGGTGGAAGGCTGGGAGTTTGGCGTTCGAGAGGAGCAAGCCCCCTGTTGTCCCTTCTCAAACCTGGGCAGGAGGGAGACACCAAGAGCGTCACCCGACCAGGGCCGCAGCAGCTGCTTTCTTTCCCCTGCTGCCTCCGCTCTCCTGTCCACATCCCAGCTGAAGTGTCTTCTGCCCCAGCCGTCTGTGGCCGCTTTGGGGTGAGGGGCAGTGGCCGCAAATAGGGGCAGGAGCAACCCCAGACAATGAGCGGGTCTTCCCTGGAGCAAGTCTCCAAAGATTTGGGCCACGGTGTTGCGCGGCGTGTTTCCGTGTTCTGTCCGCCACTTGCTAACCGTGTAACTTCGGGCAGGGCACTTAGCCACCGGGACTCTCCATGGCCTCCTCTGCAAAATGGGGATTCACTGGAAGGTAGAGGCATGTGCAGGGCCCGACACATGGGAAATGCACGATCCGTGTTAGCTCTTTTTTTTGTTCTGTGCTGTCTCCCAGCTCTCTTCTGTGTTGGTGGCTCTCTTCCGTGTCGGTGGCTCTCTGACACGTGCACGGTGACGGTCCACTCCCAGGCCGCTATGGCCAAGGCACGGACTGAGCAATGAGCCCTTTCCTCTCACCCTGCTTCCAGCCGTCCAGGCACAGAGGTGCCCGCTCAGGCCCCCCCCGGCCCCAGCCCCTGGTGCGGAGGCGTTTCCTCTGTTGACAGCCTGAAGACAGGTCATTTTTCTTCTCTTCCCATATAATGGCCTTTACTCCCCTCCCCTCCACCCCCTTTTCAAACCTTAATGACTTTAACATACACCCGGTTCTTTAAAAAAAAAAAAAAAAAAAAAAAAAAACAAGCCCCCAGTGAGCTGCCCCAAACCTCTTGTAGTGCAGGAGAAACAACCCAAGCACATGTTCACAAGTCACTGCTTGCGATGACAGGGGGCCTTGTGCTAATTTCCTCCTGTGTTTGAAGCCCAGCGTGGGGGTGGGGCGGCAGGCAGCAAGAGGGAAGAGACGGAGGGCTTGGGTATTTGGTTGTTCCCTTTGATCCTCCTAGAAACGCTGTAGCATTTGGGGAAATATTTCATCCTGGGAAATCTTGAAGAATAAGAAAGATGGGTTGTGCGGGTGGCGGGGGCTGATGTGGAAGGAGAATGCTACCAGATGACCTTTTCTCTCCTTGAGATTCTGAATCTCCACTCTGCCTTGTTTCTCTGAGCAAGGGAGGGAGGAGATGATCTCGAAGGAGAGACTCCAGCTCAAAAGCTCTCACGGATTTGCTGAAGCCTCCTACCCCAGCACACGTGGTTTCTGCATCTGGTTTCTCTGTGTGGCTTCCCCGAGAGGCATGGAGGCCAGCCAGGCCCCAGCGCCCTCACCTTCTCAATGTGGGCAGCATCCAGGGTGAGCCTCGAGGGTAGATAGCCTACCTCTGGCTATCTCCTGGCCTCCTGGGCTGGCACCTGGTCTGCAAACTGAATAGCCCCGGGATGATCTTTCAGGCGTAGAAGGCGGGCACTGCCTACCCCTTGGCTGCCTGCCCAGCCCTGCACCTGCCCCGACTCAGGGCTGACCCCCATTCCAGGAGGGGCAAGTTGACTGACCACAGGGAGGGGCCGGCGGAAGGGAGGGGGGGCCCCGGGCTAGGAGCCCCTGGCTGCACCCCCACCCATGGAGACAGAGCTGGCTGGGATCCAGGTTTTCCTCTAAAGCAGCAGCAAATGCACCAAAGCCACAACTCTACCCCTTGACCGAAGCCGGGAAAGTGCCTGTCTGACCTCACGTTATTGGTGCTATTATCATCATTATTGGTAATATCGCCATCATCATCCTGTAATTTACCAGTTTCAATGGCGGGGAGGCTTAGGCCCCCTCTGAGTGTTCATGTTAAGAGAAAATGAGCTGTGGCAGCCTCCCCGCCTCTCTCCTTCTCCCCCTTACCACCCACAGGGCCTCGCCTCCTGTCCTGTCACCATGGACGCTCTCTGGCCCCTGCCCAACACATCTTCACCCTTGAGGGGGCACGGTGTGGCAGGGTTAGATGCCGGGGCATGGGGGTGGCACCTGTCCCTCTTCTTAGAGACAAGGACAAGACTTCAACCCTTGCCCTAAAACCGGTGGTTCTCAAGCTTGGGACTGCATCCAAATCCCCTGGAGACCTTGTGATGGTCCAGATTGCTGGGCCCTGCCCCCAGAGTTTCAGATTTAATGGACATGGGACCAGCCTAAAAATGTGTTCTTCTCAGATGCTGATTTTGCAAGTTCCCAGATGACGCTGATGCTCTCGTTCTGGGGACCACACCTTGAAAACCACTGCCCTAAATCATCCTAAATTGGGTATGTTGAAGGGGTGAGCCACCTGAACGCCCCCTCTCCTCCCATCCTCATGGGTGCAGGTGTCTGCCTTGTGCCTCATTCACTACCCTCCAAGCTGAGTTCCCAGCCAGGGGGCGGAGGGCCCAGGTGCAGCGTGAGGTAAGACAGCGCTGTTCGCTCTCGAGCATAAGGACCCCTTGGAGAGAAGGCAGAAGCAGGCAACACCCCCGTGCCCACCCCCTGAAGATTTGTTCCTTCACTTGGTATTTTAGGCCTTCCTCAGGGGGAGGCTGAGGCCAGCCTGACTCACTGAGTAAACCTTTGTCAGGAACACTGGGTCCCCGCCAAGCTCTCCTCCCTCTTTCTTCCCCACCTGTTCCTCTAGCTGAGCCTCAGGCTCATTAGAGAGTGACAGTGTCCCCGTGTGCACTGTCCCCACGCCCGTGAGAGGACAGGTACCCAGAGTGCTCAACGCGTGCGCTGATTCTCAAAGCAAGCCTCCCATGATTCCGTGCTGTCGCCTCTGCCCTCCCCCCTCTACTACAAAGAGCTCAGGGCTTCTCCTCCAGAAGCGGTGCCCTGGGAGCAGAGATCTTCTCTCTCATCCCTCTGGTAGGAAGAGGAGGAAAGAAGATATGGGGTGACACTTGGTGAGCTCCTACTACACGGCGGAGACCGTGCTAGATTCAGTGCACACAGTCAGCACGACTGTTTTCCCCCCGATACCGGCTCCGGTCCTCCCTGATACTTGCTAAAACCCCAAGCTTGTTTTAAATAGCAGGTTCAAAAGCTCAGGACACACACTACGCCCAGGTAACAAATAAGGGATGGACAAGTGTGGCCCAGTGGGTCTCGAACTGGAGTGAGAGCTCATCAGAATTACTGCAAGCTCCTTAGGATACACACTGCATAGCCCGGGGCTGGGGTGGGGCCTGAGGATGTGCATTTCTACTAAGTTCCAGGTGGGGCTGATGCGGCTGGTCTGGAGACCACACTTAGGAGAACCGATGGCCTAGCTCTGTGGCCCACTGAGTAGGCTCTGGCTGGCTGTCATGCTCTGTTTCACTTCATCAGAATGTTACTTTCACCCCCACATCAACTCATACTCTTTCTGAGTTCTTCTGAGGTCACTAAGGAAAAATGTGACCAGCTTGCTAATTGCATGTTGTTGCTTCATTCATTCAAAAGATAATCATTGTTATCGTAAACACTTCTGTAGCGCTTACTAAATGCCAGTGTCCTGGAGCTTTGCATATATTAGCTCTTTTAATCCTCATAATGACGCTATGAGGTATCCGTAATTATTAGCCCCGTCTTACCGATGAAGCAACGGAGGCTGGGAGAAGCAAAGGTTACGCAGTTAATCAGGGGCTGAGCAGGGATTCACATCAGGCAGGTTGGTTCTGGAATCTGTCCTCCTAAGCCGTCCTCGACTCCCTGCACATCAGTTATGAGTTAGGCACTGTGCTGGACCCTGAGTGGGTTAGGTGGGAAAAATACAAAAATGCCAGTGGCGTTTTGCCACGGTGTAACAAATGGAATGTCCTGGGAGAGCACGTGCTGAGGGCCGAAAGCAGAAAGAACAACCGACTTGGCCTGGAAAAGTTGGAGAAGGCATCAAAAAAAGAGCAGGCATTCAGGCTCAGGTTATAAATACAAGAAGGAGTTTTCCTAAAGGCTGCTCTCCAGCAGCAGCCAAAACAGTCTCACAGACACCATGTGCACGACTACAGCAAGCGCGGGGCCTGTGAGTGGGGTGACGCCCCAGGAACCCAGGGCTCCAGGAGGAAGGGAGGAGGTGGAGAGGACCAGCCGCTGCTGTGGCACGCAAGGGCCAGGTGGTAAGCGATCTGGAATGGCAGGCATGAGGGTTGGACTTCGCTAACCGACGGGGAGCTCTTTAAGGTCTTTGAGCAAGTCAGGGACATAACCGGATGTGTAACTGTGAAAGATAACTCCAACTCCGAAGCTTAGCCTTTGATCCAGCACGGGCCAGACACACCAATAGCTAATCCCCACCCCACCCCCGCTTCTTCAGTCACTTACTTCCCCTGAAAAAGATCACTCTTTCCTTGGCTCCTTCTGTCTAGACAGCACCCCTTGACTCTGTTTCTCCCTTTGGGGTTTTTTTCTAGTTCCATTTCCCATTTTTCTCAAGGCTTTTACGACTGGTAACAACCTAATTCTGTCCTTCTCGCCCATTATCTCTGGTTCTTATTCTCTGTGACCCCAAGTCATGTTGTTATATAGCCTCAAAGCCCATGTTCAGGTTGACCAAGCCTCTTGTTCTGGCAAGTAAGGGAATGCTTGGATACATGGGGACTACAAGAACTACAGTGGTCATAGCCCTACCCACACCCATGGAACCGGATGGGTCCCAGAGTTAATTACAGGCCATTTGGACCCCCTCGGCAGCACTCACCTCCACTGAATTTCTTTTTTTTTTTTTTTATTGTTTATTTTATTTTGCGAGACAGAGAGAGAGAGAGAGAGACAGCAAGGGAGGGGCAGAGAGAGGATCCCAAACAGGCTTTGCACTGTCAGTGTAGAGCCCAACGTGGGGCTCCGTTCCATCTCTCGTCACGTGAGATCGTGACCTGAGCTGAGGTCAAGGGTTGGATGCTTAACCAACTGAGCCACCGATGTGCCCCGCCTTCACTGCATTTGAAAGGCTTTTCCAGGTCCATCTAACCTGACTCATCATCGGATTGTAAACGCGAATGGCAACTAATGCCAGGAGCAACACCCTTCCACCTTCATTCCCTCACCTGTTAAATGGCAATGAGTCTTTCCCCGTTTATTCAGCAGATATTTTGTGCTTTAGGTTAACCTGACTTTGAAAGCATTTTGTAAGCTGTGAAGCACCAGAGGTGGAAGGAAGGTACATCAGGCTGGTTGCTTGAGACAGAAATGGAATTGAGCCATCCATCAATTCACTTCAGACAAAACCCCAAGATACCACTCAATGGGAGGCCGACCCACGTCCAACCCTATACCCATCCTGATGAGTCCCTACGTATCTTTTAACTATCTTTTGAACTCTAGGGTCTTCTGTCTTGGGCTGTCAGGTCTTTTCTGGCGCTTTCTTAAGAAGCCTGCCTTTCTTACGTCCTTTCTCCAGCCTGACCCTTGCCCCTGGGGCCTCGGGTTGTAGCTCGCACCCCTCCACTCGGACTGTGGCCAACCTTTCCAGATTTCCAGTCCTTTCCCCAGGAGAACAGTTGACTACTGGTGTGGAGGCAGCTGGTCCGGGACCTTCCAGCAGAGGCAGGATATAGAGCTTGCGAGGTTGCCTAGAATTTGAGGGGGTACGAATAAAGTTAGGCCTCGTCCACCCTAGTGGGACCTTTCAGAGGTCATTTTACCTCTGTGTCTTCCCGCAGGCCGGGAAGCTTCTATCCTTTCCTACTTGCATGCTGGAGCTTTTGTCTCCCCTTCAGAGAACGGCAGCCCTAGAGGAATCGAGTGGGGCAGGAAGGACGGACCTCCTCCCAAAATGAATGGCTCCACTTGCCCAGCAGCTGGTTATAGTCCATATGTGAGCCCACATTTCACTGTCAGGTGCTGAGCTGGGATGAGTGGACCTGAGTGGAACACCACCCCCACTGTTCCTGACCTAGCGTATCCCTCCCCGTCCATCCCCCGCCCGTGCTCCCCCGCTTAGCCTTCCTTTGCATTCTCCCTCAGTCTAGCTTCTGAGGCCTCTTCAGGTGAAGGGTCTCCAGATGTTCCGCATCACTCGTCATATGCCTCCGCCCGACGATTTCTGCTGGATCAGCCAGTTTGCTCACCGCTGCAGGGCTAGTCGATGTGCTATTGAGTTCTGTTTTCTGCAGGGTCTGGGAGCTCCCACAGACCTGCCAGCGTGCAGGGTTCCAACCACAGCTGGCTCCCAGCTGACCCAGCTCCCCCACCAGTGACAGTGATTGGCCGGGCCTGGCCAGAGAGCTCCCGGCACCAGGGAGGTGTCAGATCAGCAGGGGCCAGATCCAATTGTCCTTACATCCCAGAGACATCGAAGGAGACCAGGAGATACCTGCTGATTTCCTTGGGGAGATTTCTCCCGAGTCCGCCGTTGCAGTCTTGGGAATGTTGTCACTTGGCAGCAGCAGACTTGAGGGTCTATAGGAGGAGAGGAGACAGGAGGGCTGGTGCAGAGTGGAGGTCGTACCGTGGGGCGCGAGTCACGGGGGAAACTTCCAGCACCGGAAGTGGGCAGAGCGTTCAGCAGAGCGCCAGGCCCGGCCTGTGGTCCTGGCGTGCTAACTGCTTCTCACTCTGATGGTGTCTCGGGGCCAGTTCAGGTGAGCTCTTTCTCGACATGCCTCTGATGCCCTTCTTAGCCCTCCCCCTCCTATTTTGTCCTCTTCTCCCCCACGCCCACCGCCGGCCCTTCTCCTCCATATGGCCTCCACATCTGGCTGATGACCCTCCAGAGATTTTGACAGTGTCCTCTCCCTTCCCTCAGCAGCTGTGATGTCCTCCCACCCTCACCCGCTGTGTCTCCTTATGACTCTGCCTTCTGTGCTCCTCCCTGCCTCCCCCAGGTGCCCTGTAAGAATAGAACAAGACCACGGGCTCTCCGAAGAGTTGTCCCTTCTCGCCCCATTCCCACAGCCCCCCCTCCCACAACCATAGGCTGTGAGGCCCTCCTTCCTGCCTTTGGAAGCCCCTCTCACTGACAGAAGCCAAGACCAGACTGTGGGCTGGGCCCCTCCATTTCCATGCAAGCCCCAGACAGATTTGCAGAGACCAGTCTCAGCAGGACTGCAGACTCTGGCCTCTGACCCCAGTACCCTCCTTGGAGGGGGCTCAGCATGAGGAAGAAGATCCACATATTTCGCTAACTTCTCTTCTTTCCAACCATCTGCGTCCTTGGGCCCCTAATTCTGTCCCTGGTGGGGCTATGTGCCTGCGTCTAGGTGTCCCTACACACATCACATTTGGCACCCCGCGGCCCGTGTAGCATTCCCAGGCAGGACGGAAGAAACGTTAAGTCCAGCAGACTGGGGCAGCAGATGTGGCTGAGAGCAATTCTGGCTGTCTCAGAGCTGCCCATCCCTCCGTGGGTCAGGCCTGTAATGACAGGGTTAATTTGACTTCCCCTCCACCTCAACCCAAATATGGCTGGCTCATGCTAGTTCAGCTGGTAACATTTTCATTGGCAAATCCCCTGCCCACCCTTGAGACGGGTTCCGCATACACACAGGGTCCAGAGCTGGGTCTGCCCGGAGCCAAAGCCTTGGCCCGAAATCTTGGCCAGACTTGGCGGCTTAGTACCAAAGCACTGGTCCTTTTTTCCCACGGCAGACGGACCGACTAGAGTGGCAAGAGGGCCGGGCAGGGCTGTGCGTGGATCCTGGCTTTGCCACATACTAGCTGTGTGACCTTGAGAACTTCGCTTACACACTCTGAGCTTTGCTCTTCTCATTTTCTAACGAGCGTCATAACATCGGACTCGTAGGACTTGTTGGAAGATTAAATACGATAAGATAGTCACATGTAGTAAGCGTTCAGCAAATGCTAGTTAAGTCTGAATCTGAAAGGTGCCCACAGTGCGGGGAAATAGCAGCACAGGCTTGGTAAAACCCTTAGAAGGGCTCGCTGGCCCGACACGCTTGTTTGGTGATAGTGGGACGGCAGTGCTGGGAAACACACTGAATGCTTCCTGTGGCAGGTCAGGCTCTAAGAGTTGGGCACGGATTCATAATCCTGCACCAGCCCATTTTACGAACGAGGAAATTCAGCTCGTGGAGGTTAACTGCTTGGCCCCAAGGGGCACAGCAACATCACGCTACAGCCAGGAGTCAAACTGAGTGAGCAGGACTCCGGGCTTCGCTCTCGGCCACTGCCCTCCTCTGCCTTCAGATGTGCTGTGGAGGCAGCTCCGGCCCACAGAGGGCAGGGACCTACTCAGGGTCACCCGGCTCCTGATCTCCTCTCTCCCAGGCCTGGGTTTCTTTCCATGGCATCGGGCTGATTGGCCACATTCTTCAGGAGGTGTTAGAGGGACCCATCTTCTCTCAGCCAGCCAGCCCCAGAGCAACTCAGTTACCCCTTTCTCCTCCCCTGCTTGAGAAAGTGTCCCCTGAACACAAAGAACAGCTTTGTTCAGGTTCAAGGTGATTGCCAGGTGAGGCCAGAGTCCAGCCAGCCCTCCCTTCTGTACAGATAAGCAGTGGACCTGGTACTTTCTGGGGGGTACTCTGCGATCAGCCCTCTCTGCCTCCAGAATCTTTTAGAAAGAGAAGATGGCTTCTTTGGGACAGTTACCACCCCAAACCTCAGAGGCCTAGCTCTCCAGCAGTGAGATCAGGGTCAGGGCACGTGCTGTGCTCAGCCTGCCCTTGCTGAGATCAGGCTCCTGTGAGCCCTGCACGTCACCTGCAGACGTGGGCAGTGCTGTAGGCATATCTAGCAGGTGGAAGCATCAGAAATGGAAGAAGATGGGACACCAGTAAATCGCAGGTACTTAGGAGTTGTTTTTAAGGCAGTGGCAAAATAAAGAGCTAGAAGTAGAACAGAGCAGTCCCTTTCCCAAGGCAAAATGCGAGCATCCCAGGCGTTTACTAATGGGATCCCACCTACCTTTCCCATTATACTTCCCCCAGCTCAGAAATGTTGCTCTGTGAGTTAAGAGACCCGAAACAGGGGCTTTCACATAGGTCTGGAAGCCTAATGTGAATCTCTTTCTCAGAGCCACGCTTCCTGGTGCTAATGTTAACTGAGCACCTACTATGTGCCAAGCACTATGCTAAATGCTTCCCATGCTGTTTCTTAATTACGTATTTGTTTTTAAATGTGTATTTATTTACGTTTGAGAGAGAAAGAGAGAGAGAGAGCACAAACTGAGGAGGGGCACACACACACACACACACACACACACACACACAGAATCCGAAGCAGGCTCCAGGCTCGGAGCTGTTAGTGCAGAGCCCGACGTGGGGCTCAAACCCACTGACTGAGCCACCCAGGCACCCTGCAGTTTCTTATTTGATCCCCACACACAATCCTCTAGGTAGAAGCGATTATCCTCATTTAATAAAGAAATTAATGTTTAGAGAGTCGATTAGGTAATTTAAGCAAGTTTCTTAAACTCTCGGTGCTTCAGTTCCCTTACCTCTAAAGCAGGAACTAGGCTTCATAATTTTATTTTGAAGACTAAATGAGATGGTGCATATAGAATATTTACAATAGCATTTGGCCATAATAAGCGTTCAGTTGGAGTTAACTATGATTATGAGTACGATTGCCATTATGTCTGAAAGCCCCCCACCCCATTCCCCAGATACTGAAATCTTACTAGTGCTTTAGGCTGCAGCAGTGGCAATACTGTTCTCTGATAGGGACAGTTTGCCTCTGCCTCTTTCCGAGTTTGTCAAGTGCGAAGCAAACCGACCCACTTACCTTTAATCTGTGTCCCCTTGTCCCATCTTGCAGTCACATTGCAACCCTTGATGAGATGGTACCACTCAGCTCAGCAGCACTGAGAGTGACACTCCCTCCAGGAAGTCCTCCCTCCCCAGCCCCACCCGAGCCCTGAATTCCTGGCATGACCACCATCTGTATCAGGCCCTTGCTCACCAGCATTGCTCCCTGTTATTTTTCTTTCCCTGTCTTGTCCTCTTTATTAGATCCTGGGATTCCCTAGAACAAGGACTGCATTTTATTTATCTTCATCCTGAGAGGATGTGTATCGTAGCTTAAAGGACTTGTTGGTTGGTGGATCGCCCAATCACGGTTAATGGTTCATCAAAAACAGTACGGGTTAGAGGGTAGAAGGCAATTTTCGCCAGCGTGAGGTCTCTTCCAAAGGCCCAAACAATTGTGGGATCACGGAATCCTGTTGCGAAGGCTATTTGAATTCGTCCACCAGATTCATCCCGTCTTCTTGTGCTTGGCTGAACTGGCCCCTTTATGAGCACCCCCACAGATAACTCTGGCCTGCTAGCCAGCCTCTTACCCCCCATCTGGCAGGCATCCAGCGCCACAGGGCCTCCTGTTCCCCTGCCTCTGTGGGTGGCTGGGCCTCTCCCCCTGGCTGTGGTTCAGATCCCACCCGCCCCCGCTTCCCCTCAGCCTGTCAATCACCAGTCTCTGGAGATGGTCCCCAAGGCCCATCCCATTCTCCCCAGCCTCCAGTCACAAATGACTGCTCCAAGGCAGGCTGGTCTTTGTTTAACATTCCTTTCATTTGACTTTGGGCTAAAGAGGAAGATAAATGACACTCTGTCTCTTTAAGGTAAAAAAGAGGCATTTTTTAAAAAAGACCTCTATTTTTTTTTTTTTTTTTTTTTTTTTTTTTGCCTTTTAAGAGGAAAAAAAAAATCCTCCAAGTTATTAGGGGAAAGAAAATCATTTGACTTAAGCAGCCTCTGGCAGTCTGGTGATGCTGAAACAATATACCTGTCAGCATCTATCAGGTTTGGAAAACAAAGCCATCTGCATATGGGGAAGTGAAGGGGGGCTGGGGAGTGAGAGGAGATGGTGAATATCTAATGAGGGATGCACAGGGCACCCCATACCTCACTGCCAAAGTCCTTGGAGATCCTGGTTTCCGCGGTTGGCGGGGACCAGAAAAGCCCAGACATTTGGGGAGGGAATAATAAGCCTGGAATTTAATATTTTTTTTTTTGCAACTAGTAAAGGTTTTTAAAGTGTATCCAACCTAAGCCCTTTATTTGGTGGGTGGGGGACAGGTAAAGAAAGTCAAGACCATAAAACAGAAGTGACTTGCTCAAAGCCACAACTGATTTGTGCCCGAGACCGGGACTAGAGTCTACTATTCTTAGACCTGTGGGGTTTGTTCTCCTCTGCTGACTGAAGTCCCCTTTCTCACCTGTTGAGCATGCTGTCTGTTCTTCCCCCACCCCCATCCCCCCAAGCACTGCCCCGAATCTGTCTTCCGCCCCCCACCCCGGGGGGGGGGGGTTCTCCAGATTCCGCACCTGTGATCCCCAGTGTCACCTCCAAGTTCAGGTCTGAGTCTCTCTGACTCCTTGGTACTCCCAGCTCCCCAAGGCTGGGGTCACTCTGGAGCGTACAGGAGAGAGGCACCCCTCTAGGAGAGGCAGCATGGCTTATTTCCAGATAGGGCCACGTGCACCCAAAATAGACTTTTGAATGGGGCACAGTCTGCCCTGGGGCTGGGCCCCTGCAACGTCTAGTCCACTGTGGGAGACAGAAAAATATTCACGACGAGTCCAAGTTCCAGCAGCCTCAAGGCTGATGGTCCACGGCTCGGCCAATCATGTGTAACCCATCTGAACTTTCCCTGGGTCTTGTCGTCACTCCATTAATCTGCACTCGTTTATCAGCTTTTTAGTATGTGTCATGTCTGGGTCTGGAGCGTGTGGCCTGTCACTCCGTCTGCTGTGACTCTCAAAGGTCAGCGTCTTCTTTCCTCTGGCTCTCTGCAGCAATGGGGCACGCAGTACAGGACGGGGCGGGTCTTCACCCCAACACTGGTGTTCCAAGTCCAATAACTTGGTCTGGAAGCATCGACAGACCTGAGTGAGGACAATCACAACTCTCTTTCTCTCTCTCTGTCTCTCTCTCGGGAATTCACTCTGAAGAGTGCAAAAGTGGGCTCACAGTCAGCTCTGCCCATAGAAAACTGTCCAAGGACCCCGGGGTCTTTTGAAGTGAATATGAGGGTACAGTCTAGGGTCCTGGAACCCGAGGAGCCCAGCTTTCTGCCTCACCGAGGTCCCACTTCCCGCACCTGCTGCAAAGTCCTCTTTCCATGGCCTCATGTCCTGGTTAAAACTGGGACTTACCGGGATGATATAACCTGGCCCACAGACGGCCAATTGAGACTGTGTTGGGCCCGTTAGCCCTCAGGAGCAGTGTCTGTCATTCTTAGAAAACTCACACGCACTTCATCTTCTTTCGGCCTTTAGTTTCCTTTTATCATAAGATGAGAAGTGACCCAAGCACGTAGAGCCTGCTGAAGGCACCAGAAAGAGCCCTTGAATCAGACACCTGAGTGTTTAATCCCAGGCTAGCTGTTGGGCTTTGAGGAAGGCATTCAACCTCTCTGAGCCTGTTTATTCTTCTGCAATATGTGGCATTTACACCCATTGCACGGGATTGGCATGAAGATTAAACAAGAGAGATTATATCTTTCAAGTATTTCCTGAACATCTGCTACATGTCGGTCACTCTTCTAAGGGTTGGGGATACATCAGTGAGCAAAGCAGAGAAGATCCTGTTGCCTTCTAGGGACCTGTTTAAAATTCCAGTGAGTATGCCCCGAACTGAAATCTGAGCGGAAGGCATCGTCCCATCCCTGTAGCTCATCCCCCTCCTCCGACCAGGTGCCCCCACTCCCCATCCAGATGTAGGTGTCACTGTGCCCGCTTTCCTTATAACAAAACCAAAGGCCCAGAGGTTTAGGTCACTTGCCCAGTGTTGCACAGCCAGGAAGTAGCCCCAGCAGGATTTGAACCCAAGCCTTCGGACTCTAACGCCCTGCCCTTCCGGGTCCACGGGGCTGTGTCCTATCGCAGGTCCGCTTTGTCACCCATCTCAGTGGTAACAACGCCGGGCCCCCAAAGCCAGAGGGTGATCGTCTGGATGGATTCAGGGGGGCAGAGTGAAGGCAGGGGCAGCACGCAGGCGCTGGCGTTTGTGTCTGTGTGTGTGGGGGGGGGGGGTTGACGACGGGGAGCTCAGTAGGGAATTGGTATTTGGGCTGCTAAATAACCACAATTTGTATTAAGCAGAAACATAGTCATTATGCACCCTGGGCAGGCTGCTGTGGCCGACTCCGTTACAAGGCGGGAGGCTGATGGTGCTTTGGCCAAGAGCTTCCACCAGGGCTCCTAAGATGCCCTTCCAGGGGCAGGATGTGAGGAGCAGGTGGTGGGGAAGCAGGAAGAGAGGGGGACTGGACTTAAGCACCTCATCTTCAGCTGACGTGTGCCTCACCCCTCCTACCTCGATGGGCCTCTCGTCCGTCAGGCCGTTCACGTTCTCATTAACACAAGCAAATACGCATCCCAGCACTGGGCGGGGGACACATGTGTTGATATTTAATTATGTAGCGTGTGCTGGGTATATTACGGCCCCTCCAGGGAATGGCGGCTGCAGACAATGAGTTGCAATGGAGTCCATTCAAAACTACTTAGTTAATTAATGCGTTAGCTGCTCCCGTTGCCATGAGAAGGCTGCGGGAGACAGGACACCAGGTATTTTCCTGGGGTCTCCTCTCCCTTCCCGTTCCTCTCTCCCTCAGAGCCCTTTTCTTCCAGATGCTGTATGAAATTCTCAGCAGTCAGGGCAGCCCCCGTTAGGAGCTGTGGTCCAAGATTTACTGGGCGAAGGGGGTAGTAACTTGGCACCGACATAGGCAGGTGGAGCTTGGAAGTTCCAAGTGGATTCCCTTTGTCTGTTGGTGCCGGTCTCCAGGACCTAGAGACTCTGCAAGTCAACTTGCTGACATGCCAGCATAGCCCCGAGCCCCGCGCTCTATTTCGGGAACACTCTCTCCCGCTGTAGCCGCAGGTGCAGAATCAGGTGCTGAGTTGCACAGAATCCTCTCGCCTGGGATTGAGAGTGGCTTGGGGCCTGGGAGGAAGGGGTGCTGTGAGGGTGCCTGGTGAGGTGTGAGGGGCGGAAGCCAGAGGTTAGGAGCCCATCCATGAGAACTGCCAGGAGAGAGACCCTTTCCCCCTCAGTTCCTGCCCACATGTGTGTCCCCCACCCTCCTCCCCGTTCCCGGTCTCCTTCCTGCCTGTGGTTAATTATCATGTCAATGCATGACGCCCTCATTTTGTGTTCTTTGCAAATCTCATTACTGCACCGCTTTGCACATTTGTTGATTTTCCTTTCCTCGCCCCCTGCCCCATGGACTTTATCTCTCATTCTTTTGAACTCTCCGGAACAATTTCCAAATCAGTCTACAGGCACTTGTCATTAAGCCTCGAAATTTTCTGTATGGCTTCCTCAGGGCCGAGGCCCTGATCACAGCCCACTCCCCGTGCCTAGCACCAGGCTCAGCACCGTGGGCATTCGACAGCATCTGAACTGATGCATTCCGTCCTCCTCAGCTCTTCAGGACATCCCTGAGGTCGGTGATCATGTCCTTTTGTCTTCTGGAATCCCTGCTCCCACATCAGTGGGCAGAGCCTGTTGAGGGTTCAGGCCACTCTGAATGCCTATCTGTGTGTTACTTCCAATCAGCCTCGTATCAACTCCTAGGGCAGCTACCTGAGGCTGAGAACTCACCTTAGGAGGTGGGGCTGGGGGTGGAACCAAGTGACTCCCGTGTCTCTGAGGGAGTTCCCAGTCAGTTGCGATTTCTGTTTCCTCTTCTCCAAAATCTTGCTATTTTTGGTTGATTTCTTGCCCTACTGTTGTCACACCATGATTTCTTGCCGTACTACGAGAAAGGTAATGTGCTCTTACCTGGGGTGGAGGGATGGGGGTCCCTTCTCAGCGTCCTCTCTCCTTGGGCCATTGGAGACTGGTCCTGCCTCGTGTGGAAAGTAACCCTCTGTTTATCTGCACAGAATAAATAGTCCTCAGCTGTAGCAGGAAATTAAGCCTTAGGGGAGGCTTTCTGAACAGGAAGGAAGAATATAGTAAGCACTGAATCAGCTTGCTGATGAATGTTGTAGGAAATTTGTTCTCTTTAGTCCAAAGATGAGACCCAGATCCCCTGGCCCACATAGAAGATGAAGTTTCACCCGGAAGCTCGGGGCTCCTGTCGATTTTGGGGTGCTGCAGCCACAAGCTTCCATCTGGGTCCTGAGGGAGTGAGGTCATGTGGCCCCAAGGCCAGCCTAGTGCTAGACCAGCCTGGACCCCGTAGAGGCAGCTGGGCCTGTGGGCTTTAAAGACAAGTATAATTGAGTGAGGATTTGCCCTAGGTTGTTGGGGATAGCCCCAGGGGGTTCTCCCTTGTAGGAAGATGAGGGGGAGCGAAACGTTGAGAGAATAAAGAATGCAAGACGAGCCCTGGACAGGGGATCAGGAAACCCTCACTGGAGTACACACTCTCCCACTTCCTAAATATGTGACCTTGGGCAAGTCTCATAAACACTCAGAGCCTTGTTTCCCCATATATCGAATTAGGATAATAATTCTCACCTCGCAGGCATGTTACATGGCGGCAGTGAGGTACTGCATGTAGAAACACTTCAGAAGCAATAAAAACCTTCTATAAATGTAGGGTATTATTATTCCCATCCATCCAGAACTTGGTTCCTTTTCTTGGGTAAGAGAACGTACGCTATAAAATGAATCAGAACCTGGGTATCCACCTCCCCAGGCAGAGAGGCCCAGGCAAATTGTGCCACCTGATACGCGGCTACCCAGGCCCTTATAAAACAGGCAAAAGGAATCCCTCCCTCTCCACACTCCTTTGCAAGTTCAAATGCAAAGTGATGGCAGATTCAAGTTGGAGGCAAGAGAGAAGCGAAGGGTCTAGCACCTTTGGTTCCATTCCCGACTTCCTGTCCCAGAGGCGTCCCATCACTGTAATCGTCATGGCAGGACCCCCACCTAAGCCTCTTTGCTAACAGAGTATTTTTAACCTGCCACCTCCTTCCGCTTTGCCCATCTGCAGACAAGGGTCCTGGCGAGATAACAGAATCCATTAGTGCCGCTAGCGTTAGGCAGTGCCTGCTAAATACGTCCGGAGGAGCTCCCCCCCACCCGGACACTGGATCGGAGGGTGAGGCCGCCTGGCTCTGGGGCCAGGGTGAAGGAGGCTCCAGCTGGACCCTGAAAGGCGTTCGCGGTGCCCCTGCCCAGGAGTCTGCACAGGATGGTTCCTGCCCTGGCTTGGTGGGGACACTAGTGGATTATCTCGCCCCTCAGCGCAAAGATCAGATGCTCTCCTCTTCCCTTTTTTCTCAGAATCCCACAAGGATTTGGAAAGAAAGCATTTCTTAGAAAGTGTGTGCAAGTGGACCTCAAAGAAAGACACCACCAGGAGGAAACTGGTGGCAAACTTGTGGGAGGGAGGAAAAGAAAGACCTACTCGCCCTCTTACCTTCCGAGCCGGAGGCAGAGGGAATGGGGACTCAGGGAGCGATGAGGCCGAAGAGTTTGGGGGAGCACAGAAGAGGCACGTGTGGACTGGCTGGAGGGGCTGACCGGGGCACGAAAGCCCTAAAGATCTCTTCAACTAGAGCTCTGCGGGTCTGAAGGTGTCCCCTAGCCAAATGCTCTGTCGCACACGCGCACACCAGCCCCCTCCTGCTAAGGCCAATTTCCATGCTAAACTGTTCATTATTGCCACCCAGCAGCACTGCACAGAGGTGTCAGAACCCATCAGCGTGGGGAGAGCGGACAGGTGAACACATGAATACATCCCCGCCCTGCGCTCCACAGGGAGGCACAGACCCTGGGGAAATGACGATGAGAAGCCTCGGTGCTGATGTCCAAGGGTGGGAGAAGGGCATCCGGCCCAGAGGCAGAGCTCCGTTCACGGAGCAGGTGCTTACTGAGCGTAAGTACCGCCACGGGGGCGCAGGACTGCCCACAGCGTGGGCTGATGCAGAAAGGGACGCCAGCAGTAACTGCTTGTTACAGTGGTGACCAGTTTAAAGAGATGTACAAGGTCCCGTAAGCAGGTGAGACCCTGTCACCAGGGAACCAGGGCCATTGGGGGTGGGGAAGGGTGCCTGCTTCTGCTCCCTCCCCGCTCCCCGAGTTAGTGATCACATTCTTTCCCCTCCTGAAAGGCTCCCCCCAGCTTTTAGGATATTGCCCAGGCTGCTGAGCAAGGTCCTGTCACCCCGCCACCAGGGACGCTTCCGCTCTTCCCACGTCCCTTCCCCATTCCACCTCGGCTACCCTTGGTTCTAGCTTTGCCTGTTCCCTTCTCTTCCCTAGGTGCCCCTCTCAGTCCATGCCTGTGCCTTGGCTCAAGCTGTTCATGAGGCCCCACTCAGATCCCACCTCCTCAGTGAACCTTCGTGGATTTGCCCAGTCGGCT
Source organism: Panthera uncia (assembly GCF_023721935.1). Classification (NCBI taxonomy): domain Eukaryota; kingdom Metazoa; phylum Chordata; class Mammalia; order Carnivora; family Felidae; genus Panthera; species Panthera uncia. The sequence continues at coordinate 33,713,423 of NC_064813.1, forward strand.
GAATCCTTATCATTGGTGACATCACTTAGCAGAACCAGCTTTATATGTAAACCACTTAAGGGCCTTTCCCCGAGGCAGTGTGCAGAGGGGTGAGTGTCACAGACTTTGGATTGGAACTAGCTGGGTTCAAAATCGGGTCTGTGCTTTTGCTGGCAGTGTGACCTCAGAGAAGTAACTGAACCTCTCCGTGCCTTACTTTCCTCATCAGCAATACAGGGCTCAGAGTATAGAACCTAGACCCTGTGTCACAGGGCCGTTGTGGGCATTTAATTCTTCTTATGTGTAAAACATATTCCCCCCCAGAGATTCTGCTTCTCCCCGTAATCTCTCATAACGTCTCCCCAGAGAGAAAATCTAGAAAGGACCCCGGAGGTCATCTTGAGCAAACGCTAGTTTTACAGACCAACAAACTGAGGCCCAGATGAGCTGGAGGAGGTGAGCGAATCAGGTAGCTGGTCAACAAGAGTGCTAGAAACCCAGGGGTCAGGAATGCCACCGCCTGGGTCTAACTCCGCTCTTTCTTGCTCCAATACAAATGCTATTTCTGTCTTCTCTTGAGAGAAGAACAGATGGTCAATGTCGTCTCCAGCCTTGGCTGGGCAGATCACTGAGCCACACGTTCAAATGGCCCCCGCCAGCCCTCCGTCCACCCTGCAAATGGATCTCAGTTGTCCTCAGCCCTGGCCCCTCCTAACGAGGCCGGTTTTCCCAACGTCCTCTAAGGGTGCTGTGTGCTCTTCAGATAGAGAGCCCTGAGTCGGACTGGTCCTAACAGAGACTCCAAGGGCAAAGAGGAGGGGCGGCCAAGTCCAGCAGACCCAGGCTGGCCAGCCCCTGGTCCCCGCCCCCTCCCGGAGCCCACCCTGCCAGGCACCCAGGCCTCTTGCAGATTCCTCCCTTCACTGTGGATCTGATACAATCTGGAAAACGCATTAAACATTACACAGAGTAGTTGACGCGTAATTAATAAAGTACAGATTTTGGCTGGGAGCCTCAACTTAAAATAGCAGCAGGACTGGGGAGAGGAAGGGCAGGCGAGGGAGGCTGGGAAGATGGCATGGCGTGCGATGAGAACCAAGACTGTTATCTCTGAGAATAACAGGGCCGCTCCTCCCACCCCCGAAATTGGGGAGGGGGGGAGAAAGAGAACGGTTCTATTTATTTATTTATTTATTTATTTATTTATGTCAGAAAGGGCGAGCCCGGAACTCAGACAGGCTGTCTTGCCCAAGGACGCTTCATGTCCCAGGACAGAACCAGGGACCCAAGCGGAGGCCAGCGCCTCTGACACCTGTCCACACTGTGTGGACATTTGTGTTTCACTGAGCCACTCTCTCGTGAAGTTTTCACATTCCGGGCCTGTTTTTAATGTGAGAGATGTTTTAATGGCATTTTGAGGCAGCCTGTTCCCTCCCCGATTCTCCAGAGAGGCTGGAGGGAGCTTCGCAGCTTCTTTGAAGCAGCAAAAAAAAAAGGCCTTTCTTCTGCAAGGATGTTCAGAGAGCCCTTTGCCGCAGTTAACCAGCCTTCTGGTGTGAGGGGAGAGGTGAGGAAGGGGCTTGAGGAAGTGGAGGGAGAGGGGAGAAAAGGCTTCTGTGGTTAATTCAAATGCCTGGCCTCAGGGGCATTCTCAATTGAAGCCGGAGCCCCTGCTGCTTTCTGCCAGCCTGATCCCAAACTGGTTTTCGGAAGCAAAATGCAAATTTCAGCCCAACTAATCAACCCTGACAGGGCAGATCACCTCCAGCCTGCCAGTCATTAACAAACGACCCAAGGCAGACCTGAGAGAAGAGGAGTGCCAGCCCCGGGTGGAGGAGGCTAACGTGGAAGGTTCTAGAAACTTCAAAGTCAAATCACCGTGGAGCGGACCCTTGACCCCAAAAGGGAAACTGAGGTGCATTTCATCAGACAGGAAATCCTGATGTAATCCCCTCATTCGATTTGCAGTATTTCCTTCTTCTCTCTGCAAGGCAGACATGAACCTGATCTTCTTGTCTAAACCACAGTGAATGGGTGAGGACGTGTGAAAGTCTATTATATTATGAGACCCTGAGGGCCCTCTATGAGAATAATTAATCTATTAATTATGTGACATAAGGAAACCAGCACTGGCTTCTAAGGCAGGATCTCTATGTTATATTTGTTCCTGAATCCCCAAAGCATAAGCACCCTCATCAAAAATACTTCTTTGTGGCCAGATTCAAGAGACCAAAAATACATTTTTGCTCCAAACCTCCCAGAGCTTCGGTATATTCATCTGTAGGACGGGGATAAAGACAGCTTCCCTGTCCTCCAGCCCGTTGGGTTGAAGGAGATGCTATTCTGGAAGCCAGGCCATGGTGTGCTACCGTGGTGATATCCGGTATCTGGCTGTCTTATTCTGAGTTTTCCTTTCTCCCCTCCCATGGCTGGATCAGAGCCAACTAGACCGATCTGACAATCAGAGGGACCCAAGGGGTTCCTGCCCTCTACCTCCCGGGCTCCCCGTGTAGGCACCTTGTTCTCAAATACCCAGAACTTGAACCCAGAGCCTTACAGGCCTCCTCCTTCTCGGGGGAGAATCGGTCAAAGATCTCAAACTGGGGGCCCAGCCGTCAGCCACATCCCCTCTCTACTTCTGGGCGCGGGGGAGTGTACTAAGGAAGGGGAGAAGGGACCCGGAAGAAACCGGCGGCGCTATCTTTGGGGCAGAGGGAGTGAGGGCGCAGCCAGGGGGAGAGGCCGTTTGGGTTTCACTGACATTCCACAGCAGGCTTTTGCCATGCGGCCGAATCAGAGCTGAAGGGGCTGCTGAGACCAGAGGAGCCTCAGTGTCGACTCCGGGCAAACCTGATATAGCCCATCTGGAATCCATCCATGGCTTGCCTCCCTCCCCCACACCCGGAGCTCCTCGGAGGGGCCACAGTGGGGAAGCAGGGCCAGGCGCCTCCACCGGCAGGCTGGGCAGATCCCCCAGGTGCCAGCCCACAGGCCCCTGCTGCTCCCTTCGGGCTCTGAAAGCACGGGTCCCCCACACTCCAGACCCGGCTTCCACTCCTGCCCTTTGCTCTTGGAACCAGAGTGAGCTAGTCTTATGGCTCGGAGTGGTGCAGAAGGAAAGGGAAGGAGACTCAGAGTTCCGGCCACACGAGGGTTATGCAGGGGGCCTGAGAACGCCAGCCCCCTTCGACGGCAGGACAAAGTCTGAATGAACATTAAGGTAGTGCCCGCCTTTCAGAATCTTGCTGGAGGAGTCCACCCGCCCTCGGCTGTCAGAGCCCTGAATCTCCCTGGATATTGGCGTCCCAACTCCTCCATCATCCCAGTAGCCTAAATGCCCAAACTCACAACAGAAGGATCTCGGAGCCGGAGGACGTGGGGTCGTGCAAAGGCCAGGGAGACGACCGACCGCGTCCTTGGACCTTACCCCCGGCAGTGCCACGGTGGTTTGCTTGGTGATCTTGAGGGAGTCATTTGCTTTCTCAGGGACTCAGGTTTTTCTTCTGTCATAGGATACCCACCCCTGCTGGCTGGTCATGAGGGTCGCAGAAGGAAAATGTAGGTGACAGACACAAACATGAAATGTCTTTACCAGGGCACATTCTCCGCAGAGCGATGATAATGCAGTGCTGGCTGCCTGCATCAGGTGCCAGCCTCAGCTGGGAGAATCGGACCCCAGGGCCCCCATCCCCTGCCTCAGGATTCCTCCCCAAAGCCTGGAAGAGAGGGAAGGGACTTATTCTCCATTTGCCTGGCATCTCTCCTACTCCCTGGGTCAGGGAGTCCCGACGGTCTCGTCACCCATCCAGCGTATGAGGGTGGACACCTTTGGGGCTGCCCCTCCCTCCCTCACACAGAGACATGCACTCCCCTCCAGGAGCAGGAGGGATACCTTCCCTGGGAATCCCCTCGATCTGATGACCTGCTGTAGGGAGGAGCCTGCAGGCTGAGGAAAGGTGCCCGTCTGTCGGAGGACCTGATAGGGTCAGAGGCAGCTCTGATGGCCAGGCGGGAGACAGGCCTCATCCCCACCACAGATCTCTTTCGACAACAAACTTTGCGAACAGCCTGTCTCCCGCTGCAGCTTCCTGCACGGTGTTTGCCTAATCTGTCTGTCCAAACTCCCTCTCCAAACACGAGGTTTCCTGCCCCGCACTGGCAATCAGACAGCTAATTATCTGGGATTAGAGATGGAGTTGGGGGGGGGGGGGGTTCCCTTCTAATTACAGGAAAAATTAGCCCAACTGATGTTGGCAAGGCCACTGGGATTAGAACTGGAATCTCAGTTTGGACGCAGGTCAGCTAGGGAGGTGGGAGTGTCCTGTGCTCCGGGCTGGCGTCTTCTGTTCCTGACTGTCTCCGGAGTCTGTGAGATGAGGGGTGGAAGGAGGACTGCAAGGGCTCCTTTCCTGGGGATCCGGGAGAGGGATGTGTATGTGTTCACGTGCGCACACATATGCCAAAGAGAACTGGAAAGGCAGGGAGACCGCACAGAGAAAGACAGAGATAACAGACGAGCAGAAACTGGAGAGACCCAAGGAAGAGCAGGAGAAGGAGACTAGAGACTAGGAGACTAGGAGACTAGAAGGAGATTAGGGGTGCAAGGAGATTGCCAGGGCAGACAGACAGACAGACAGATGCGTTTCTCTCTCCACCGTTGCTGTGGGCCGCTTTCCCGTTCACGGCGGAAAAACAGAAAACCGCAGAAAGAGGTTTCCCACCTACCTCCCTCCTTGCCTTCTTCCTACTCGCCTTCTCCTTGTGTCCAGCACTGACCCAGCTTTGCCACACGCAGTGCAGGTGACAAATGCTCTTGGTCTGGCCAGGGGCAAGAATGGGATGGGGAGCCCAGACTCCACTGGGCTCCTAGTGGTCTTGAGTTTCTTCTGTGGCCCGAAGATGGGGCCTTCTGCCGCACAGTCCTTGCCTTCTTTCCTACGCGAGAGAATCTCCTGGCTCAGAAACATTCACTCGCTCATTTATTTCCTCATTCTTCCATTTTGCAAATAGAGGACGTTGCTGTGGGCAAGACCCATTGGAAGTAGCATGGCATCATGCAACTTCAAATCAGTCTCTGGGTTTTTACTTCTTCCCTCTCCTCCCATGTGACGTCACCTGTCCTTAAACCATCGTAGGAGTGGTCCAGGCCCTCGCTCAGAGGGCACAACTCCTACCCGCAGAGAAAGGAGATGAGCACACAGTGCAGAGACTGAGAACGTATCGCGGCAACGAACAACAGAGTGCAAACGTATATGGTGTAAACAGAGCGTGTGAGTGTGCGAGTACAACTATTTGTATGTATTCCCATCCCCCTTCTTTCCAAATGAGGAATTAGGTAACTTACAATAAAAAACTTGGCAAACATATGTAATGAAAACTAGCATGGAACCAGAAAAATCCACATCATGTGAGGGGAGTGGAAATAAGTGGGCTAAGCATAAAGCAAATATAAGCAGCAGGGCCCAGCACCAGATTTGGCCTGAGGATCCTGGTAGCCAAATCAAAAAGGGAAACGGGATGAACTAGAAATCCTTCCCCTCAGATAGAAAGAAGTAAACCTATTTTTCGGGAGAGACGATTCCCAGGCATTACCTTCTATAAATGATTTATCATGTGAGACCAGGTACATACACCAGGACAGAAGTTTGACATCAAAATCAGAAGTGTCTTTTATATGACAATTTCAGGTATTAACTCCTGCTAATGTGCGAAGGCTGCAACATGCATGTAACAATCAATATCCCATGAATTCCTCTCATGGAGGAACCAACAAGAAAAAGCAAGTGGATAAGGCCATTTAGGAAAGTGAAGCTTGCTGGTTAAGCTTTTGTAGTCCAAGGTTGTGGCTCTCTAATGCTGCAACTTGATTCAAGGATAGAATGCAATTTCTTAAGCACCCCACTGTGCTTGGCACTCTGCTAAAAGTTGAATAAAATGAACTGTAGAGGTTCAGCTTCTACATCTGGGAATTTATAATTTTTGTTGGCACTTGTACAAGGGCTCAGACAGCAGAATAAGAGCATTAAAATGATAGACAGGAAGATGGTAACATCACACACAAGACAAAGGTGAGCGCATTTTCAGGAAGCATGTGGCTTAGTAAAAGATTGTATAATCAAAGTGACCCAGGCTCAGATCTCTCTCTACCACTTATTGTGATCTAAGGCAAGCTACCTAACCTCTCTGAGCCCCAGTTTCCTCATCGGTGAGATGGGCTGTGGAGATGAAAGTAGATATTTTCTGTAAGGCGCCTGGTGCCCTGCTCAACACGGAGTATGTGCTCAGTACGTGGTAACTATACTCCATTCTAGAATTGCTAAATAAGGCTAGCTTCCTGGTGTGGGGAGAGGAGCCCTAGGCAAGACCAGGAGAAGACAAGGAGTTCTCTGATCCCTGCCAGGGTGACTGGGGACCCACGGGCCCTTCTGAGAAACGCCCTCGGAACCATCAGCTTCCTAATGGATGGGACTGTCCGAAGCCAATTCTGCCTATGCTCCAACCCGGGTTCCTTCTCAGGAGGCCCCAGAATTCTCCCTCTCTTTGCCCTGCTTCGGCTACAGCTTGACTGGGAAATCCGTGACCCTCTTTTCTCTCTTCCTTTATCCTCTTTGGAAATGCCCAGGGTTGGGTGTTGGGGCCTTGTAGGGTCACTGTTTAGGTGCGCCCTTCCTTCCTTGCCCGGCCCTCCAGTCAACTCAAACCTCAGCCCTCAGGTGCCCCTCCTCTGCTTGTCATGGGGAACCTCAGGGCTCACGCAGAATGAGGAGCATTAACTCCTTCCGCTCCTTAAGTCCTCCCTGGTCCCGACTGGATGTCAGCTCACCCCCAGCAGCCTCTAGGTGACGGCAAAAGGGGGTGAGGCTAGGAAGCCGTGGGAAGCTCCCCACTCGCCCCACCACACCTCCCTGGCAGCTGGGGACCCAGAACTCCCCTGAGCCACGGAGCAGGGGCGGGGAAGAGAGAGGCAGGTAAAGGGCATCCAGGTATCAATCCAGGGTCCAGGACCACACCAGGCCGGGCCTTCGGACACACCCCTCTCGCCCACCCTCTCTCCTGCCTGCTGCTTTGCAGTTTCTCTGTGCTTTCCAGCTCACTGCCAAATTGTCAAAAGCTATGAGAGGCGAAGTGCTGTTCAGTTAATGATTCCAGTCCCTGGAGAGGTGGAGCGCTCTTTTAAGAGAAAAAAATAGAGAGGAGTGGGGTGTGGGAGGGGCAGAAGAGGGGGATGCTTTAGTACTCCGTACAAAAGCTAAGCTGTAGCTCCTTCCAGCTCTTTGTAAGGAGCAGATTAGAAGTGGGTAGCTCTGCCCCAGCGGTCTTCTCTCTGTGGGGAAAAGCCTGGAGCCTCCCCCTCACTTTTCTCCTTCGCACCAAGTAAAAAGGGTTTGCATCAGAAAGCTACCAACCTTTTGGCCCCAGTGGCCTCAGCCCTCTGTCCCCAGCACAGGTCCTGTGGAGACCCTAGCAAAACCATCCTTCCTCGCTCAGAGGCTGCCTTCAAAGCCGGCCACAGGTTCCCGTGATGCACAGGGCTCCTGCTCCGTGCTCCTGCTGCTCCCTCCTCTCCTCCTCCCTCTCCTTCTCCTACCCCTCCTCTCTCCTCCCCCACCGCCTCCTCCTCATCCTCCTTCTCCTCCCTTCCTCCCCTCCCCCTCCTCCCCCTTGTCTTCCTCTTCCTCCTCCTCCCCCCTTCTCCTCTCCTTTTCCCCTCCTCCCTCTCCTCCCCCTCCTCCCTCTCCTCCCCCTCCTCCTTCCCCT
>NC_064813.1:33721259-33816913 GCF_023721935.1 Panthera uncia
AGGGGGGTGGTGAGCCCTTACCCCAGTGGGCACTTGAAGAATTTCCTCCCTGCCCAATTTTCCTCCTCAGCCTGGTCCCACCCAAGTCCATGGATCAAAAGAAAATCCATCAAAAAGTCCTCACCTCCCTGCAGCCCTTTTCAGTGTCCCAGATGCTCTCACATCCCTTATCTAATCTGTCCCCACGGCAGCCTCCAGCCTCGTCATGTAGGCAGTACTGTTCCTACCAGTTTTGCAGATGAGGAAAGTGCGAATTAACTCCCTTGGCTGAGTGCCCCCCCCCGTGACCTCCCCCCCCAGCGAGTTAGGACGCCAGCCTTGACTGGACAGTCAACACCTATCAGCAGGGAAGGTCCAAGTGTGGGGCTTGAAAGACCGAGAAGGGAAACCGCGAAACCTAAGAGGCTGCTGGAGACCAGACCCATGTGCTCTCTCATTTCCATCATCTCCACGTGTGATCTGGCTTTATGGTGGGGGCGGGGAGTAAGGTTGTTTTGTTCCCAAATGTCCCCAGGGTAGTTGCCGTCAGTCTCGGTTGTAGTCGTAGTCCGCCCACAGCCTCCTGCAAAGAATTCCATCGGCTGCTGAAATGCGGCCGCTCCCTGGAGGAGGTGATGTCGGCTGTCCCCAGTCCGGCAGCACACAGGGCACCCTGGGCCGCGGAGGAGGCGGGGAGGGTGGAGAAGGACAGAAGGCGGAGAAGGACTCTGCTGACCCCGGGCCCACTGGGTACTCTGCCGATGCTCAGAGCAAGGCAGTACCAAGTTCGCTCCTCCCAAGACTGGGCGCCTCTTCCCTCCTTCCCCCTCCCCAGTGAGACCCTGGCACCAGCTGTGCCCTCTTAGCCGGCCCCCAGCGGGGTCTGCGCGCTGGCACGGTGCCCGGCAGCTGCGGGGAATCCGCGCAAGGAAGGGCCGGGCATCGAGGAGAAGCAGGTGTCCGGTTAAAGGCAACAAGGTGACCGGGAAGGACCTCGGAGCAGTGATGTCAGGGAGCGGAACTGGAGTCAGAGGCAGCCCCCACCCCTCCCCACCTTGATTAGAATGATCTGGCCCCAGAAGAATAGCAATGAATTAATTAGGGGTCTGTTGTCATGAAGCAGCTTATTATTAAAGTCCCTCTCCTGGGAGGGAGGGGGATGGAGAAAGGTGTGAAGAAGACAGCTAGTCAAACAGAATCTTTTAAAAGAGCCAGACCTTCCCCCAGCTGTCTGTCCTGCCCTTGGGCTCTGCGGGGAACTCAGACATGCCTAGCACAGGGGTACCAGCTCTGCTGTCTCAGGATTCCGGGGGGGTGGAGGCCTTCTGGCCTCACTTCCCTCCTCCTCTTCCGCTATTTCTCGGCCCTCAACTCTGAGCCCCCCTCTGCAACTTTAACCCTTGCTTTCTACCTGCCATTGAGCCAGCGTTGAGCCAGCTGAGCTCCAGAGTAGCCACCCTGGCGTCCTTTCCTCCTTTCCGCAGCAGCACCTCGAACGGTTGTAGCGCTTTCCTCCCAAGAGCTCTTAGCAGCCCAATGGGGAGCCAGAAAGATCGTGTCAACACAAGCAGGTGTGTCCAACGTGTTTATGCGTCAGGTTCCAGAAGATTGGGCAGAGGGCGGAGGGAGGATGTGTAAAGCAAGAGTCTCTCTTTCTCTCCTCGTTATTTTCCAGAGATGGGAAAACAGGGGCCTAGAAACGTGAAGGCCTCTCAGAGGTGAGATCGTGGCTCTTCTGCCCACCAGCTACGTGACACTGAGATTACCTCCCGCCTCTGTGCCTCTGTTTCTTCCTCGATACCGGAGGAATAATAGGATTGTGGTGAAGAATTAAGGAGAGAGTGTGGAGAGAGCCAGCCCCCTGAACACAACGTCTAACAATAACGGGGGTTACATCTACGTGAGCTGTGCCTATGCCTAGTGTTCTGTTCCTACCCAGTTTCAGTAACAGGGATTCATTCATCCCATCGCGGGGTGTGATTGAAGCCCTACTATGTGTCAGTCGTACTGAATGCAGGAAGGCGTAGGAAGCTGTACCAGTGCCTGTTTTCTAGAAACTTACAACCTTAGGAACCATAACCGCGTGTGTTCACAAGTAACTGCCAGGCGACGCGCCAGGGACCATGGGAGTTCAAAGGGGAGCTCAGGATGGGCTTCTTAGAGGAGGTGGCATTTGGATTGGGCCCTGAAGGATGGTCAGGATCTGGGAAGGACAATAAATTGCCAAGCAAAGGCACGAAGACCAAAAACCCGGAGACATAATTGGAAAATGGGGATAAGGCCATGTGAGCTAGACCCCTGAATGACAGTTAAGGGGCGTGAACTTTTCTAAACTCTCAGTGGGGGGCAATCAAAGGTGCCTTGTGCGTACGTGCATGGGTGCAGGCGATGCTTTGCGCTCTTTTCATATTCCAAAAGTAGTCTGTGTTCATCGTAAAAAAAAAAAAATTAGGAGTGAGATAAGCAAGAGAAAGAAAATTACAAACACCTGAAACTTAAGGATTTTGCATACAGAAAAGGCAGGATCAAATAAGTGTTTTAAGAAGATTAATCTGGCGGTATTGGTAGAACAGATTAGAGCGGGAATATGCTGGAGGCAGGGAGATTTCTCAGGTTATTGCAATAGCACAGATAAGAGGCAATAAAGACTCAGACCTTGCCCGTTGGCAAAGGGAAGAGAAATACAGTGACACGCGTGGGCTCCTCATTCCTCCCCGTCACCGCACACTTTCTGCACCAGCGTGTACGCGGGCCACATGCATTTTCTAAATGACTCTTCCTTTTAAAAGCTCAGGAAGCCTTCTGCGTGTAGGCGCAAGCCCAGTGTCAGATAGCCGCACTCACACGTCTAGACCTCCCTTCCCATCCTTGCAGCTTGAAATGTCACCCTCGGTGTTAATGAAAGCAAGAGATTACTGTTCCAGATTATAAAATGCAGGGCAATTTTAGGCCATTGAAAAGAATGAGTTAATTAAAGAGGGTAATAACCCTCTTAAGCGCCCCACCCTTTGCTCTTTTTCCAGACTGCAGGTGGCCTTCTTTGTCACCCTGGAGGAGACAGCTATATGATCTATTTTGTTCCCCAGGACTTATCTCCAGGGGCAGCGAGCACTTTTGGGATGTAATTTTTAGTACCAGGGCAGGCATTGTCCTCTTGTTTGACTTAGGGAAGAGCGAGGCCCCAGAGGGAACTGAATGAAAGAGACAGAGTACAGGCTTTGGAGTCAGGCAGACTCAGCTTTGAGCTCGGCTCTGCCACTAACTTGTTCTAGACTCGTAACGTTTCTGATTCTGTGAAATGGGGAGGCCAGCCTCATAGTTTTCAAGATCGTTCGTGTTTACGTCTCCAACCTTTTGCACGCAGGCTGGCACGTTCCATGGACGCTGGATAAATACATTGAACTACATTGGTAGAGGGAGATGTGGGATTCCGGAGCCCGGTGTGTCCAGTCCCAGTGGGGTGGGGCTGAGCATTTCCCAAGTACTTAACCTGGGTGTCCCTGTGCCTGATTGTCACTGAACCCGGTTCCAGAGCTTGGTGAGGAAGCCCGGACCACCCTCCACGGGGGCCCTCAGGGGTGCTTCTAAGTCATTCCAGTCCAGACAGCCTAAGAGGTTAGTTGCTATCCTGAAACAGGCTGGGGTCCCCAGGCAAGGAACCTGTGTGCGGTTACTTGAGTGGAGATCCTGAGAGCCCCAAGTCGCTAGAGCTTTGGGTAAATAGAGATTTCTCTTTGACAGAGGTTGCTCATTATTCCTTATTCATTCTTTCCCCCACCCCTCAATTCTCCCCCCCCCCCAACTCTGTGTGCTCCCTGTGAATTACTGCTTTGCTGCTGTGTGATGTCATTTCATCTGAGGCCACTTAATGCTGCTGTTGGCCCTCGCCAATGTTTATCTTATTGTTTCCCAGAACAATCCAATGCTTCCGCTGCCCCCGACAATTTCATCTGGTTCCTGGGTCCTCTTGCCTGGCCCAAGTTTCAGAGCTGAAGCAGGGTTGAAAGGTGGGGCTGGTCCAAGGCCAGAGCCCCGCACCCTGAACTGCCCAGTGTATTCACCTCGATGAGCTCTTGCCCCATCCTGGGCTTGGCAGCTCAGAACTCCCCCTGACAAAGTTAGAACCAAGAGACTGGATTCTTTGGCTTCTAGATCTCCATGTCACTCTCTGCTGAGTCATAAAGGGAGAGGCCCCTGGAATAGGGAAGCCGGTGCCCTTGTGAAATGCAGTTGGTTATGAACCACGGGAAGGTCTGGAACAGAGGCAGCTCCTCTCAGTTCTGCGGGCCGCATGGATCACTGGTCACCTGGCCGTCTACCACTGGCTGATGAGGCACAAGGAAGCCACAATTTGGGGGAAGAAAGGCCCTCACTCCAGCCAACCTCCTCAACCTCATCTTTGAACACTTTACTTATAGGAAGTGCTCAAGAAATATTCACTCCATCATTTATCATAAGCCAGGCTCTTAATTCTCACTGTTCAAAGATGCAGAAGTCCAGAGAACCAATGGTTTCTCCTGGGACCCCCTCCTCACATTCCAGGAGAAAGCCCTCCATGGCTTAGCCTTCCATGAGGAAGAAATGCAGGAGCCTCAACCCCTGTGCTAGCTCATCCACCCCCCAGTTTAATATCTAGGGCAGATTCCTAACATGCACAGAAATAGAAATAATTGTACATGGAAATGTCAATCTCCAGTGTCAAAGCCCCAGTGATTGACCGACAACTCACTGGGGACCAATGCTGGAAACATCTGCATATGTGTGGGAGGCTGTGTGAGTGTGTGTGTGTGTGTGTGTGTGTGCGCACGCGCGTGTGGGCATGTGTCTATGCACATGCACTGACGGGGGCAAAATTCTCAAAGGTTAGCATATCTCAGTGACCTCCTTCCTTTTCAGGGACAGGAGGGATCCTTGGCCTTGTCTCCCCTCTTCCTCTGCTCTCCTGCTTTATTGCAGCCCACAGCCTGAGTTTTCCCAGGTCCTGTGTCCCTCTCCAATTGTCCAAGCATTTAGGGCCAGGCTCCCATCTGTCCTCCGGGGATCCTCGGCCTGCTGGGCTGTGACTCTGGATGGTTAGTTAACACTCGCACAGCTCTGGCAGAGAGGGAGACAGAAGCGCCCCGGAAGGCGTGTGTGCGCATGCGTGTGTGTGCACGCGCGTGTGCATGTGCGTGTGTATAAGCAGGAAAGAGGGAAGAAGAATCTCAGAGACTGAATTTACCAAAGACTTCAATCTGTAAATAATTTGGGTCATAAAGCTCTACAAAAATAAACTCCAGCTTGAATCCTCTCCCGCGCAGCACTAAATGCACACTGTGGATATGCTCGCTCCCTAACTCACCCCAAGATCAGTCTGAGCAGCACCAGCCCCGCCTCACCATTCCCCCCTGTAAAAGTCTACGCGTGCGCGCGCGCGCACGGGCACACGCACGTGCAAACACACACGCACACACGTTTATATAGCATGGGAGCCCGGAGTCCCGAGGCACAGATAAAATCAGGTAATAAAGGCCTCTTCCACAGTGAATTTTAGGACATAACGTGACCAGACCTGCTGAAATTGTTGTCGAGCCCTCAATAAAGGCACATCAGAAGTCTTATCCTCTCCAAGCGCTCAGGTCTGAGAGACCAAGAAATCCGGGCTCAGACATAACAATCACACTTGTCTACTGACGTCACACTCTGAGTTAGCCAGAGAACTCACATTTCCACGCCTGTCTGTCCATTTAGGCGTCACCTTCCCCGGGAAGCCTCCCTCTCTGGGCCTCCCTCGGGCCCCACCTCTGTGTTGGCCTCCCTGGGATCTCCATGCAAGCTCTGCCACAAGGGGCAGCCCGCGTGTTTGTGGAGACCAGACGGCTTGTCAATTCCCAGCTCCTCCTCGGGCTTCCTCGGGGGACCCTTTCCCTCGGTGTCCCCGACGCGAAGCGTGGGCCTGGCTCATGGCAGGCATGTAATAAACGGATATTGGACGGGACTGAAATTCATAGAGCTAATAACTCATTGTATTCTCCATCCCTTCTGTGCTCATAAGGACAGGAGTTCCCACCTTATTTGGCAGCTACAGAGACCACTGCACAAACAAGGGAAGTGACTCGCCTGCAGTCACAGAGCCAATTAATGAGAACGTTGGGATTAGGTCCCAACCCTCCAGACATGAACTCCCCCTGCATGGCGATGGCTCTCAAAACCAATCTGTTTCCCACTGCGAGGCCCCAGAAAAAGAAGATTCCCGATTCCAGTGGCTGTTGCCAGAATACATACATGTATACAATCTATTACCACTTATATTACTAGGACTATGAATAAAGTGCTCTTAAGAGTGACAGATCCCGGGGCGCCTGGATGGCGCAGTCGGTTAAGCGTCCGACTTCAGCCAGGTCACGATCTCGCGGTCCGTGAGTTCGAGCCCCGCGTCAGGCTCTGGGCTGATGGCTCGGAGCCTGGAGCCTGTTTCCGATTCTGTGTCTCCCTCTCTCTCTGCCCCTCCCCCGTTCATGCTCTGTCTCTCTCTGTCCCAAAAATAAATAAAAAAAAAAAAACGTTGAAAAAAAAAAAAAAAGAACTTTAAAGAGTGACAGATCCCAAGCTAGGGCTCCATAATTTAGGACTAACGATAGAAATTGATGCACGAGAAAAAGGGTTCGGAGGGGCCTACAGGTAAAAGCTAGTTAATTGGAACTGGATATGCTGATTTGAGTTGGATGTTCAAGTAAAGAGGCAGTCATTAATTTCTGCACAGGCCTCGCTGTGGTTTAAAGGAAGGTGCTAATAGGATTACTGTTTCCCTCTCCTCGCACAGAGGCCCCTCCCACCTAGAGGACCAGGCAGTCACTCTCCCCTGATTCCATCTCACATCTTCCTGTCCCAGAGCCCACCCTGATAAACGGACTGTCCCCCCCACCCCACAACCAAGGTCCCTCAAAATTAAGTTCTGTTGATTGTTGACTCCCTGAAGTGGGTGACTGCCCCACTTGGGCCTTGGGGTCCGGAAGAGGAAGAGCGGGTGAGGACAGAACTTGGACTGTCCATCTTCCCACCTGTTCGGGTCTTGGCGGCCGTGAACAGCTCTGTGTGCCCATCATTAGCCTCTCTTCAGGGGGTCACGGAGCGTCCGAGAAATCGGGCTCTGTGTGGGAATCCCAGCTCTGCCACCCTTCAGCTGTGTGATCTCGGGCGAGCCGCCCAGCTCTCCCAGGCCTCAAATTTCCTATCTGTAAAATGGAATAACAATAACATTTACCTCAGGGGGTTCCTGTAAGGATAAGAGAGTTGATTTTTAAGTACTTTCAACAGCACTGAGCACATGGGGCAAGGGATGGCAGGGTAGATACTAACTATTCAGTTCTCGAGGCCAACGGGGCCTTCTGAAAATTCACCACGTCTATGCTACCGCCTTCAAGCAGGGCCATACTGAACCATGAAGCAAAATCGTCCTGAGAAGGAGGTTGGAGTGTCCTGTGGCCACTCTTTCTACAGTCGGGGCTCTACGTGGCAGGAGTTCTTACTAGAACTACCTAAATCCCCTTCTGCGACAGTATGGGCACATTTTGTCTTTTGTCGGTCTCAGTAAAGACAGTCACCCTCCTCTGAAGCAGACTGGCTTTCTTTTTTTTTTTTTTAGTGTTTATTTTTTGAGAGAGAGAGAGAGAGAGTGAATGCGTGCAAGCGGGGGAGGGGCAGAGAGAGAGGGAGACCCAGAATCCGAAGCAGGCTCCAGGCTCTGAGCTGTCAGCATGGAGCCCGACACGGGGCTCGAACTCACGGACTATGGTGAGATCATGACCTGAGCCGAAGTCGGATGCTTAACTGACAGAGCCACCCCAGTGCCCCTGGTCCACTGAGGCCTAGCCCTCTCAGGAGAGGGGGAGCCCAACTAGAAGGACAGAGTCGAGTGACTCGCTTGTCCCCGCATGAGACACCTCCCTCCTCTGCCCCACCCCCTCACCCACCTGAATGGGTGTCCCGGGCCCTGTGCAGCTTGGGCTGGCAACGCCCTTCCCTTGGGCTGGTTTGTGACCTGTTTCGGTCTGTTGTTGTCCTTGTGGTCACTGAAACCTGGCCACGGGGACACAAGCGTCAAAGTTGAAAACGGTGTCACAGCAGTGGAGTTAGTCTGGGACACCACCGGCTAGACTCGCGTAGCCAGATTTGAAAATCCCACCTTTGTTCCGGACTCCCTGACGGTCGCCTCACCACTACCATCCTGTGTCTGGCGAGGACAGAGACAACCTTGAACTCAGAACTTCCGATCCAAAGCAGAGCAGTCCGGGAAATCGTGTGCCTGAACTGCAGCAGGGACCTCGTCCCCCCATCAGTAGTCGTGGGGCGTTGTCTGCATCAGCCTTGTGCTCTCCTCTGGCTCACCCCAGCTGCAGCCAGTTGGAGCCCCGGTTCTGCCGCTGGCTAGCTGTGTGCCTGGAACCCAAGAGCTTAGGGGAGGGGGGCTCCGACGTCCTTACAGCTCCAGCGCTTTCTACCGTGATTGTCCTGTGGCAGGCACTGAGCAGACCGCCTCTGCCTGTTACCCAGAAAGGAAACCCGAGGCTCAGGTGAGGTAACTAGACTCAAATTGTACCATTAGGCAGAAGTCAAGCCCAGGCCTGAGCAGAGTCAGGAGAGAAACCCAGGAACCCTGCACCCCAGGCCTACACTCTGTCCGCTTCGGTGCGTTGCCCAGAAGGGAGCACGGGGCGTTAGGGAGGGGAAAGTTCTCTCTTCTGCCACCTGCCTGCCGGCCCCTATCCTCACCCCGAGCCCTGTGACCCCCTGGCCTCCTGGCCCCATTCTCCACCTTCTCTGCCCTCCTGTAGGTATCTCGGCGGGTAGCAAGCCAGAGGCAGATAGCATGGGGTGAGGGAGTAAGTGGGGAGGCACCAACTTCTTGGGCAATAGTGCTCTTCCCTCCAGGGATCTCGACGGAATGAAATAGGATAGCTTAGTTCAGGTTCAGCACCAAGAACATTTTCTGTTCTGGTTTGCTTTCAGCTTTGACGTTTCAGAGTTATGTAGGTTTGATTCTGGCTTCAACTGCTTTATGAAAAGATTGGGGTTGCAGATGGAAAAAAGAAAAAAAAAAAAAAAAACCTGCTTAGATCTCTGATTCAGGAGACAGTTAACGGCTGGGATTGGTCCTAACTGGGATGCAGCGGAGTGTGTGATGATAAGTTGTCTTTGGCTCAGTTCCAGCTCCCACCCGGCCATGGGTACCATCTAGTCCCAGGGACCACAGGGGGGAAGGCCAGACGTGTGGCGTTCCTCCTTCTGACTTTGTGTGCAGGCCCTGCCGGGATGGCAGGCAGGTGCCCAGGCTCACGGGAAGGAGGCCGCCCCAGCTGGCGGAAGGTTAACTAGCCTCCCCAGGCAGGGAGAGATCCTGGACCAGGCCTGAGGGAGGAGGGTACTGGTTCCACAGCTCCCGGGAATGAGCCGGCACCTTGAGGAGACTTAAATCTCCCTGGAGAGGAGCAGCTATCATAGGGAGGGTGGTGACAACCCCTGGGCCATTGGCCCTTCAAACAAACAGGGCCTGAGCTCCCTGTATGATGGAGACAGAAAACTGAGGTCAAGCCAGCCAGAAGTCACAACTATCCCATCTTCTCTTTACTTTCTGAAATAGCCTGAGTACCGTTGTGACTAAAAGCTACTACATTCCTGGAAGGATCTCGAGGAAATCTCGGATCTGTCCATTTAACAGAGAATGCTGCTTCAGATACCAAGGGGAACCTTTTTCACTGTGGGCCATTTGCCCAGAAAGAGACCCTTCCCTCTGACTGAATCCACTATCAGATTTGCACTGGGGTAGAGGGTGGTGACCTCAGCCTCGTGACCTCATTGCTGACCCCAGAGTCCTCCTCCAGTCTATGAGAGTGAATTCAGTGACCCCCAAGCCCCTCTCGTGGAAGGAGGGGCTTTAGTGACAGTTGCACATGCCCCAGCTCTGGACGCAGGAAGCCACGAGCAAGGCAGAAAAAGGGCAAAGGAGAGTTTATTGTGGCGTCAGGCACCAAACTTGGCCCTCGGGATGAAAAAGTCGTGGTCCTTGTCCTCAGGAGCTCCTGGTGCGGTGGGAGAGATGGGCAGAAGGAAGGGCATGGTTACGAGTACAAGAGAAAAACCAGATGGAATGCGGAGGGGAAGCCTGAATCTTAAAACCTTACAGAGAAAATGCCTTTTGACCTCACTTTGATTTGGTGCTAGAGGCCACAGTCCTTTATCACCTGCTTCACGTCCTTTCAAAAGTATTTCTCAAGCATCCCCTTTTATCCATCACCAGCTATGTTCCCAGCCCCTATCTAGTGCTCACAGGGTTCTTAGAGAAAGAGAGGACACATCCCTGTCTTCAAAATGTTGACAGGCTTAGGCACATGTGAAGCAATGAGAGAACGATTTGAGTAGGTAGTCAATACATGTTAGCCAGTCCATATGCAGTGAACAAATCAATTGATTATAATCCTAAGACAAAATGTCTAGTGGCAAAAAAAAAAAAAAAAAAAAAAAAAAAAAAGGCATCAGGGTGATGAGTAATTAGTGTGGAGGGGAGATCAAGGAAGGCTTCACGAAGGAGGCAGGGCTCGAGCTAGTCAGGGTTTCGATGGGCAGAGAGACAGAGAAAACAAGCCAGGGTAGGGATTATCGGTCAACAGTCAGCTGCCGGGGCGCCTGGGTGGCTCAGTCGGTTAAGCATCCGCCTCTTGATTTCGGCTCAGTTCATGATCTCATGGTTCGTGAGCAGCTCAGAGCCCGCTTGGGATTCTCACTCTTCCCCTCTCTCTGCCCCTCCCCCACTCATGCGCTCACACAAGTGCTCTCTCTCTCTCTCTCTCTCTCTCAAAATAAATAAACATTTTTTTTAAAAATAGGCAGCTGCTGTGTTGAGAACAAGAAATCTGAAATGCAGGAACATATTCACACTGAGGACTCCTGGACACGAGCCTTTTTATATGACCTCAGAGACCATCTTCTACCGAGTCTCAGAATTCTGCACAGAACTTAGACTATCCCTCGCGAACCCCCAGGCCAGCCGCACCCACATCACCTGGGAATTTGTGAGAAGTGAAAAAAATCTCAGGCCTCATTTCCACTGGATCCGAAACTCTGGGCGCGGTTCAGCCATGCAGCCCCCCAGGTGATTCTCAAAGCATGCCGGCTTGAAAACCAGTAGACGACATCAGGGCTTCTAGACCCTGGCTGTTCGTCAGATTCGCCTGGGGGAGCTTTGAATCCCGACGAAGATGCCCAGGCCCCGCTCGCAGAGGTTCTGATGAATGGATCCTGCCCTGGCATTCGTATCTTTTAAAACTCCCCAGACGATTCTGGTGTGGAAGCAGGGCTGAGAAGCCGTGGACTAGACGGTATCCGAGTCCTTTCTGACTTATTATCTAGAGCTGGGCTCTGACGGTCTGAGCCCGGATTCCTGGCTCCCCCAAATCACGGGGTGAATTTGCGCACAAGCGGGGGATATGTTTGGGGGAAGGAAGACCTTCCCGAGATCCTAAACTCTTGCATCTCTTGAGGACCAGCTTTTTGATAGTTTACATGATTGTTTTACCGTTCTTCCTTACGTGCCTGAGGCAGAAACACTGTGAACGGGTGTTGACTCTCTTACCCCAAACACCAATAAGGGTGTGCCAGCACACGCACACCCATCAGTGCTATAAATATCTGTAGACACACGCAGAAATAACCACATTCGGATATTCAGAATCGCTCCTACTGGCGCATATGCACATGCAAATGAACCCACCATCAGAAATCCCAGACGTGGTCCACTCAAACCACTTGGGAAAGTATTTCTCTTGGGGAAAGCCGGGCTGTTTGAACAGAGAAGCACCTCTACCTTCTCTGAAGCCTGGTCTGGTTCAGAGTCACGACCGGGGGCGGGGAGGGGGCCGGGAAATATCTTCTGTAAAGCGACCTGCTCTAGTCCCGTAAGGGGACCGCTGAGTCCAGGTGCTGACGATGCATTATTTCTCTCGTAGGTTCGAGCCGATGGTCCCCCCCATGGAGGGGTCCAGTATGAGATGGTCTCTGTGCTCAAAGACGGGAGCCCCATCCTCCGGGACATGGCCTTCTCCGTTGATCAGCGTTACCTGTACATCATGTCTGAGAGACAGGTAAGTGCTGACACCCAGGCCTTCTTTCCAAAGCCCAGGAGCGACTGATAACCTGTGGCCTGACCTTTGTTCAAAAGCTGTTTCATCTAACCAGAGAGCCCTCTGTCTGGGCTCGCTGCTCGGGGGTCCTGGGAGAGGCAGAGTCCTTGGAGGCTTTTGCGGGGAGCCAGAGAGAAGCAGCTGGGGCCAGCCACTTCCCGGAGGCTTCTCTCTAGGCCACAGCCCCTGTCTCGGTGCGTGATGAACAGCCCCGCAAGAACGGGCCAGACTGCTTGGAGCAGCTTGGTGTGATTAAGCGGTAGATTTACAGCTCCCGGGCCCACAGAGTCTGCTGCTCAAGGGAGCCAAAGAAGTGTAAATAATCCAGGCCTCCTGGCTGGGCCTGATCCTGGGAGAGACAGACCCAAGATAGGGCCCCAGAAGGAGATAAAAATCTTGGCCTGAGTCACAGACTGATGCCAGTAGAAGCCGGCCAGCTCTGGGAAGGCGAAGTCTGCCTGAGAAATAGACTTCCACCCTCTGCGGGCTAACGATCGAGTAGGTTCCCCGCCTTCTCCGATGGAGCGTTATTCCCCCCGGATTGTATTTGCTCTGAGTACGTGTGGGCAGAGAAAAGGTAAATTCAGGAGAGCCGTGGTGATGGGCAAGAGACACAGGGTAGAAGGCGGATTTGGGATTCCCAAATCAATGCGGACACAGGAAGCAAAGCAAAACTCTTGGGAAAGGCTGGTTACTTCCATTCGTTCAGGCGGTGGGTGTGCAGGTGTTCCGCAGGAGCAGTGGTCTTGGCATTGACCTGAACACGACAAGTAAGATAAAGGCCGAAGAGCAGAAAAAGCGTTGTGCACCTGCCTTGGCTGACGCCCCTGATTTAGGCAAGACAAAGATGCCGGGCTGGAGGACCAGTGAGCTTTCACAAGGTGCCTTCCAGCTCTTGAGGGGTTGTCATTCCCAAAATACTCGGCCGAACTTCCAGGGGTCCTTGAGGAGCACCCCCTCTCCCAGCGTTGTCTTTTCCTCCCTTCTGTTCGAATGTGGGAATTCTGAATCCGGGGGTGAGGGAGGAACGGAGGGAGGAAGGAAGAGACAAAATGGGCACGTGACAGCATAAGGGAAGCAGTGATGCAGCTCTAACTCAAAAATTGCCTCTTGGGAACAAATGCCACAAATCATATGCAGATTTTGCATGCATTGCACCCAGGTCCTCCTGAACCCACCTGTCTTCTCACCTCCTTTCATGTGGCCCCTGCAGCTGAGGCATAAACAGGTGCAGATGGGAACTTGGTGGAGCTAGAGGAGGCTTTGCCTAACCTAGAGTGGTAGAGTGGCCTTGGAAATAAACGCTGATGTCTCGTTCTACTAAAACAGTCCGCGAACCCTAACAAAACCCGTTACTGGGGACATATCGGTTGGGAACAGTGTGCTGGGAAAACCTCAAAATGAATGGGCCTCGGCCGCTGCCCTCACATTGCTTACAGTCTAACAAGGGACGGGGGGAGAAAAAGGGAAGGAGACACGTAGCCAGTTATCTAGAACATCCCATTGGAGTCTACGAACGTTCTGCCTTTTCTTCCTGTTCTTTACTTGTAGATACAAGGTTGTTTCTTAAGCAAAAACAGTAGCTGCCCCCCGTGCAAATTCAAACAATATATACGGAAAAGAAAATAGCAACGAGTTCCCAAATGGGACTGCCCAGTTTGTAACACCATGTTAATATCTGATGAACACCATTCTGGACACTTTGGCAGGAAAATAATCAGAGGGACAGATGGATCGATCAGTGGCAGTATAGATAGGTGGATAAAGTGATGGTCGGAGGGATCAAATAGACCCATGATAAATGTGGTATTTTCAGAAGGCATTGTGTATGGCTAAGGACCAGGCGGGTAGCTCTGGGTAGAAGCTCCTTCCTGGGTCCCTAAGGCAGTGCAGTGGAAAAGCATAGAGAGCGCGTAGAAGGAACCAATGCAACCTTACTGGAACGAAGAAGATGCCAAGGCTCGTAATTTGGCATATCTGTTTCTCAGATGGGATGCTTTCTGAAATTGCATTCAAAATGTGGTCAGAGGAGAGGGCATGAGCCAGAGCCGGAGGCTGGTGAGTGGCCTTCAGGGGCTATGGTGTCCTCCTGAGATCTTATCCTGTGTCACCTCCAAAAGCATCGGCACTGGCTCAGCTAAGTGTCCACATGGCTTATTTATAAATATCCTCTCCTTCGTCCTCATCTTCGGCCACAGCCGCCCAGTTCTTGCTACAACCTCACCAAACAGAGGGGTTCCGTGGTAGCTGTCACACCGAGCGGATACAGGAAGAGTTTGGGTTCGAAGCCACGGGGCTGTCTCCAGTCCGATGAGATATTAGGCCGGAGAGCTCCCTATGCCAGGTGGAGCTGTGATCAGTGGGCAGAGTCTAAGGGGGATTTGTGGTAACACTCTGACACCTGTCACCCTGAGAGCTGTAAACCGTGTAGAAGTAGGTAGCTAGGTGATTTCACCTGGGGCTGGGTCCAGGAATGAGGTCCGAGAACAGCTCAGGGGGCCCATCTGTCTGAGGCCGAGCAACTATGAGTACAGAATATTCATAGACAGCTCGGACGTCTTTTTTTTTTTTTTTTTTTTTTTGTAAGGTTATTTATTTATTTTGAGAGAGCACGGGGGAAGGGCAGAGAGAACAAGAGACAGAAGCCCAAGCAGGCTCTACGCAGGGTTTGAACTCAAGAACCGCGAGATCATGACCTGAGCGGCGATCAGGAGTCGGACACTTAACCGACTAAGCCACCCAGGTGCCCCTCAGACGTCATTTAAGAAACAGTTTAATGGGAGCGCCCGGGTGGCTCAGTGAGTTAAGCGTCCAACTCTTGGTTTTGGCTCGGGTCACGATCTCACAACTTTGTGGGTTCGAGCCCCGCACCGGGCTCTGAGCTGACAGTGCGGAAGCTGCTTGGAATTCTCTCTCTTTCCCTCTCTTTCTGCCCCTCCCCCCACTTGTGCTATCTCTGTCTCTCTCAAAATAAATAAATAAATTTAAAAAAATAATAATTTAATGTGAGGCAAGAGAACAGTCAATACAGATGAAGTCGGACGGCGCGGGTTCTAGCCCAGCGGTTGCTGTATCTGGAGGCATGACCCCCTCGCACGTTTGCTTTCCCCCCCTCACGAAAGGGAGGAGTCGAACGAGATCCCAGGGTTGTCTCTGCAGTCCGAAACTCTGATTTGGATCCCGTCTCAACGTTTCATAGCCACGTGGCCTTACGCCGGTCACTTCACCTCAGTGTGCCCCACGAGAGTCGACGTGAGGCTCAGTAGACACTCCGCTCAGCAGAGGGGAGTTTCCTTCCCACTGCCTCGCGTGCAATGACCCCTTGTCATTGACTTTCTATATGGCCCCTTCCAGCTCTCAGGCCCTTATGATTCCGGCTCTGGAGGGCGGCGACTGTGAGTGATGATTAAGAGGAAGTGAGGTGGCCGTGTGGCACCACCGGTGGTCCCCAGGCGGAGCCAACAAGCCTGTGTTCCGGTCCTGACCCACCTCTAACGAGCTGGGTGGACTAGACTCTTAAGTTCCTAGGGATTCCGTTTGCTCCCCTTCAAAGACGCAATTAATAAATCTAATCCAGAGCCCCTTTCATGTTAAAGAGCCTTGTCTAAGGTCTTGGGGTGGAGACTCTTCAACACCTCTAGAAGGCGACACCAAAATGACAGTAGAGAGACAGGCCTGAGGTTAGACCAAATGAAAAAGCTCTTGGAACCAGAGTTTTATGAGGCTGTGGGTGCCCATGTGAACGCCTTCCCCAAAAGATGAACGCTGCGGAGAGGCTAGAAATGCTGGCTGGCTGTGGAGAAGTGTATTCCTGTTTCGAGGCCGTGATTTAAGACTTCGGCATTCCCTAAAAGACCTAAGACCTTTATAAGACATCGTGGGACGGGGGCTTCCCGTCACCTTATAATAAACCTCTGAGCAACCTGCTGTCATCCGCGCCTTCCCCTCCTCCCCACCTCTTGTCTCTCTGTCCCCCTCCTGTGCCCCCAAAACACACACCGGTTGTATCTTCGGCACCACGTCAGTGGAGAACCAAGTCTCTGGTCTCAAGTTCTGCTAAGGGAGGTTTACATCTCCCTACAGAGCGAGAACAGTCCAGTCCAGCTCATTCTTTCTCCCTCCCTCCCCCTCTCTCGGTTAATTACACCTAATTAAGAACTAGGACTAGTAAGAAGTGTTGGGTCCTAGTGCCACCGCCTAACAAGCCGATGTTAATGTACTGTTAATAGATCTAGGGCCAGCCAGTCCCAGGGGAGCATTTGGGAACTGATTCCCCAATCCTGCTAATTGCCCGGGGGTCCCGCGGACAGGATGCCTGGCTCTTCCCTAGAAAGTCCGCCCCTGCTTCCTCAACAGCAAATCGACAGATGCTATGGGTGTGAATACAAGTTCTCCCGTATCCTCAGTGTCTAATGGAAGTCAGACAGCAGGTCCAGGGAAAATCAGGCTGCGAGCCAAGTGCAAAACTGAGCGAGAAGATGAAAAGAAACTTGATAGCCCCGTTTCCACCCAACTTGTCAGGTTGGCCACTCCCCGATAAAGAATATAACTTCTGTACTCAACGTGGATGAGAAGGAGTATGGGGATGGAAGCAATTATTCTATTTTATACTTTAATTAGTTTGAATTAGCAGAGGGAATAGAGGCATAAAATGATCCAGCGAAGGGTGAAATAGAAAAAGGGAGTCACAGTGGAGAATGGCTCCGTGCAGGCTGGAAAGGGCCTTGGGAACAGCAGAAAGGCTGGTGACGGGGGCGTGCACGTGTGTTTGGGGGGCGGGTGGGGGCATGGGATGCTGCTCTCTATTTCGAGGCCTGGAAAGGCAAGATAGCATAATGGTTAAGAGCTGGAGCATGAGAGTCAGACAGAGCTCCATTTAACCCATAGCCGTGTGCTAGACGTCCGGCTTTGAGAAAGTTATCGCACGTCACTAAACCTCAGTTTCTTCGTCTGTATAACGGGCCTAATAATGGTAACTGTTGCGTCTGACACACAATGCTTTCAGCGTGAAGTGGGATTGTTATCATCATTGCTGCCATCGGTCGTGTCAGAAGTTCTTTTGCACCCCAGAGAAGGCTAGAAGCCTCTCCACTTAAATTACGGCTGGGACAGAGTTCCCGAGTGTTTGACCCCAACCTGTCATTCCTGCTGCTCCTTCCCAAGGGACGCTTCCAAAGCCTCTGGCCTGGCCGAATGACAGCATCAGGCTAAGTTGCTCATAATCTGCTATTTATTTTAAAAATCCAGGAATGTGCCCAGCAGACTAAACAGTCCCGCTGCCCTTGATACAGGCTGAGGCAGCCCTGGGCCCATATGTGAGGCCCAGGAGGCCAGTATTGCAGGCATCTGTGGAGAGAAGGGGGGTCAGGCCCCAAGCCCTCAGGGTCTTGTCTGGCTGCAAGTGTGGACACGTAGCCAGAAAGGGACTACCCATGGGGCTTTTCATTTCTGGCCTTTCCAGGTAAGGAAACCAGGTCCCAAAAGATAGGGCTGCTGTTCTCCAAGTAGCGGGCACTCGGATCCCAGTTTTGAAGGCAAAAATGCCCTCACGTTTGTCTACAGTTGGCATACCGTTCTGGTCACTTACTGCTACATAATAAACTGTGTCAAAATTCTGGGGCATAAAACAACCATTTTATTATGTTCACAAACTATGTAAGTCAGGGTTCCAGCCATGGTGCACCGAAGAGGGCTTTTCTTTTCTTTACAACACAAATGACTTGGGGCGCTTAGAATTCTAAGGACTAGAATCATCTAGAAGCTTCTGTCTGTCTGGGAACTAGAAGACCGGGCTCAGCTGGGGCTAGTGCCCCAGAGTGCCTAGTGATCCGAGTGCCTAGGAGAAGGCCTCCCCATGTGAAACGGGCTCGCCCACAGCAAGGTGGCCGCAGGAGAGCCGGACTTCTGGAACATGGCAGATCCTGGCAAACATGGCAGCTGAGGGCTCGAAGAGTGAGGATTCCCACAAATGAGGTAGAACTATTGCCTTTTAATGACATCGCCTCAGAAGTCACAAGGCTGTCTCTTCTGCCTGCCTCTTTACCTCTCCACTGCCAGTCACCTCGGGTGATCCTGATTCGGGACGCCCACGACCACACCTGGAGAGACAAGGCTCAGGGAAGATAAATACGTGGTTTCCTGACCCTTCGGGATCATGGAAGCACAGAACCTCCGAGCTGGGAAGGACCTCGGGGCTCACCCATCATGACCCCACATGAGAACTCGGAGGCCCAGAAGGCATCTGAGCAGGGTACCTGCCCCTTCAGTGTCAGAGTCATCGAAACTGGCTTGATTTCCCAAAACTCACGGGGAAGTTCTGGTAGCTTTTAAGCCTACAACTGATTTGGTTAAAAGTTGCATAAGTCCTAAATGAAGCCCACATCCAATGTGGGCTCTGAAAGTGCTTCCGGGAAGACTTTGAGGGAATCCATGAGGAACAGGATCGCATTGCCAGGAAATTGCCCAGACAGTGGCACACAATTTTATTTATTTATTTTCTTTTTTATTTAAAAAAATTTTTTAACGTTTATATATTTTTGAAAGAGAGAGACAGACAGAGTGCACGCGGGGGGAGGAGTGAAGAGAGAGGGAGACACAGAACTCGAAGTAGGCTCCAGGCTCTGAGCTGTCAGCACAGAGCCCGATGTGGGGCTTGAACTCACGGACCGTGAGACAGTGACCTGAGCCAAAGTCAGACGCTTAACTGACTGAGCTACATAGGTGCCCTACGTCTTTCTTTCTTTCTTTCTTTTTTTTTTTTAATTTAAATCCAAGTTAGTTACCATACAGTGCAATAACGATTTCAGGAATAGAATCTAGTGATTCATCACCCACACGCAACACCCAGTGTTCATCCCAACAGGTGTCCCCTCCCACAATGCCTAGCTCCCATTCAGCCCATCCCCCACCCAGCACCCCACCAGCAATCACCAGTCTGTTCTCTGTATTCAGGAGTCTTTGATGGTTTGTCTCCCCCTGTGTCTTCCTCTTCCGTTTGCTTCCCTTCCCCTCTGTTCATCCATCCTGTTTCCCAACCTCCGCAAAGTGAGTGAAGTCATATGATGATCTGTCTTTCTCTGACTTACTTCGCTTAGCCTAACACACTCCAGTTCCATCCACGTAGTTGCAAATGGTAAGATTTCATTCCTTTTGAGCACTGAATAATATTCCATTGAATATATATACCACATCTTCTTTATCCATTCATCAGTCGACGGACATTTGGGCTCTCTCCATTCTTTGGCTATTGTCGATAGCGCTGCTATAAACACTGGGGTGCATATGCCCCTTCAAATCAGTATTTTTGTATCCTTTGGATACATACCTAGTAGGTGGCACACAATTTTAAAGGGTTCCCCCCGGCAATGTCTCTGTGGCAATATCGCCATCAGCCCACTGAGAAGGCGGGCCTCCGAGGTACCCCACTTTTGCTATGCAGGGCAGTGGTGATTAACCCCGGGGGATACATGCAGGAAACTGACTTTCTAACTATTGCCCACCGTAAGTAAATTAAGAGAGTTGGAACGAGAAAAATTTTTGCCTGGAGTTAATAGAAACAAAATTCATGGGGTGCCTGGGTGGCTCCGTGGGTTGGGGGCCAGCTCTTGGTTTCGGCTCAGGTCACGATCTGAGTTCGGATCAGTTCATGGGTTCGAGCCCTGTGTCAGGTTCTGTGCTGACCGTGCTGAACCTGCTTGGGATTCTCTCTCTCTCTCCCTCTCTCTCTCTCTCTCTGCCCCTCCCTTGCCTGTGCACCCTCTCTCAAAATAAAGAAGTAAACTTAAAAAAAGAAAAAGAAAGAAAAGTCATCTGGAAGGATTGTGAGGGCATCCTTCTCTGAGTGTCTCACGGGCAGGAGGGACCCCTTCCCAGGCCCTCAGTCCCCTGCCTTGGTTGAAGATGTGCTGGGTGGGGAAGACAGGTGGGAAGACAGACCAGACCCTCTAGCGTGCCATCCGGGAGTATATAGCCAGCTTCGCCCGAGAACTCATTTTGGTTTCCTTGGTTTGGGGGAGGGCCTATCTACTGCAAACCTGGGCCTAGCCCCCAAAATGAGCATTTTCAAAGGGCCTATTGTGACTCAGAAGCAATAGTAAGTCTCCTACCTGTGGCTAAAGCCACTGAGCTGCCAAACCCCTAAGGCAGCTAGAGACTTGAGGAAGGCAAAGGAAGAAAAAAAAAAATGTGGGGAACCACACTTCCAGATGTTCCCTGCTCATTTATTTTGACATCTCAGACTATTATTTTGATTGTGCACATTTGTTTAGTCCAGGCGATAAGGCTTCCCAGGGCGCGGGCAGAGCGTGCCAAGGTGTATTTGTACAAGGCGCTCTGGGTCTCAGTGACGGGAGCCCTCCCTCTGCCTGGGCGGGAGGCCTGGGCCCAGCCGTGGGGGAGGAGAGGATGTGAGGAGGCCCGGGGCTGCAGCAAGGCCTGAGGGGCTTCGGGGAGAATTACAGAGTTTGCGGATTAGGAAAGTGAGGATAAGCGAATTTCGGCTGCACTTTTGTTTTCAAATGTGTCACTTTCACTCCAAGCCTTTGATGCACATGTGTTTCTGGTTAAGGGCCTGGGACCCCAGTGTGGCCCAGGAGCTAAGCTGCTCATATCAGTGCCTTTCCCCAAGCGGGAGGGGGTGCGGGGAAAGGTGACCACCCCAAGCCTGGGTTTTGATTTTCTTTCTTTCTTCCCCCCTCCCCACATCCCCCATTTCAAAAGTCAGGGAACAAAGAGGCTGACACAGACCTGATTCCCTGGCTATTAATATTCTCACTGGAGCATTTTTCTAATAAATATTTTCACATGAGAGAAAAGAAATGCAAACCCACCCTATTAATCAGACGCTTGGCTTGTTGTATTTAAGAGAGAAAACTCCAGCCTCTTATTTTAAAATCCTTTGGTTTGGAAAGAAATGATTGAACACAATGCCCAGGCTGGAAGGACTGGTGCCAAAAAAACTCATTTCTCTAAATGGGCAGGGGGGCTGGAGACTTTCTCTAATCCTTGGCGAGGGACTCGATTTCTCTTTCTAGGCAGGTCGTGTGAACACTGACGCTCTGACTGCCCAGAATGATGTTTCTGTGACTGAGGGATGGGAAATCATAGTGTCTCCACACCAGCAGGAAACCCACTCCCTTTTTTCTAGAGGTGAAGAAACTGATGCCCCGAGAGGGGAGTCACTTGCCGACGTCTTCCCCTGACTTACCAGGAGAAGCAGAAATTAACCTGGTCCAGCCCGGCATTCTTTCCCCAACTTGAGAACAGCCTCGCTCCGCACAGGCAAGAAAGGAAACTGGTTGTCTTTAAACACTTGCAGTTAAAAAAAAAAATTAAAAACAACCTGGGCCCAAGAGAGTCACTGAAGATGTTCCCAAGGGTCAAATTAAAATAGGGAAAGATTTGCATATCATTTGCATACACGGACTCATTCACTCACCAGACCGTTAAGTGCCTACCATGTATAATGCATAGAGCTGTCCACTGACAAGTCATTTGCATATGCAGATCTAGGCAGGGCAGTCTCTCTAAGTAATATTCCAGCAAAATGTTATAAACCCGGCTTCTTGACTTCTTTCTGCTCTTTCCAATGTTTAGCAGCAGCACCGTTGAGTGTGCTTTTGTGTAGCAATAAATAAAATCGAATCCCTGCCCTCAGGGAGGTCTCATTCTGGTGGGGAAGAGTGATGTATAGATAAATTACAATATAAAGTGGACAGTGCCGGAACAGAGACCTACTGTGTGCTCCGTGACCCAAGTAAGTCACACCGACCAGGGAGAGACCTGTCCTTGTCCTTCCATTCTTGGGGTCACTCAGACGGAGGACTCCTTCTCTCTCTGACACAGCAATTCAGAGCTTATCTAGTGAGGGGCTCAGAGATTATCTAGTGAGGAGCAGCCTTTTATTTTACAGATGAGGACAGGAGACCTGAGGGGGAAGCAGCTCTGGAGAGGGGAAGGTCTGCCAAACCAGGATGTGAGGAAGCAGATAGTGACTATGATGGGCAGTTTCCTGACCCCGTGAAGAGTGTGGGCTCTAAACTCTGCCTGCCTGCCTATGTTCAAATCCTGGCTCTGCTACTTACTGCTGTGTGACCTCGGACAAGTTGCTTTACCTCTCGGTGCTTCAGTTTCCTCATCTGGAAAATGGGCACAATTACAGCATCTGCCTGAGGATTAAATCAAATGAATGAATACATAAAAAGCATCTGAAAAGTATCTGGCGCATGGTACGTGCTTAATAAATGTTGGTAGTCGTAATTGTAGTTTTCTGGTTGTGCCCCATGCATAATCACCAGGCCAAGCCCTGCAGATCACGCTCCGCACGTAGCCGCACCTAAAAAAGAGACTTAACCACCTCGCCCTGCCTCTCAGCTCTACTTTATTTAAGATGTGTTGAAATCTAGCTAACATTTAGGTTCGGTTTTTCTTATGTTAGTTTACAAACACGTCCTCGGCTAATCCAACAATGCCATGGGAGAAGTAGTATTGTCCTTGCCTCTTTTGGAGACAGGAAGACTGAAATTCAGTCTGGCTAAGGAATTTGCCCACAGCCACCAAGCTGGGAAACAGCAGAGTTTGCACTCCACCCAGCCTTCGGAAGCCAAATCCACACTTCCGGCTTCTCGAGACAGCGCCCCCTGGCTGCCGCGTGTTCGCAGAGGGCACCTCCCTTCCTGCCCGCTCTCCACCTGGCTCCGAATTTAGGAAAGGGCTCAGCAGCGGCTTTCAGGGCTCCAGGAGACCAGCACAGACTCACAAGTCCTAGTTTGACACGCCCAAGGAGACTGGAGCAGTGCTCTGTTTTATTTAAACATTTTTTAAAATGTTTATTTATTATTGAGAGACAGAGAAAGACAGAGCATGAGCAGGGGAGGAGCAGAGAGAGAGAGAGAGAGAGAGAGGGAGACACAGAATCTGAAGCAGGCTCCAGGCTCTGAGCTGTCAGCACAGAGCCCGACGCGGGGCTCAAACCCACAAACTGGGAGATCATGACCTGAGCCGAAGTCGGACACCCAACCGACTAAGCCACCCAGGTGCCCCCCCACCACCACTGTTTTGTTTAAAACAAAAAACAATAAAGGAAAGCGAGCGCTCCCCTGGGCCTTAGGTGCACAGTCACAGGAGGGGCTCCGGTGGTCAGAGGGGATGGAGGAAAGGAAACTACCACCGCTGATGTTTAGCCAGTGCAGTGGGCCAGGTGCTTCCCAAGCAGCCTCCCGACTCCTTACAAGCTTGAGAGGTATTATCTCCCCTACTTGACGCGCAAGCAAGGCTCAGCAAGGTGAAGTGACCTGAGCGAGGGCCTCATAACACTCTCAGGAGGCAGGGCTGGGGTGGAGACGCAGGTCTGTGTGCCCTCACCCCACCATCCTGGAGGCCGAGCAGGTGACGTCATGACTCCCCTGCACCCTCTCTACCCCCCATCCACAGCTGGCCCGTCTCTGCAAGGAGGGCAGGAACGGGACACAGGAGGCCCCGATTCAGCCTCTCTGTGCAACTCCTGTGTGAACCAGGCAAACAGGAACGGCTGCAGTCACTGCCCTAAACGGGGGTTGGAGGGCTCTAGAAAGCCTTCTGCGCTTGCCGCCTCCAGATCTCTCCGGCCCCGCTGTGACTGACGCCCCAGAACTCTGCAGCCTGCTCCTTAGCTCCTCCACGGAGCTCTCCCTCATGCTCCCCGTGTTGAGTTTCTGTAATTGAATGTGTTTTATTTAGACCATAACATTTAGTGCCACTTTGGATTTCCAATTAGGCTTCAATCAAACGCCGAGGGTCTGATTCGTTTTGTTGTTTTGATCAACACAAAAGATGGCAACATCAGAGGAGCCGTCGTGAAAAGTTATTTCCATCCGCCGATGACTAGGACAGTTGCTTGTGATGTGAAGATATAGCTTCGGAGATGCCAAGAGTTGTACCAGGCGTGGGGGAGGGGGCGGGGGGAGGGAGGACAGGGGAAGGCGGCGAACCCTACAAGGAGCGCGGTTTGAAGGTCTGGGGTGCACCCCCCATTCTCCACGCCACTCCCCCCGCCACCCCCCAGCAAGAGAGGGTAGGAGGTGGGTGCTGGGCATTGAGGCCACTTGATGAAGCTCCTTCCTATGCAGGCCAGAGTCCTGGGTGCCCAGGCTGGAAGGAGAAGGAGCTGGTTCCTCGTACAGAGGGCTTGGGCCTCTTACCCAGGAGAGGTTCCATGAACACAGGGCTCCCATGAGACCGGAAGCTGACCACGAGTTGCTTTCTCCAGACAATGGCCCCTGCATTCCTCAGCCGGAAGTGAGCAGCTGTGCAGGCTTATGGAAACCCGGGGGCGGGGGCGGGGGGCCTTCCTCAACGCCCAGGGGTTCTGGCCAACCAGTCACACACGCTGCCTGTCAGACAGCTGTTCTCTCAGGGGCTGGTCCTAGGGACAAAGTTGAGAATCCAGTGGTGAGCTGCTAAGGAGGTGGTGGGGGAAGGGTGACAGGGGTGACAGGAGAACGACAGGGGAGTGGTAAGCTAGGATTCTGCCTTCCATCACTCCCTGGAGCCTCACCGCTCGCTGGAGTCTGAGTGAAGGCCACGTGGAGCCTCAGTTTCCCCATCGATAAAATTTATTTGAACGTCCCCCGCAACCAGGACATTTCGCACATCCTTTTGACCGCACGCCTGTGTGGGACAGAGGCTGGCCCGGGTCTGGGAGTGCGCGTGCGTGTGAGAACAGCGTTCGTGGAGGATGAGGCCCACAAGAGCAAGCATTCCTGTGTGTTCTTTGAGTGTGCAAGGACATCCGCCCCAGCACGGCGCTTTCAGACGCCAGGCCAGGGCTGTGCTCACTGAGGGGAAAGCCAGTCTGTGTTCCAGCGCCTCGAGCTTGCCCTCTCAGCCTTCTGGACCCCGTCCGGCTCAGGGACCCAACGTCAGTCACAGTCCCCGCCTCGTGGCTTGCGTGCCCCACAGTTAAATGCCCCGGGGCCTTTGCCGCTCTGCACGGAGCGACCTGTCTCACTCCCCCTCCTGGTTATTCCCACCCACCCCCCCACTTCTGCAGACAGCCTGGGGTTTGAAATTTGCACCAGGTGGAGGGAGAACTGCCTGTGTCATCAGCTGTTGGTGGCTCAGCAAACAGTCTGGGTTCAGCCTCTGTCCCTCAAGTAATGTTTAATGAGTAGAGGGAGATGGGCAGAGATGAGAGTCGGGCGGAAGGAAGATCGGAAAGAGAAAAATGAACGGAGCTGAGAACAATGTCTTCGTTAACCACTCAGCTTCCAGGTGATCTATCAAACAACCCTTGAGGGCCTATTGTGAGCACAGAGCCCTTCCCGACAAAATCACACATGCACCAGGAAAAGAGTATTGTGAGACAGTTTGCAGGGCGCTGGGAATGCATGAGGGGATGCTACCCAACAGAGTCTGTCAGTCAGGGAAGGCTTCCCGGAGGAGGTGTTGCTCTAGGTGAATCATGAAAAGCAGGGGAGCTTTTCCCCAGATTTGGTACTGTTGGAGCAGAAGGCAAGGGTGGAGAGGTACCTGGCCTCGGAGAATATCCACAGCCCACAGGCGGTGAGCAGACTGCAGGTGGACTCAACCCACCTGCCCTAACCAAGATGAAAGGAGCCTCGGCCCAAACAGAAGGTGCTTCAGGCTCCTTCAGCCCCTACCATTGAACCAGAGAACCTGGGAGAAGACGATCATGCAGCAAGCTTCCGGTGTTTTGCCTTCCCTGGCAGCGCCCCCCTCCCCCCCCCCCCCCCAGCAGGTCATGGATCTAAGAGGCACAGTCAAGAAAAAGGACGCCAGCACGGGTCACGGTCTACCACCAAAAGCCCTCTGTAATCACACCAACCCCCCTCGCCCCCCCGTCCCTGGGGACAGCTACTTCCCTGTATGGTGAGGACACCCCCTGCTCATCTCAGGTTCAGGGAAGAGGAAAAGGGAGCTCGTGTGCCCGGTCCCATTCGTTCACTCGGCCATTCCAACCACATCTTTTGGTAGCAGAGACCTTGCCCTCCGGGTTGCTTCTGTGTCCCCAGGAGATATTGCAGTGGTTGGCCCTGGTGGGTGCTCAACAAACACTTGTCATGGGATGGGAAGAGACAGGCAGGGAGGAAGGGAGACAGGAAAAGAGACAACGTGTGCAAAGGAGACATTGTAGGATAGTGTGCAGAGCTCACGTTTGGGGGCAGTTAGGCCCGTGTTCAAATCTGGGCTCTCCCACTCTTTGGTAGGGCCTGGCTTCCTCTCCTTAAGCCTCAGTCTTCTCCTCTGTGAAGTGGGGATAATAATAATACCGGCCTTATAGGGTTGCTGAGCATAAATGATCCCTGCAAAGTGCCTGGGACAGAGCAAGAGCCCAACCCTGGAATCAGCCCCAGCTAAGCCCTCGTCCTTCACTCTGGTTCACTCGTGAGCTCCCTGGTTCACTGCCACGGAGACCCCCCTAACTAACATGTTGCTCATTTTTCATCCTTAAGTCATCTGCCAGTTGCATCTATTTCTAGCCTCTGTCTTGTGAGACGAGAATAAGGAAGGGAAACAGATAGCTGCAGAGGCTCATTTGCCAATTGTCAGCGCCCGCCGTCAGCAGAGCTCTCTGTCTGCTTCTCCCTGGGTGCCTGGAAAAATCACTGTGACCTTTTATTTACTGGTTGATCCAGTCAGCGCAGGTCTCTCTGCCTCCCCTCTCCAGCCCACCCTCCACATCCCCACCCTCCGCCAGCCCAATGCTGGCTTCCTGCCTCCCGCGCCCCATCCCGCTGCAGGGTGGGCACGCTCGGCTGGTCCCTCTGAGCCTCCCTGTCTTCATGATCAGATTCTTAAAAACCTGTGGGCACAGACAAGAGGAAAACCGGAAGTATTGATCTTTTCCGCCCGGTGCTTCCGCTGGGGAGGATTTTTTTTTTTCCGTTGAACGTCTTCTGCGGGCTTCCTCTTCATTCCCATTTCACCGAAGAGCCAAACTGAGGTCAGTTTAGGCCAGCAAGTGACCTGCCCGAGGGTGACTCGGTACGTCGCAGCACTGCCTAGAAGAGCGTATGCTTCTCCCAGGCCCTCGCCCAGATTTTTGCCCTTTGACCTCTACCACGCATCTCCTCCGTCATCCATTTCCCCGAAACCCCTCCTTCCTTTTCCTTGCACCTCTTCTGACCCTCTGGCCTGTGCTGGCCGGCAGCTATTTCTACTCTTGTTTCTTCTCCCTCCCTTGGCCCAGCCATGCATTCACCTATGCCCCCCCACCCCCACCCCCGAGCCAATCGGGCTGCGGTGTGCAGCCCTGGGGACATGGTGGTGGCAGTTGAGGGTGGTGACAGGGAGACCGAGATGGCTAACAAGTGGGTACTTACAAGAAGACAATCCCCAGAGGTTCCCGGAGGCCAAGAGTGAGCTGAGCAGACCCACACTACCCAACCCATGCCTTGATTAGCTGCAGGAGTTAACTGTGTGAACAGTGTGTGTGTGTGTGTGTGTGTGTGTGTGTGTGCGCGCGCGCGCGCACGCGCGTGTGGTGCACAAGCACACATATGTGTGTCACACATACTGGCTTCCAGAACAAAATTACCCAAGGTAGAGTATGGCTTTCTTACCCCATCGCCTTCAGACCGCCTGCCTTGGATGACCCAGAGCCTTCCCTGCCCCTCTCAGACTTGGGCGGCCATACATCTCTCTCGAATTTGGGGAAAGGAATTTTAAAAGCCTCTTGTGCAAGTCAGCTCCCTGCTTTCCAAGCTCTCTTCTTGGCCCTCGCTGTCAGCATCAATTTTCTGCAGGGAGTGATTTAACCTTCATTTATTCATTAATTCTTTTTTCCCCTTTAACTTCATTAGGTAAGATTTATAAAGGTGCTGAATTGGAAAGGTCACCTGTCCCTGGGCCCAGGACACAGTGTGCCTGCATCCCTTCTCATGAGCTTCCTTCCAGGAGCGCTCTGGAGGTGGGGAGGGGAGGGGAGTAGCAGAGGAGAAAGTCAAAGCAGAGCCTAGGGCTCCCCAGGAAGGCAGGGCAGGCACCCGCTGGCTGGTGGGAGGCCCAGGGACATGGGGGAAGGGCGGGCTCTGTTAAGCACATCTGGAATCCCGGCCCCACCTCTCACTGAATTGACCTTTGCCAAATTATCTAATCTAAGTCCTTGGTTTCCTCTTAGATAAATTGTCAATAATGATAGACTCTACGTTATCAGGTGGTGGCAGGGATTAAATTGGCGATATACAGAGAACCCTGAGCACGGTACCTGACGCACAGCAAACATTCAATAAACAGTAGCTTTTTAAAAAGATCTTCAATTGTCCTGGTCGAACCCTGACAGTACTGCGCAGTCGTTAGCTCACTAACCACTAGAGACTGGTGCGCAGGGAGTCTGTCTGATTGCTCCACGACGAGCAGGCCCACGTATCCCGTGATTGATGCCATCTCCAGAACCACAGGCAAAGCCTAAGCTCATAGAGGAGCCAGAAAAAAAGCCAAGCCACCGCCTGGATCGAGATTGCTTCCTGAGGCCCAGCAGATTACTGCACGAAGCCAGGCTAAACTGGCATCCTGCTCTCTGCCGTGGCCCGGCCGCGCTCACTGTCTGGCCCATCCCGCAATGATCCATAGTCGTGGGCCTTTCCCAAGCCTCTGAGGCCTGCCGGGCTCAGCCTTCAGCCATCTCGTCTCGAGGAGCTGTGTCTCTCATTAACAACCTCCCCAGATGAAGGAGAAACAGACTAGAGGCTAAAGAACCGTGCAGGTGTTTTGAACTCATAGAAAGGTAAGAGTGTCCCCTTGCTGCCACCTCCGTGTGTCCTTGTTCCTTATGCCCCCCCAAAGAACTCAAATCCATCCCAGTTCGCTGCAGTCAGAATGAATTCAGCCCTCTCTGAGCTTCTTTAACTTTGTGGTAAAAATGATGTGTCTGTTAAACGTCCGCCGTCTCCCCCATTAGGCTCTAGGCTTCTAGGAGACCGGATGCAGGTCACAGGCACCCTGTCCCCTCCCGGCATCGACTACAGCCCACACTCAAACGGCGTTTGAGAAGATAATTTTAATAGGAAAGCACAGAGGAAAGCGGGCAGGCAAACCTATTCCGTGGCCCAGGCTGAGAATATTGGGTTTGACTATGATCACAGAGGATTACAAGAATTAATTTTATTTTATCTAATATTCTTAGACTTAGGGCCTCTGGAATTCAGCATGCAAATGTATGCTCCTAGTGCAAATTGGAGCATGCCCAGATTAATGGAGAAAATTCTAGCCGCCTCACTTTTTGCAGAATCCCATTTCCCTCACCTGGGATCACCCGTTTGTTTGCAATGCACTGAGAAGTAGATTGCAATAGAGGAAGGAACGCTGGGTGGACGCATCTGCCCGGGGTCTCTTTGGTGCTAGACGGGACGAAGACCGATGCTAAGCTCGGGACGGCACCCCTCCAAGGAACATGGGGTCCTCTGAACAGGACCCACGGGAGAGCTAAACTGCTGATCTGGTCCCAGGGCGGTCCTCCTTGGTATGCAGATCACTTCACATGTATGACATTAGTTTGTTCTGTCCTCACGCTCCCAGATTTAATGAGATTCTTTGGGCATTGTTAATAAACAATGCCTGACCTTTCTAGAGTGGCAACATTGTGTCGTTTTATTTCATGAACTAAGGCCCCACACAACAGGCCATTTGGTATAGTCATTGTTCCATTTTCAAATGAATTTAGTTCTAAAAATGAGTTCTGCGACTCTCACAGTACCCATTGAGATCACCAGACATCTCGATCACTTTTTGAACAGCCCCGATAGGAAGTGACCAGCAATCATACCTGAACTTCGAGGGCATTCCTCATTATGTGAGTCCTTCCCTGATTCTCCAGCTGTGGCTGCCACCACGGCCTCCATGCCTGGCATCTAAAGACACTGTATGGGGCACCTGGGTGGCTCAGTCGGTTAAGCATCCGACTCCTGATTTCCGCTCAGGTCATGATCTCACAGCTCCAGAGTCTGAGCCCCGCGTCGGGCTCTGCGCTAACAGTACGAAGTCTGCTTGGGATTCTCTGTCTTCCTCTCTCTCTGCTTCTCCCCCCACTTGCTCGGGTCCGCTCTCTCTCAACATAAATGCATAAACTAAAAAAAAAATAAAAATACAACGAAGACACGGTAGCTTGTAGCACTGTCTGGGCCTGCCTGTGGACGATTTCCTGTCCCTGCGATTCAAGCTAGATCAGTACTGGAATTTGTAGGAAGGAAAGCCTCTGTCGTTGGGCGTGCCTAAAGCCTAAGTATCAGTCAGTGGTGCGTCAGCTTCCATCTTGCGTGAAGTTCAGTTTCTTTACCTGTGGCCCTAGACTAACATCTAGTGGCCGTGGGGTAATGGTGATACGCACCAGCACGGAGAGTGAAGCCAGCCACACACGCAGTTTAGTCTTTAAATACTCTCTGTCTCTAGGGGCAGCCAGATGGAATAGAGAAGGCCCTGTCATTCCTGAAACTCTCAGAATGGCTGCCCTCGGGGACACAGCTCCCTTCAGTGACAGAACAAAGGTGATTGACATCTCCTGAGTCCAGTGACTAGCCTCGTCCTTTTCACTCCAGCCTACAAGCCCCTCCTACCTCAGGGACTGCCGTCGGCCCCACGGGTGTCGCTTTCCTGCATCCTAAGGCTACAGTCTTAACATATAAAATTACTTTAAACACAAACAATGACAGATAACCATTAGAGGAGAGTCATCCTTTTACATTGTAAAAATAGAGTTGGGAATTGTCACTTTTAAGAGATAAGAGAGAGACATATGGGCAGAATACCAAGAGACTCTCATTTGCCTCTTAACATTAAATCTAAATCATAAAACCATAGACAAGAGACTCTTACAATTGGAGCTTATTTTGTTTTCCTTTGTTCGTGAGAAGCATATGGAGGGTACAAAAGGCACACATTCGAAAAACATTATCTTTTCCCTACGCTTTGGTTTCCCCAATGGTAAAAACGAAGGTTCCAACCGACTGACCTCTAAGTCTATAACTAACTTAGTGACTAACCTTGATTCAGTGAGATTTCTCAGGGTGAACAGTTGGCCAGTTTCCATTATAACACTTGCTTATGTGTGGGTATATTAAGCTGTCTTCCTTCACCTTTTTGGCTTTGAATGAAGAAATTTAAGGGGCTCCTGGGGCGCCTGGGTGGCTCAGTTGGTTAAGCTTCCGACTTTGGCTCTGGTCATGATCTCACGGTTCGTGGGTTCGAGCCCCGCGTAGGGCTCTGGGCTGACAGCTCAGAGCCTGGAGCCTGCTTCAGATTCCGTGTCTCCCTCTCTCTCTGCCCGTCCCCTGCTTGCACTCTCTCTCTCTCTCTCAAAAATAAATAAGCATTAAAAAAAAATTAAGAAGTTACTAATATATGCTACAACACGGATGAACCTCGAAAACATTATACTAAGTGAAAGAAGCCAGCCACAAAAGGCCTCATATTGTATGTTTCTATTTATATGAAATACCCAGAACAGGCAAAGCCACACAGACAGAAAGTCCACTAGCGGTCGCGTAGGGCTGGAGCCATCCTCAGGGGGTGGGAGAGAGGGGCAGGGGGAGGGACTGCTAACGGGTGTGGGCTTTCTTTTTGGAGGGGATGAAAATGTTCTGAAATTGACTGTGGTAATGGTTGTGCCATTCCGTGACTATGCTGAAAACTGTTGAATGGTACGCCTCGCGTGGGTGAATTTTATGAGAAGTGAATTCTATCTCGATAAAGCGGTTAATTCAAAAAATATTAGGAAGGCAGGACCAGTGTGGCCACTCCGTAACCTCACCTTCCCCCTAGAGGGCAGGGTCAGCCCACCCGGGATCGTGCCAGGCTGTAGCATCCGGAAGATGTGCCCTCCTCCCTTCATTTTCTTGTCCTCTTCCTGTCTTCTCCCTGCTCTGTTCCTGCCTCAGTTTCCTGCTCTTCCTATTCCTTCTCCCTCCCTTCTCCCTTTTCCTTTTCTCCCTCCCGCACCAGCCAATTGGCTCTCCTTGACCCCAGCAGGCTGAGGAGGGGAGGGAACAAGAGATAACAGCGAAAATTAATCCTAACTGTAATAATAAATTATTAATATTATTCAAAGTTATTATTAGAGCTGCGCGGGACTTGATTTAATCTCTACAACGTCCCTGTTAGGGGGATAATTATCCACATTTTATAGATGAAGAAACTGAGGCTCACGTAAGCAGAGTAGCATATGCCCACGCCTGTCGGGAGCGAAGCCAGAATTCACGCCTGGGTCTGTCTGGCCTCAGAGTCTATTCTTTGAAGCACGATAAGACCTCACATATGAGGCTGGGCTTGGTTATTTATTGATGAATTACAATAGAAGTAATTTGATGGGGTTCAGGACTCCAGTATCTGAAATCTCATCTGTTGGTCTGATATTTACGGCCATTAATGGATGGTATCTGTGTGGCGCTTCTATTCATTATGGTTTTCATTAAGACTCTAATCCTGTTTAGAAGTCCGTTTGTCATTTTTAACTCCTCTGTTTAATCTTGGGCGGCCCTAATCCCTCTTCACTATACCCCCGAAGGAGACGGCTCCTGAAGGCTCTCCCGACCCACAGCTGTGTGCAGGGGTGGGGCGGCGGGGGGGGGGGGGGGGGGGGGGGGGGGGGGGGAAAACGGGGGGTTGGGGGGGGGGGGGGGGCAAAGGGGGTTTTTAAGGAGAGGCAGGGGGGGCGGTGGGGGGGGGTGTGGGTGAAGGGGGGGGGGGGGGGGGCGCCAGTGTGTTGGTGTGGAACGCACGTGTGTTTGTGTTCACGAGTGTGTTTGCGTGAGAACACGAGTCCATGGGGCGATGGGGCACGTGAGCGTGTCATAGCACTCTTTTTTCAGAAGTACGGGAATTCTTGAGCACCGAGCTCCGACGGGGCTTGTAAGAGGCACTGGGTTCACCACTTGAAAATATTCTGTCTCTGGCACCTGGTAGCTCGGTCAGTTAAGCGTCCGACTCTTGGTTTTAGATCAGGTCGTGATTTCACGGTTCATGGAATCAAGCCCCTCATCGGGCTCTGCGCTAACAGCGAGGAGCCTGCTTGGGATTCTCTCTCTCTCCTTCTCCCTGCACCCCTCCCCTGCACACGTGCTCTCTCTCCCTCTGCCTCCCTCTCTCTCTCTCTCTCTCTCCAAATAAAAAACCAAGCATTAAAAAAATATTCTATCTCTAGCTCAGCTAGGCTGAAACACCGGTAGACACACTATCCATTTCAACTCTCTATTCCCCTAGAGACTTTGGGGATCATGGCCGCCAGATATGATGGTTCAGGTTGTGTACTCCACAAAGGCATCTGACTGAGCGGCAAGTGGAGGCTGAAAAGGAGTCCTCACTCATCTCAGCAATCATGCGCCTAGAGGGGGCGCCTTTTTCCAGTTGCACAAACTGTGCTGACCTGGCTAGAGATGGCCCAGAGAGGGAGCTTCAGAGAGTTCAAGCCTGTGGTCTCAAGGCCTCCAGTAGCAATCAGAAGAATGCTAATGAGGGCACGGAGAAGGCTGCCTCCCCTTCCTGGCCCCACGTCCTCCTCCGGAAGGCCTTTACCCCCTTTCTGATGAATCCCGTCATGTTCTGATCACCACTTAACTCTGAGTGCCCTTGCCCCACTCCAGCTTAATTTTCCCTTCTCAGTATCTGCCTTTTAAGTGTCCTAAATCTTGTTTTCACATCTTTGTTATGTCCTTCCAACTAGCTAGCAAGCTCTAGGAGGGCAGAGAGCATGTTTCCATTTCCTTTGCTCTCAGCCACCCCTGTGACATCTATCCAAGGACTCTGCCCCCAGTGGGGGCCAAATCAATGTTGACACAACTGAGCCGCCCGCTAAGGAGAAACCAAAGCTCTGTACTCAGAGCCGGGGCAGTGATCCCGCTCCCCAAACACCAGCTCAGCCAAACGGCTCAGGGGACACAAACACATCCCCCTAGCCTCCCTCCAAGCTTTGGACCTAGTTAACCACGAAATGTCCGTAAGGACTGGAAAGTTCTGGAAAAGCTCAGCCCATCTCACCGTCTCTCTCTAGGGTGACCCAGAGTTCTGGGTTTGGGGAAAACTTAAGAAGCAGTCCCAACCCTTCACCAGATTAACTTTTAGTTAAAGATCGATCGGATTTCCGATAACCACGGCTTGGCCTGGGACTAGAGCTGTACCCGTCTGGACCCGCGTTCGGTTTGCATGACAGGCAGAGAGAGCATCCCGGGAAACGGGAAAGGGAAACGGCCCTTAGCTGGGTCTGTGACATTATGGCTTGCTTGCTCCCCCTGCGGAACGATGTATAAGGCATGTCCTGCGGCGGGACAAGTATCTCCTGCCTTTCCTTCCTGAAGACCTCCAACCCCGAGCCCTTGGCTGACCCCCTTCACTTCCATCTCCAGCTTTTCAGCATCGGTGCCCCTGAGCCTCCTCAACATACTCTCACACTCCAAAATAAAGCATTCAGGCAGTCGCTAAATGGCAGTATTGATGCTCTGT
This sequence comes from Panthera uncia, assembly GCF_023721935.1. NCBI lineage: Eukaryota > Metazoa > Chordata > Mammalia > Carnivora > Felidae > Panthera > Panthera uncia. Next base: position 33,755,819 of record NC_064813.1, read on the forward strand.
CCCCACATGCCCTGAAATGATAATGCATCACCCGTGGTGCGCATCCAGACGGAGCCAGATTACGCTCAGGTGGTTAAAAGTCCAGGTCTAATTAGAGTTCCAGGGAATCAAGCCATTGTATTATTAATGATTCTCCAGCAATGTTCTGATTAAAACAGTAATTTTAATAAGCACAGCTCGATGCTAAGTGTTCACTGAGCACCTAATTACATCAGTTATAACTCCAAAATTATTTAAAATTCCCCCCCCCCCTTTTTTTTTTCCAGCAGACCCGGCATGCACCCAATAAAATAGAGACTCAGACAACTTGGTGATTATTTGCTCTAATTAATTTCCTAAGCACCTGTTAAAAAAAAGGGGGGGGGGGCGAAGAATCTTTTGTTTCTCATCCGTTTCCTCAGGTTCCCCTCCACCCCTCTCTATCCCCAGCGGCTCCGTGACATTGGTTACATCTGAGGCAGCCACTGAAGGAGGCCAGGAATGGAAAGCAGGGCGGAAAGTACAGATTCAAACATTCCCCGCCACCACCCTCCAGGCAGGGTGGTGGGGGGAGGTTTAGAGCCGTAATCCCCATTGATTGAGCTGTGGCCTGGGGGAGCGGGGACGCAGGGGCACCCAGAGGGCTTCTCACCGGGGAGCCAGCTCCTGGCAACACCCTTATCTTCATTAGACCAGCTTGGGATGTCACATTCAGTGACTTTACTTGAGTCTCCTGAGGCATCCCAGTGGGGCAGTTTTCAAATTCTGTTGACCCACAAGCCACTTGACTTGAAAAAGAGAAGGCACGCCTTCTGTATACTTCCTGGAAGGACACCAGGGTTTCAGACAGAACATTCTGGTCAGCGGAACCACCTGAGAGTTGACGCCCTGAGCCTTCTCTTTATTTCAAATCACGTTATCGGGAAGGTATCAGTTTGTCCCCAGAAGTAACACACGGAAGGGGCACCTGGGTGGCTAAGCATCCGGCTTCAGCTCAGGTCACGAGTCTCATGGTTTGTGGGTTCGAGCCCTGCGTCAAGTTCTGTGCTGACAGCTCAAAGCCTGGAGCCTGCTTCAGATTCTGTGTCTCCCCCTCTCTCTGCTCCTCCCATGCATCATGCTCTATCTCTGAATAATAGATTTTTTTTTAAAGTTAAAAAAATTAAAAAAAAAAAAAAGTAGTAACACAAGGAATTCCCCCCGGATGTGTATAATAAGCCTGGTCCTGAACCAGGCTGTGCTGTGGCTCTCACTTCATGTGACTGTCACCAAGACAGTTGAGATGGGGATGCGGTCCTTCGCATTCTCATGTCCCCCAGTGCGTTGGGGGATGGTACCCAATCCCACTGCTTTATTCTGTCTCCTGTGGTCCCTTCGCCTCTGTCCAATACCTGCACAGCTCATCAGCTCACTCTTGGATATTAATATCAAGGCCTTCGGGTCTCAAACACAGTCTTAATTCAGAGTTATAATGTCCAGTTCCAGACCAGAAGAAAATTCTGACCTTGACCAAAGCTCAGATCTCCCCCATCCCGTGGCCTGGGCCTCCTGCACTCTCCCCATGGGGAGCCACAAGGGGTGGGAGGGGGGTTTCTGCTCCTTTTCTCACTTATCTTCCCCTAGCAGAGCTGTTGTTACTGAACCCTTCTAGGAAGCAGAGAGGAAGGGTCAGAGAGACCCTTTCGCACTTGAACTAGAATTGTCACAAGATAGCCTCCTGCTCTCAGGGCTGGCCAATGCTTCTGACTCTTTTGAGGCTGGGTCCTTCATGGGCCCTTGGACACCCCCCTGCTGAGCTCCTCTGGCTGAAGTTCGGGCAGTTGGGCAGTGTTTCCTGCCCTCTCCTCTCAGCCCTGATTTCCCAGCACTTCTCTCCACATAGAGCTCAGCTCCAGGGGTTTCACTTGGACAGGTCACAAAATGCTTCCGGGCCAGCTCTCCTTCCCGAGGTGACTGCATCTGGATTTGGTGCAAGGAAGCATTTGCCCATCCTTGGTCTACCACTGTCACCAGGGTGAGGGTGCTCAAGGACTCCCCAAGGTCCTGCCTTCACTCTGCCTCCCAAGAGCTCACCAGCTGACTCTCTGGATTCCCTGTCCACTCTGTCCCCTACAGTCTGGGGCATGCTACAGTCTGGGGCATGTATCTCAAGCTTTCCTCGTAAGGGTCCTATTAAAGGATGCCAAGGGCTTCCTCCAAAATCTCACAATGTCTCCTCCTTTTCATCCCTTGACTCTTGTATTTCTTTGATCTGGGACCAGGACCCAGGATGAAGGCCAGAAGAATCTTGAGACTTAACTCTGAAAAATTGTGTGATAGTCAGCCACCTTAGTGAGCCTACAGCGTTCATGGGACCTTGGTGCTTTGATATCTGATAATACTTACAAATGTGGAAACTGAGGCTCAGAGAGTTTAAGAGGTTCACCCAGCATAGCTGAGTACGTGGTGAGGCTGAACCAAGTTCTTCTAACTTTAACAGTCATGTCCTTTCCAGGACACCATGCACTTCTGCTGGGTTATAAACATTAAGTCTATTTAAAAAGAAAATGAAAAAAAAAAACCAAAAAAACAAAAAAACCCTTCACATCACCTAATGGATCCCAGCAGAATGCCAGGGGCGTCAGCCACACCTAGAGAACCTTCGCATAATTCTTAGCACATTTACTTAAGAAGCTTAAAATAAAACCTGGATCACTGGGCAAGTGTGATTAGCTTGTCAGCAGGTATTTATAGACCTATTCTGTGTAAGAAACTGAAGTTGGAGCGTAGAGGGATATCTCATACGAGGAAGTAAAAAACAGAACCGTTTGAGTAACCTAAAAAGATAGAGTCCTAAGAAGAGTTTACAAAGTGTATTAGAGTCCTGCCAACTGGGCAGGTAGTCAGATTCTAAATTCGGAAAGAGACATCATAGAGGTTGATCTGGGAAGGCTGAACGGAGGAGGGGAAGCCCGGGGATGTGCACGTGATCAGAAGAGGGGAGGACATTCTGATTAGCAGGATTGTGTAAGCAAAGTTAAGGAGGAGGGGGGACCAGAGCATGAGAGGCCGCCCTAGCGGGAGTGGGCATTGATACTGACAGAGGGAGCCTGGAGTGGAAATGTCAACCTGGTGAGGGCAGAGGTTAAAAGACACAAACACGGGGGGGGGGGGGGGGGTTTGGACTATAAACTTCATCCAAGAGGCAATTTTTCTTGTTGTTTTTTATTTATTTATTTATTTATTTATTTATTTTTAAATTTTTTGGTATTCTTTAGGTTTTTTTCACTGAGGCCATCGTTCTAAAACACTGCCTCCTGGAAGCCCTCTGTGATTTTCCCTTCCTCTTTGCTCTTGTAGCGCTACCACATGTCAACCATAGAGCTAATATTTCATTCTTAGGATCCCCTTCAGGAGCAGCGATGTCCTAAAGGCTCCACCTTCCCTCTTATAGAAGGATTCTCTGAGGGGCGCCTGGGTGGCTCAGTCGGTTAAGCATCCGACTTCGGCTCAGGTCATGATCCCACGCTCCGTGAGTTCGAGGCCCGCGTCGGGCTCTGTGCTGACCGCTCAGAGCCTGGAGCCTGCTTCGGATTCTGTGTCTCCCTCTCTCTGACCCTCCCCTGTTCATGCCCTGTCTCTCTCTGTCTCAAAAATAAATACTTTTTTTTAAAAAAAAGATTCGCTGAGTCCTCATCCCCCAAAAACACTAAAGGTAGGACCCACCCTCTACCCAGATGGCTGCAAAGGTATTCTTACTCCCATTCCTGACTAGCCTCTTCTTGGGCCCTGATGATTCCCACCCCAAATCTCACTTTCCCAAGCTTATGCACCATAGAGGCTTCAAAGAGAATTTGGAATTAACTGGTGCTCCAGACCCTCTGGTCTTGCTCTGCGGGTAACTGGAAGGCAGGGGGAGCAGAACTGGAGGGGCTGGAACCTAGAGGCCAGGGCCTGCAAGGCAGATGCCCAGCTCTTAGTTAAAATCAGGTTCCGTGTGGTAAGCTTATTCTTGGGCTCTGTGCATCCAGGGGCCTCAGTGGAACCACCTGGGCAGGTGGAAATGTGAAATGGATGGACAGGAATGGGTGAATGCCGTGGCATCCCTGCCTCGTTACCCCATTCCCTTGCCCTCATCACCTTTCCCCTCTTGGAGTAGAGCAGTTGATGTTGACTCCATGGGGAACTCTGTGGGACCTGGGTCATACCAGGCATCTGGATCCCAGGGGGATATCTGTTAAAGTTATTTCTTAGGCCCCATTTCTCCAACCCACTCGTCCTGTATTTCCTATCCCACCTGCTTTCCCTAACGGAATAAACCCACGGTTGTCATGGAGACAACATAGTCTCTACATCTCTGCCTCTTTGTAGATCCTTCCGAAAATAAGAACTAGAAAGGCCCTACGTCCACTCCCCTCGTATTTCTGGCCCAGAGCTCCTACCTAAGAAAATATGGTATGGCGTCTGGAATATCTACTTTGCCCATTGAGTTTCCTGCCCTCTTTGTACTTTTTTTTTTTTTTTTGCCAGTGTTTTACCTTGATCCTTAGGAGACTAAGCTTGATTTGACTTCTTTCAGCAGAGGAGCGTGAGTCTCAGTGCACTTTGGCCTCAGGTAGGGATTCTGTCATTCCTAAGGACAATAGTTTGAGTGGCTGCACTGCTCTTCCTGCAAAGGGCACACATAATTCTCCCCGTATGACAGACCAGCGGTCTCAGCCCGAAGAGGCGAGGTGGCTTGCTCAAGGTCACTCAGCACAGGAGTGCGGAGCCTGGGTGCCCGCCCTTTGCAGCTTTCCCATGCGAACACTGCCACCTTCAGTGGGGTCTGCAAATAAAGACAGAGCATGATAACTACCACTATTTAGCACCGACTGTGTGCAAGGCTCTTTGTATACAGGTGTTGCAGAAACCCCCAAACAACCTTGTGAAGTTGATATCATTATTGTCACCATCTTACAGAGGAGAATACGGAGGCATAAGGAGAGCTGACAACTTAATGTCATATCGCCGATAAGCACAGGCACTGGCTTTGAAACTGAGGACTGTCTTCTTCAGAGAACGCCTTCTTAGCCGGTACAAAATATGGCCTCTACCTGGAAAAAGAAAAAAAAAAAGGATCCAGGAGAAGGCAAGAGGCCGTTGCTTTAGTGTTCTTCAAAAGGATAAATGTCGTCACTGTTAGGGGCCAGAAGTTTCTTTTCCCACCACCCTTTCCCCTTTGTCTCCCGCATAAGTCTCTGCTGAGTTTTGTGAATGAGGAGAGAAAAACTGTCATTGAAAAGTTCAACCAACTTTGGATTCCACTCTCTGAGTGATAGATAGCTTTAATTACTCTGAATTACTCAGCCACTCCACTCTTCTCCCCCAAGTCATTAAAAATAGATTTTCTCTTTGAACTCCACTCCGCTCGAGGTCTCCAGAGTGTCAGGAGCTCTTAGGAGATAGCCCCAGGGTCAGCTCGTGGCCAGAAGGTTCCGTGTGGCTTTAGTTGCAATCACAGGCTCCGGAACCTCTAGCTGGTTTTCTGGGGGTGGTGCCTCCTTTTTCTTAATGATATTGATCACGTGACTGTTCACAGCTCAGAGCACAGGCAGGAGGCTGGGCTGGTGTTTACTTTATAAGGATTCAAGGAGGTCTCATAGGTGGCTATTGATTTTTAAAGAACGGGATCTAACACTCGGAACAAACCATAGTGAGTGCTTCACATTAACTACCGGCGAGTTGATTCGTAGGAATGATCAAAGCTGAAAACGTGAGCTCAGAGGTGCTATGCTCCCTGAAGAGCAGGTATTGTTGTCTCCATTTTAAAAGTAAGAGAATGGAGGCTTGAAGAGCCCCTGACACCTCCGTGCGGAGGGCTGTGCTGAGGGGCTCCGGGACATTCCTAGGAGGCTGGGGATGGAAAATGCGCAAGCCCCTCAGAACCCCGTCCATTACTGTGCTGGTCCTGTCCAGCCTGAAGAAAAATCTAGCAGGGGATCCTCAACCTTCACCAGCCTCTCTTCCCTTTGACTCTCTGACGATCTTTTCTCTGATCGATCTCTGACGAACTTTTGTTGCATCTGGTAGTTCCAGATTCACCATCTGAACTGTTGCTAGCAAACAGGAGAGTAAAATGAGCTACGAGGCATGCAGTGGTCGTGTGGGTGAATGCACACATCTTCCTGGTCTTAGGAGGGGGTTACGTCCTGGTAAACCCATCTAACTTGAAATGCATTCAATACACCTAACCTAGCCAACGTCGTAGCTCAGCCTAGCCTACGTTAAACATGCTCAGAACACTTATGTTAGCCTACAGTTGGGCAAAAGCATCGAACACAAAGCCTATTTCCCAATAAAGTGTCGCATAGCTCATGCAATTGATCGAATATTGTACTGAAAGTCAAAAACAGCACGGTTGTGGGGCGCCTGGGTGGCTCAGTCGGTTGAGCGTCCGACTTCGGCTCAGGTCATGATCTCATGCTTTGTGAGCTCCAGCCCGCATCGGGCTTTGTGCTCATAGCTCGGAGCCTGGAACCTGCTTCAGATTCTGTGTCTCCCTTTCTCTCTATTCCTCCCCCACTCGCGCTCTGTCTCTCTTTCTCAAAAATAAATAAAGATTAAAAAAAAATTTTTTAAATAAAAAAAAAACCAGCACGGTTGTGTGGGTACAGAATGGTTCTAAATATGTCGGGTGTTTACCCTCAGGATCACGTAGCTGGCTGGGCGCTGTGCTCGCTGCCACCGCGGGGCATCAGGAGAGAGCATCGTACCACATATTGCTAGCCTGGGAAAAGATCCAAATTCCAAATTCCAAATACGGGTTCTGCTGAATGCGTATCGCTTTCACACCATCTTAAAGTCAAAAAATCTCAAGTCGAACCATTGTAAGTCGGGGGCTGTCTCCAATTGCAGTGTCCAAGGGTATGGCTAAGCACCGCGGCTGGCACCTGATTTCTAGGACAACGAAAGGGGTCCCTGACAGCCAGCTCTTGGGGCAACTTCAGGAGGTGGGGGGAGGGGGGTGCTTCGTCTTCCGTGCTGCCTGTCTCCAGACCTTACTACCTCAACCTGGGACTCAGACAAACCTGGACTCCAGTTCTGTTCTGCCACCTGCAGGGCACGTGACCTTGGGCAGGTTATTTAACCTGAGACTGTTTTCTAATAAGTAAAGTGAGCCTAAGAACACCTAGCTTGCAAAGCTGGCATAGGATTAAATGAGATAATCTACCCAAAGTGCCTGGCGTGCACTAGGCACTGGATAAATGAAAGCCATCGTTATTATTATTCCTGCTGCTTCATTCTGTTCCACAAACTCAGCCAACTTCCCGGCTCAGAGCAGGGTGATGCCAGCCAGGAGCCTGCCAGCCATCAGCAGGAGACCTCAGTCCTTATCACTTCCTCACCCCTCCATCCTTGGGGAGAAGATCCAAGGAGGGGATCCCGTGCCTCTACCCCCACCCACTCGCAGTAGGGAGTTTTCGATGAAGATGAGGTTTCAGGCATCCAGTCGACAATTAGCTCTTTACCTGTAAAGGACAGGAGACACAACTTGTGTTTTTCCGTGGAAACTTACAGAACTGTGGGTGATAGGAGGTTGTTAGGAGCCGGTGCAGCCCATCTTGTCCCTGGAGGGTCCGCTGTGGCTTGGGCTGGCCACTGGGTTAGGCCTCTCTGACCGGCTGCCCATGTCCCTCTCCCTGTGAAGTCTCTGAACCCTGGCCCCATCTGGAGTGAAGGGAAGGACAGAGCCCCAAGCACTCAGGCCTCCCAAGACTGATTGTACCCGTGGCCCCAGGGCTGCTGGGATTTGGGGAAAGCCTGTGAAGAGAGACTCCCCCCCGCCCACCCATACATCCGCCAGTGAACAACTAGGGGTGCCAGCAAGCTACGAAGAACTGTGGGGACAGAGAAGCAAAGGCCCACCTGCCCCCGGCTTTGCTTCCTGCCTCCTGAACCCTGCTCTGACCTTACCTCAAACGTCATCTATTGGAACGCCCCCAGAACCTGCCGTCCCTCCTCATCCTCAAAAGGATCCCTTACAGGGGCGCCTAGGTGGTTCAGTCGGTTAGGCGTCCAACTTAGGCTCAGGTCATGATCTCCCCGTTCGTGAGTTTGAGCCCCACGTCAGGCTGGCTGCTGAGAGTGCGGTGCCTGCTTCAGATCCTCTGTCTCCCTCTTTCTCTCTCTGCCCCTCACCCACTCATTCTCTCTCTCTCTCTCTCCCCCTCCCTCTCAAAAATAAATAAATAAATATCTAAAAAAAAAAAAAAAAGCTTAGGAAAAGGTCCCATACGGTACGTCCCCCAACTCTGGCAATGGCGGACTCTCCAGCTGGCCACTTTGCCAGTCACTGCAAGACCGAGCCCAGGGCTAAGCCAGCCCTCCGGGGGCCTCTATTTCCTGGTGGATCAAATGGAAATCATAATACATAACAATGCCTAACCTGGCTTCCTCCCTGGGGAGTTGTGCAGATCAAGTGAGATCAAGTGTGTGAAAGCACTCTGAAAAGCTGGAACCCTCCCCCGGGCACTGTGGGGACGGCACCAGGGATCTGGGTCCACACCCCAGGCCTGGCCGGGGCTCTCCTCAGCCTGCCTGCAGCTGTGGATGTAAAAGAGCGTCAGCTCTTTGCTGGAAAACAGCTTTGATTGGCGGGAAAGGAGAAGGTGGGTCTGAGACCCTACTAACTGGAAGGGGAGAGAGGGTCGGCTGGTGGGACCACCGAGAGAAGGCGCAAAGGAAAGAATGAGGCTCAGGGAGGCAGCTGTGCTTCAGCTGCTGCGCTGTGCGCTTGGCCAGGCCCTGGGGACCAGGAGGCTGTGGATGAGGCCAACTGCATGCTCCAGCCAGGCCGCGTCACCTCCCACCCCCGCCACCTGGCTCCCGGCCACTGAGAAGGCCTCTGTTTCTTTCCTTGTGTCAGGAGGCTGGGGACACGTGTGGGGACAGGTGTACCATCTGGCAGGGGGCAGCAGATTCCAGGAGGGCAGGGGATTAAATGCTCATTCTCTGAGGGGCTCCCCCAGCCTGGAGAACAGCTTCTTACTTCCTCCTGCTGTCTTGTGTCTCTTATGCACGATTGCTTAGGAATCCTGGAAGCCTCTTGGACGCCATGGCCCCTGAGGCGGACCTCTGCTCTCTGGCCTTTGAGCAATGACTGCATCTTGATTATACCTTTATTGTGACATCTATCCCATTGTATTGAGATTATCTGTTTCCTTGGTTTGTCCTCAAACAAACCCAGCAAGGCAAAGATTATAGAGCCCCAGTGCCCAACAGAGTTCACTTTTTTTTTTTTTTTAATTTTTAAGGTTATTTGTTTATTTTTGAGAGAGAGAGAGAGTGAGAGAACACAAGTTGGGGAGGGGCAGAGAGAGAGGGAGACACAGAATCCAAAGCAGGCACCAGGCTCTGACCTGTCAGCACAGTGCTCAGTAAATGTTTAAGGACCACAGGGACCCAGGCACAATCCGTTGTCAAAATCCTATGTCTTGTGCTCCTTCGACTCGGGTGCTTCTCCAGCAGACGCATCTGGGTTCTCAGAACCATGTAGCTCCTTCCAGGTGTCCACACAGGATGGCAGAAACATGGTTTCTCTGTCCCCAAGCTCGCTTGGCAAAGGGATCTGGTTCCTCTGTCCGCCATTGGAGAACACTTGTCACTGAAGAGTGATGATGTGTTTGCACCTGAGGAAGTCACTGTCCAGGGCCTCAGAGGCCTTCCTGGCCTCACCTTGGGTGATCCAGGCCCCGCAGGTCTGCCATGTTCTTCAAGATCTTCAAGCATGAGGCTGGTTTCCACCATTTTCTCAGTGACTTGTCCCCACAGCCAGTAATAATCTGATATCATGTCCCTCACAGGGCCTCACAACTTGTGGACTACACACTGTGCTGGAAAGAGGGAGAGTGAGGGGAGCCACCCCAAACTCTGCACATCCCCGGTGACCCCTTCCCACAGAGTCCTCCAACCCCACTGAATCAGGCCATGGAAGGCACTAGAGATGCGGGGCCCCAGGGCCAGAGGAGCCAAGAACGCAGTATGAGTCACCTTTAATTAAGAGTATTTCTTAAGTAAATGACTTAATAGGACAGTTATATTCATTAGAGGTATAATTACAAGACATAAGATCAAGCAGAAAAGAATGTGGAGTGTGAGGGCCGAATGGGTCCGAAGCAGCTCTGGGTTCGCTGGGAGAAGGCGGCGGAGGGGTCAGGGGAAGGGCGTTCTCCCGACTGTAGGCTTCTTCTTGCCACCCTCACCTCCCAGCCCAGCTACCCCGGGATCCCAGCACTCAGCGAAGGGGGCGGGGGAGCCTCAGGCGTAATTAAAATGCAATCATAATAAACAAACACTAATTAAAGCATCACAGAGTGTCCCATTAAACTCTGAGTCAGTCCTGATAAACTGCCTCCTGACTCAGTGGACGCTCTCCAGGAGAAAGCTCTCCCTCCTTCTTAAAGCTTCCAGAAACAACTCCCAGCCCCACCCCATCCTGCCCCACCCACCCCAGCCACCAGGTCCCAGAGCAGGGTGCCTGTCACCTGGGAGGCAGGGTGACGCACCCAGACATCAGGGATTCGACCTTGGTCCTTTAGGGCTTCTATAGACTCAGAGTAAATTCTTAGGGGCAATTTCTCCCTGGACGCTAAGCAGTGCCCTCTCCCCCGCTCCCTCTCCCCCTCCCCCTCAATCGGGCCTCTTCCTTTCCACAGCCCCAAGGCAGAGTTCTAACCCATTTCTTCCTGGCCCTGGGACCTGACGTTTCAAAAGCCTCCCCCAAGGAGCAAGGTTATCTGTTATCAGTGGTTCGCAGTCTCTAGGACAGGAGAATCAGTGGGAGAGCTTGTCAGAACCATTTCTCAGGCCCCATCCCAGAGTTTCTGACTCAGCGGGTTCTGGATCTTCTTGTCTCCTAAGCTCACAGGTCGTGCCAGCACTGCTGGGTCCAGGACCCCGCATCGAGAGTCATTGCTCCTTGAGAGAGGTCCAGGGCCACCTCTTTCTGGAGGACGTTCTCCTGGCTGAGAGGTGGCAGGCTGGAGAGCTCAGAGACTTCATATGTCCCCAGTTCTGTGGTCTTCTCCCTCCTTTCCAGCTGAACCCACACCTGCCCTTCCAGATTTCTACCCAGTGCTCCCTTGCTCTCACACAAGGTTTTCTGAAGAAACTCTGCTTCCCCTTTGCACAGGGGTCTTCCTGCCTGGAACGTTCTTCATCTGCGTCAATGTTAGTCACCCTTCAGGACCCGGGCACGTGCCTTGTTTCTCACAAAGCCTGCTTGGGACCCCCTTCTAGAGCACCACCGCCCCATGGAAATAAAACACAAGCCACAAGGGCAAGCTCTGTGTACAATTGTAACTTTTCTAGCAGCTATATATATTTTTTAATTTTTTAATGTTTATTTATGTTTTTAGAGAGAGAGAGAAACAGAGCAGGAGTGGGGGAGGGCCAGAGAGAGAAGGAGACCCAGAATCCAAAGCAGGCTCCAAGCTCTGAGCTGTCAGCACAGAGGCCAACGCGGGGCTCCAACCCATGAACCGCGAGATCATGACCTGAGCCGAAGTCGGACGCCTAACCGACTGACCCACCCAGGCGCCCCTAGTAGCTGTATTTTTAAAAGTAAGAGGGAAAGAAGTGACATTCATCATCGATTTAATTTAACCCAATATTTGAAATTTTTCATTTTTTTAACATCTCAATAAAAAATTATTAATGTGATATTTTCCTTTTTTTTTCCATACAAAAATCCTCAAAACGCAGGGTTTATTGTGTCCTGATAGCACATCTCCGTTTGAACTAGCCACATTTCAGATGCTTATAACCGCAAGAGAGAGTGGCTATCGCATTGGACCCAGAAGACGTAAAAGTATTTTCTCTTTGCTCTGAATTCCCTCAGCTCTCTTGCAATGCCTCTCTTAGAACACACATCACTTTCTTGGGGTTGGTTTGTTTGTTTGCTTGTTTTATTGCTAGTCTGTTTGCAACTTGAAGGTGATGGCTGTGTTTTACTGCGGCTGTTGTTTTCATTACCCCGAAGTGCCTAGTGCTGGCCTGTATGTAGGATGTGGTCCGTGAGTATCGGTTGATGAATGAATATAGAAGCACATGAACGTAGCAAAGACAGAGAACCCACAGAAACATGTCACGTTGAGGGTCTCCTCCCGGTCCCTGTGACATTTCTGGCTTCTGGTTTGTGCACGGCTATTACATCTTTGAGGAGGGCATCATTCGAGTCTTAAACCGCCCCCCCCCCCATAAGTTTCCTGTTTCACTTCTCTCTTCCACTCAGTGCATTACAAAAAAAGAGAGAAATTCCCACCAGGAGGGCCCAGGAAACAGGAAAAATAGTTGTGCTCTTGGTTTCATGTTTGGAGAAGAACAGGGTTCTCACTATCTCCGTGGCACTTGGCGTGAAAGTGGGCTTTGTTGCTGGGGACACTGCTCCCATTCAGGGCCCCCTTTCCCAGCTGCTGAGAGCCGGGCTGTGTTTTGACAGACGGGCCGAATGCAATGCAGACAGTTGTTTTAATTTCCAGCCAGATGCAGACATCACTCACGCAGATCCCGAAACCCAAGAAAGGGAGGCTGGGCGCTGGGTTGCTGCGCTCAGGCCTCAGAGGGCGGGCTGGAGGGGGCGGGCGGAAGCCATCCCAGGCAGTGGGGTCACAGATATCCTGAAGGGCTGAGAGCCTCAGGCCCAGGAGAGGCACACTAGGAGAGTGCCTGGCAGGTACCTTCCAGAAGGGTGCTCCTTGTAGGAATCACAGGCCATGAGTCAGGGGGGAAGGGTTGCTTCTTAAGGCAGTGTGATGCCAGTGGCTGGTGGGTGGCTGGTGGCAATGGCTGGATATTCGCTTTTAACTGTACCAAGTCGTTCAGGGCAGAAATCCTAACAGTCTCGGGGAGGAGTTAGGTAAACCGTGGGAAATCAAATCCCAAACATCGGAATCGAAGGACAAATGCGGCCTCCCTCGGAGGGAGGGCAGCAATGGCTTTCACAGCCTTCCAGACACCTGTCACCTTGACTCTGCTTACGCATCCCAGTGACGGGAGTCCCTTCCGGAAGTGAGGGCTTTGCGTTATTGGACAGCCTTGACTTTCCTAAGTTGGGCTTTCCTGAAACTTCTTACCCATGAGTCGTCCTGCGGCCACATCGCCGTCCTCCGAACATTGGGAAACCGCCTCCACGGCCACCTCTAAATAAACATCCCAGATCCATAAGCTGTACCTTGGATGCTGCATCTAGATCAGACCGCATCCTAGCCACTCTTCCGGGAAGGATCTACCCGGTTGAACAACGCCGCTCTTGGAGCAGAGGCCTGAGCTGGGAAGTCCCCAGAGTGGGGTGGCCTGTCTCCATCCTGACATTATTTCTGCAGCCCATGAACAAATTAGCCCCTTGAGCTCTTATATCACCCCGTCAGGGCACGCTGGGCATCGAGTCGATGCAAACCCTCAGGTCGGGTACACAGGAGCTATTTCAGACCAGCCTCCACTTACACTACCAGTGTTTTCAACTGAATTGCAAGGCTTTACGATTATCCTTCCTGCATTTCTTTTTTTTTTTTAAGTTTATTTATTTATCTTGAGGGAGAGTGCACAAGCGTGATGGGGGAGGGGCAGAGAAAGAGGGACCGAGAATCCCAAGCAGCCGCGGGGCTCGAACCCACGAACCACAAGATCATGATCTGAGCCAAAACCAAGAATCGGACACCTAATAGCCTGAGCCTCCCAGGCGCCCCTCTATATTTTTGTTACTAAAAGGAGGTTAGGAATGTTTAGAGCTGATTATGCCACTCACTTCTAGGAAAGCCTTGTCATGTGACTCTTAGGTGTTATGAGGTAGTAGGAAGGAGGGACACCCAACATAGAAAGGACGCTTCCTGGGAGCTGGTGCACGAGACCCTTCATCTACTGGCCCCCGAGTGCACCCCCCTTGCGTCTCACCCCGGCCCATCCGGGGTACACCCTTGAGTTATGCTGAACTTACCCACGATTACTTTTGCTCGTGATGATCACTTCTCGCGCTGCCCTTCTGGGTCTGTGCGTGGGCCCACTACTACCCTTGACTCCCGCTTATCCCAGTGGTCCCTTCTCCAAACAGGTTGTACCCTGCACCCCGCCTATAAGTTCACCCCCGTCCCATGTGAGGAGTTCCATCTCTGCAGTGACAAGCTCCCCCCGGACTTGAGCTCTGCGGGGCAGGATCTATGCCCTGATGGCTGGCACTTCTCTCACCTGGCACCCGAGCCTCCCTCTAATGACTTCTGATAAACATTTGCTAGATAAGCACGTTAGATGTATCCCAAGCCTCTCAGGATGATGCTGTGAAAGTGCCTTCGCAGATCCTCTGTCCCTCTGCCAGAGGCAGAGCACCGTGCGATAGGACACTGGCTCTCATTTGTACTTGAGATCACGCATCCGGTGGGGGGGGACCTCTGTACCCCGACAGAGGACAACCTATCCCCAGCCCGGCCAGTGGTTTTCGCAGCCCAGCAGCCCTGCTGCCCCAGCCAGGGGTGGTACTTAGCGTGACAAATGGAGGACTTCTGTCCTCTGGCCCCCTTACCTGGCCTGAGTGTCACACACGCTGGACAGGTGGAGGTGCCCGGTCCAAACAGGCCTGGCTCAAGTCCCTGTTGGGGAAGCTGGCAGGAGTTCGCTGGGGCTACACCCTTGGAGTGGGGGGACAGGGGCTTGGTCGGTAAATTGTCACTTTCCCCAGCAAGGCGGAATCAGGCAGGCAGCTCATCTCCGCGGATGTTCCCATGTAGCCAGCCTTTTCAAAGGATGCGAGATTTACTAGAAAAACTGAATGCAGACATCAGAGAATGGGATAATTGGATCCAGGTGGTATGTTTGGTTGGCTGTAAAGAGACTGCCATGCAATGAATATTATTTGATAGGAAAAGTTTCTCCTTCTCTCCCTTTATAAATTTTTCTGTGCGGGCAGGATGTCTCAGCCCAAGCCCAGCTGAAAGCCCTTCAGAGACAAGTTGGTGGCACTCAATAGGCTTTCAGCAGAGTTAACCATTTTCAGCACTTACCGCAAGCCCATTTCCCGCACGGACTTGGGTGGCAGGCAGAAGGACTTTGGTGGCAGGCAGAAGGACGCAGGACGATTTGCTGCTGCCTCTGGCGATGGCAAGAAGCAGCCTTGCGTCTTCCGCCCCAGAAACACACACCCCGCCCCCCCGCCCGCCCCGCACCAGGCGCACAGATGAGAACACAGAACGGCCATGGATTTATCCCCTAGCGTCACCTCTTTCGGGGCAGTGACCTTGCAGGTGTGGGTAGGTGTCATCCTTACCTGATCTAACCGTGCTCTCTTTCGTCTCTCTGCCAGATCACCAGGGTCCCCGTGGAGTCCTGTGAACAGTACACGACCTGTGGGGAGTGTCTGAGCTCGGGGGACCCTCACTGCGGCTGGTGTGCTTTGCACAACATGTAAGTTGGGGAGCGTTCCGAAAAAGGGCCCGGGGTGTAGACCACCAGGTGCTTTCCTGGGAGGGTTGATGAGGCTGTGACAGTGGCTTGCGTGGGGAGAGGGGAATTTCCAGTAATTCTCATCGAGGTTGGAGAGCAGGAAGAGAGGCCAAGGGCGGGGGGTCCTTCCTTCCCAGTGTTAGTGCCTTTGCCTTGCTTTCATGTCCGAGTTCTGCCCTCCTGGCTTCTCTGAAGCTGCACCTTGTCAACACGGGGAAGGGTAGTGGTACGGGCAGAACTCACGAGGGCGGGTGGAGAACCCCCGAGGACCTCCTCGGTGCACCCTGAACGAGGTGCCTCCTGCCGTCAGCGTGCAGATGGCAGTGCGCTAGGGTGAGGGAACCCGGATTCCAGCGCGCCGCTGTGTGTCTGTGCATGCTGCACTGACTGCCCTGGGCCTCCACTTTCCCGGTGCTGAATAGGAATAATGCCTACCTGGAAGGTAAACCGTGAGGATTCAATGAAATAATAAATGTTTTGGAAATACGGAAGCCCAGAATAGGCTCTCCGAATCAAAATAGTTATCATGAGCTCTGAACCTCTGGGAGGACCCTTCTGGCCTCATTAATTCAAGATTTGGAGAAGTCTGCACCTCACTCTATCTTGCCTCACACCCCTATTCAGACGCATCCCTGCCAGTAGAATCCCAGCTCCATAGAAATGCAAAATCACACTTGAACTTCCTAATTCCAAGAGCCCCCAGGGAGGGAATAGGGTGACAACCCAAAGGGGGGAGCTGGCCAGGAATTCTGTTCCCCAATGGAGCTGGAAGCTCTGTGGCTTCGTGCCAGCCAGCAAAGCATCTCCATGAAATGTGCCGGGTTTGGGGTGGAGGCGGAGGCGGGGGGCCAGAGTTCAGGGTCCTGCACAATAGCTCTTGGCTTCCAGCCTCTGCAGCAGGTGTTGCGAGGGCTACGGAGGGAGGGAGGGAGGGAAGCGGGCGCCTCACAGATGCAAAATCCGGACTGGATTTGAGCCCACAAATACTGGGTTCCCTGCTTGGGTTTGGAGGTAAGAGACTCCTCCAGAAGTTTCGCACGCGCACGCGCACGCACACGCACACACACACACACACACACTCACACGATGCTCTCACCAGAACCCAGGCAGTGAGGGAGTCACCATTCAGGTCAGACAAGTGGTACAGATTCCGACGCCCCAGGAGTGGCAAAGGCGGCTAAAACTGTTTCCCCTCCGTGAGGCCGAGCGGCCAGCCAGCTGAATCTCCCACCAGCAGGGTTGATTCCTCCGGAGAACCTGCCAGCTGCCCCCGCTCTGTGGAAGTGTCCTAGACTACCTGTCCTCTCCCTGTGCTGTGGGCGTGCAGCCACACCATCCGCACCTTGCCCCCTGCCTGGCCCTCCCCGCTTCTTTGCCGGTGCACTT
The DNA here is from genome assembly GCF_023721935.1 of Panthera uncia. NCBI lineage: Eukaryota > Metazoa > Chordata > Mammalia > Carnivora > Felidae > Panthera > Panthera uncia. The sequence continues at coordinate 33,772,634 of NC_064813.1, forward strand.
GTCACACAGAACACACCCCTTTACAGATGGGGGATCATCATTTATTCAACAACACGGACAACCGTGCTCCCCAGCCTGTGCCGGAGGCCACTGATCTACCACAGTGCCTGAGTCTCCCGGTGGCCGCACACCACCCCTGTCATGCTCCTGTCTGGGTAGGCTGTGGCTTCTAGAAGGGCCGAGCCACATCAGGATTCCCTGTGATTTCCTCTGTCCTCTACCTGTGGTAGACAATCAGTCCCTCCCACCTATGGGCACATCTCTTCTTCTGGCACCTCTGCTTACCAGGAGCACTCCAGAACAAGCTTCTTCCTGTCTCTTTCCAGAGCTTTCTCCCCTTAGATCTTTCTCACGGTCACCCACGCCCCCGCAGTGCCCTCCCACCTGCCACTGGCGGCCGGCCTAGGTAACGGGAAGCAGACGATGGGCCCATTCTAGTTCCCAGGCCCACCCGCTGGACTTGAACGGAGGCAGAGGCCAAGGGAGATTGCTGAAGAGGCTCTGGGTCTGGGGGGATTTGAAACCTTCCTGTCTCTTCTGTATGCCTTGCTCTTGCAAGTCTGTTATTGTCTCCAAGGCTATTTATCTCTGTTAGGACTGTTGCCATAAATAGTATGATAAAAAAGAGCCATTTCAGTGAGTCAATGAGATAAAGGCTCCAGTCAAGAGCTCACTTTAGAGCTATCTTAAGGATTCACTTAAACCTCAATAATTCTTTTCTTTGACAGCATTCATATTTAGATCCATTATGTGCCTGGAAAGGAAGAGGGGAGGGGCTTGGGCGGGGGCGGGGAGTTTGGTGGGAATCAGTGCCAGATTGTGGGATTGTGGCATCTTGTATCTCGGTGGCTACTTGGTTGGAGAAGCACCGGGCCCGACAGCGTGTTCCCATGTGACACCGGTGACAGCCCGACGCTCCTGCGTGCAGGCGTCACCATGCCCACCTGCCACACTGGGCAGAGAGCCTCCAGCCAGGGATGAAGCTGTCGGGAGAAATGGCCACACGGCCTTCTGACAGAGGCAGCCCTGGCTGACACTCCTGGCCTGTCTCTCTGTCTCCAGGCATTATTGCACACCGCAAATATTTATTTAAAATATACCATGTGACAGGTAGAATACCTCAATGAATAAAACATGGTCCCTGCCTTCAGAGAGCCATTAATCCAGCCCCAAGATCACATGTGCACCGCCCGATACAGCTAAGACTTGTCCAGATTTTTCCATTTTTTTGGAGTAGAATAATAACACGAAGAGTCATCATCATTATTATTATTATCATAAGGGCCTAAAACCCATTTTCTAAGTACTAACTGATTTAATCCTTATAATAGCCCTATGAGGTAGGGTAATGTCACTATCCTCACCATTTTATAGTTGAGGAAACTGAGGCTCGGAGAGACTAAGTAACTTGCCCAAAGGGACACAGCTAGTATGCAGTTGATCTGGGGGGGAGGGGGTAGAATCCAGGCAAACTGGCTCCAAAGCCCATATCCTTAGCCTTAGCCTCTTGTGTGCTAATTCTCACATTCCCCAAATGTCCCACCGTTGCTCACCGAACATCCTATAAAGATACTATCTGTCAGGAGCTATTCTTTATGCCAAAATTGTACCTCCTGTATTGAGAGTTAATCCCACTTCCTCTTAGTCTGTGTTTAACTGCCATCAGGACCATCTGGGAGTCACCCAAGCCCTCTGGGGTAAGTGAAAAGCATAATGAGAAGACAAGCCACAAGCCTCAGAGCAGCAAACCCCTCTTACAACCCCCCAGGGGACAGTGGAACCAAACAGATGGGTCTCCGTGGCCTGACCTCTTGTGAATCTGTGTGTACGGCAGGTGCTCCCGCAGGGACAAGTGCCAGCGGGCCTGGGAACCGAATCGATTTGCCGCCAGCATCAGCCAGTGCATGAGCCTCGAGGTGCATCCCAGCAGCATCTCAGTGTCTGAACACAGCCGCCTGGTAAGTAACTCGTCCTACCTAGGGAGCTCGTGGAGGGGACAGGCACAGAGCGCCTTTCCGTGTGTGCGTGTGTTCCTTTAACACTTGCACGTGTGTCGGTGACTGGAGCACACTTTAAAGGCTCCAAGGAAATGTTGTGTTTGAAGAAACCCTATGATAACTCTTAATGTAAAGGGCACAGCCCCTCTCCACACTCCCTGCAAACTCATCACCCGTTGATCTGTTTTGTAAATCTAGATGTTGCATTTAGTAACAAACAGCTACGATATGGTGCAACCCGATACGAAATAACGCATTTTTCTTCACTGTAGGCTGTATTTACCTTCCTCCACCTACCATTTTTCACAGAGACCTTAGAATTGTGTGTGTGTGTGTGTGTGTGAGAGAGAGAGAGAGAGAGGGAGAGGAGAGACAGAGACAAAGAGACTGAGACTTAATTCACAGCCCAGTATGCACTTAAAGAGAATATTAAAGAGAATAAAATAGCCCTTAACCACCTGTCGAGGTACAACCCAAAATATTTCATGTCCTCAGGCCCTGCACGATCATTTCCTTCTGAAGCTTTTATGAGCGTTTACGGATGTTAATTAGTTAATGAACCTTCCGAGATTTCTGTTCATTCATCCCCACCAGGAGGTTTTGGCTCCCATGGAGCTGAGGGAACAAATAGGGGAGTTTGTACCTAAGTCTCTGGCCCCATGGAAACGAAACTGGGGCAGCGATTCAGCAGCAAACAAATGCCTGGAGAGGCTAGGTGACACTCATTGTGCTAAGAAACCACTGCAAATAAATGCAGCCAGGTGTTGGTAGGAAGACAAAGGGAGACCTACCTAGTGGCTCCCAACTTGGAGGCCACCGCGGGGGTGGCGGGGTATTGTCCCCATGAACCCTTGTGGCCACTCCCTGTTGCTAGAGGAAGCCGGTCTTCAGATCCTTTACCTGTTGTTTCAAATACCGCTTAGATGTTCTATTGTGGTCATTGAGAACAAACTCATTTCTGGCAGTCTGAGGAATTGTTACCCTTCCGAGGAGGGCACTCAAACTTGCAAAGGCTGGGAGGTGCTGGCCTAGATCATTGGAACCCGTAGACAGCAGCAGACATCCTCCGAGAGGCTGGTGTCTGAGTCCCTTGCTTTCTCTGACCCCCACAGCTCCCTGTGGAGCCACTGCCTTACTGTCCATGAGCAGAGCACCCAGGGTAGGGGGGTACAGAGAAGCAGAAGCTCCTAGGACCCCCACCGACCTGATAAGCAGCCCCTGAATAACAGCTAGGCTGTCCTCCCCCAACGTGGTAAACCTCCAGATTGGTAAACCAGTGTTAAGACTTGTTTGTAAAGGGCTCAGCTCATGACCTGCTTTCCAGTTTCACAGTTTCATGTCAGAATGATGAGGGTCCGAGATGGACTGTGGTAACTTTCCCTCCAGTGCCCCTCACTCAGTCCTTTCTGATGCGGGGCAAGATTGAAAAATAAACTAATAATGATGTTAATAAAGACCATTGACTGCTGGCAGGGCTGCTGTAACTGTTCCGTGTCAAAGCCGGAAGATCACCTGGACCAGTGTCTTGCCTTAACAGATGAGGTCTGGGGAGATTAGTGAGCACCCGGCCACGGCAGGGCCAGGTCTCCTGAGCCCCTGGGTCTCTTCCTGCGGCATCATCTCTTTGATCCTCGGCCTCTTTGCTCCTCCCACAGCTCAGCCTGGTTGTGAGTGATGCTCCAGACCTGTCTGCGGGCATCTCCTGTGCCTTTGGGAACCTGACAGAGGTGGACGGACAGGTGTCTGGGAGCCAGGTCATCTGCATCTCACCGGGGCCCAAGGATGTCCCTGTCATCCCTCTGGATCAAGGTAAGAAGCGTGTGCCATGAGAGTCACATGCCAGGGACTGCCCTTACCAGAACGGCCAAGAGTACAGGGCACAGGGGATGGGGGGTGGTGAGTACCAGCACAAAAGTTGCCTGACCTCGTCTTCATATTGCAGACCCTAATACGGGCTTATGATATAACTCGTTTGAGTTTGAAAGCTGCTTGTCATGCCCCGAAGTGAAATTCCGGAAGAAGGAAATCCCCTGCTCCCATTTGGGCTAAGTCTGCACAGTGAGCCGAGAGTGTTTCCAGACTTCCCTCCGAGGGCTGCAGCCAGTGATTTTCAGCGGGGTTCTCCCCATGGCACTGGGGGCTTGAGGGGCTCTGGCCTAATATTTCTGAAAGGCTTTCAGTAACTGAACATGCCTCAGCAAAAGCAAGGGGTTCTGTGGGATCGGATTCATTCTGTTTTCCCTAAGAGGGGGTGTGGGGCAGTCTGGGCCTCCGTGATGGGTGTCTCAGCAGGACCAAAGGGACTCTTTTGGGACCAAAGACAACTCAGGCAGCGTCGTGCCCCAAGAGAGCCCTGCAGTGGCTTAATGGATTATACCCAGATTCTCCACTGGGCCCCCAGATTGCTACCTTCTCCTTTCTCCCCGCCCCCCCCCCCCAGACTGGTTTGGGCTAGAGCTGCAGCTGAGATCCAAGGAGACAGGGAAGATGTTTGTCAGCACTGAGTTCAAGTTCTACAACTGCAGCGCCCACCAACTGTAAGTACTTACCGGGAGTCTCACTCTGGGCCTGGCTGTGGGTGTGGCGTTTCTCCAAGCTGGAACCGGGTTGTATTCACCTCCCAGTCTCCCCCCAGGCCCTCAGTTCTGTCTGCCTCATTCAGTGAGAGTCAATGGAATGGCATTCACTCTCCACGGCCTCTGATCTCATGCAGACCCCCATGCCTGGCTCCCCAACCACCCTTCCCCCAGTTCTCAAGCCAGGACAGTAAGAACAAAGTGTGAAGAGAAAGGCAGTGGTCATGGCCCAAGGATCGTAAGAAAATTTCTCTATTTCAGACCAGCGGGTGGTAGCTTTGAGCGCGGAGATGGACAGTGGATGGAGTTTAGACACATCCTCCACGACCAAGTCGAGAGGGACTCATTAAGAGGCAGCTACGCACACAGCTACCCCTAGAGAAGGATGTGATGTAATGACCCCAGGCTGGGAGGGGAGAGGAGACTTTAACTCCACTGTGGTCCAAATCCAGCCTTCAAATTTTTAAATTGTTTTAATGTTTACTTATTTTTTGAGAGAGAGATCGAGTGCGAGGGTGGGGAGGTGCAGAGAGAAAGAGGGGGACACAGAATCTGAAGCAGGCTCCAGGCCCTGAGCTGTCGGCACGGAAGCCTGACGCGGGGCTCGAACTCATGGACTGTGAGATCATGACCTGAGCCAAAGTCAGACGCTTAACCAACTGAGCCACCCAGGCACCCCTAGCCTTCAACTTTTTAAAGAGGAGAGGGTAACCAGACCAAACCGGCAGCCTCCAGAAGGGCTTGATAGAGCCCAGCTGACCTCACCAGCTATCTCCAGTGGTGGATGCCCACAAGGTATGAGATTCTGCAGCTGTGCAGGAAGAAAGACCCATATTTAGCTTCTAACAATCTTCTCTGGAAGAAAAACTGAGGCTCCTTCCATACAAACTGGGAACTTGTATGCTACTTAATTTAAAAAGAGGGAAACAGGTCTCTATAATAGGGCCACGTAAAGGCCACTGGACCAGTGACCATGGCCATTCCACAAAGAGAGAGATCAAGCAACAATTCCATACCAAGTAGAGCAATAATTGGGAATATTCCATGGACCCTCTTTTCCATTCCCCAGAACAGGAACAACCTGAGGTCTATGTAACTCCAAGGTGTCAAGTCTGTGGGGTCCCGGCAGTGGACATGAGGAGTTCAGCAGTCCACGTGGGAAGAGGGCCTGTTTGCGGCTAAGCCCAAAAGGGATCATTAGCCATTAACATAGACAAATGAGCCAGTCCTCCTTAGTCTCTCCCCTCCTCTGATCTTGATTTTGATGATGAGAATCATCTACTTGGAGTTTTAGGGTCCCTGCAGTAGTTAAGGAAGGAGACACAGCTGAGCCCCATCGGGACAAGTCAATAGCTGTGCCGAGATCAACAGGACAAGTGGTAAAAATGGCCTGGGGGGGTGGGGGGTGCAGGGCAGTAAGTATTGAAGCTGAAGAACAGTCGCCCACTGACCACTGCGTCCCAATCCCAGCTAACCCAGTTTGGAGGGGAAATGCAAGCATCTTGGAGAAAGAAACTCCCAACCGCCTTCTCAAACTCCAACACAGCGGTGATGGAATTCATTGTTTGTGAGAAGCACCCTCATTTCCATGGCTGTTTGCTGTGATGTCACCACTTTGTATTGCTATGGCAACAGAAATGCAGTCATAGGCGGCAAGTTTTAGCCAAAAAAAAAAAAAAAAAGAAAAGAAAAGAAAGAAAAAGAAAAAAGCAGATCTCCTGGACAGCAAAGATTCCATTTTACCCCAAACACTATGTGTCTTACCCTTCTCTGCTCCTGGCATTCGTAGCAAAAAGTCCCAGAATCAAGTTCAACCCTCTGCTTTTAATATGGTAAACTAAGGCCCCCAGGGGATAAGTGCTACAGCAAGGATCACAAAATCACAAGTAGAAGAGCCTGCAACCCCTCTCATCATTCTCTGTCCATTTTCATTATTTACTTGCTGAAGCATAGCACGTTAGCAAGAACCGGCCAATCTGGCCTAAGCTCAGAAACAAAATAACTTTGGGCATTTCCAGAAGGGGATGAAACTGATCGGCATGGAGAAGATGAGGTGTCATTGGGCTAATGCACCCACAATAGGGTGGCATATTAGCCAGTCACACCCTGGATAGACACCCATCGGCCCAAATCTAAAGAGAGCACCCACCAGGTGGCGCCAGATTGCAGACCCAGCGGTGTCCTTTCCAGGTTGGTCTAGTTGTGGAAGGCTAGACCAGGGGAGCTGACAAGGAGCAGGAAGACCCCTACAAAACCCAACTCCCTTGTAATGGGCGGGTCACACACAGCCAGCATAATACACACAGCCTCAGGAGAAACCAGACGAAAGAAGCGCTCACCCTGGCAAGAAATTGATCAACCACACACATATGGCCACACACCTATGCCTGGCTACTTGGAGAGTGGTACAAAATTACCACTGAATATCGTCAACTCCCCCAAAGCCCAGAAACACAGGTGACTGAACTAGTTGTTAACACTCGAAAGTGACTTAAGAGCTTAAAATCACAGGTAATTTACGCATTTGAAAATAACGCTCACATTTAACATTGTACCTTTCAAAACCATTTCCTACACATTATCTTGTTTGATGCTAAACAGCCCTGTGGAGCAGACAGGAAAGTTTTGATAGATGGATGAAGAAATTCCAGTGCATAAAGTGAAGTGACTTACTCAAGGTGACCCCAGTGGCAGTGGCAACACTGGAATCCTATCTGCCCAGTTTCTATCCCGGTGCTTTTCTGTATTATAAGCTGTTCTCTTGTAAGTGGTGGTAGGCTGATAAATGTTCCACTGCTAGCAATCGGGGGGTGGGGGGGACCCAGTATGCAGCATTTTCCAATGTCTACGGTGTAAATACTCTGCCCATGGCTGGTTTCAAGCTGCTAACATGATGCCAACCCACTTGCAAAATTCCTGAAAATGTAAATAACCAGCTGTCATGAGCTAATGCAGGCCAGTTCTAGCACATCATTGCTTCATAAGTTACGTTATTTCCACTTTGGATTCCTTTTTTCCTTCCAATTTTCTGCTCCTATGAACGTCTTCAAAGGAGAATGCACAGTTCTCAGTGCTGGAGGATGCCCCCACAAATCAACCCTCCTGAGAGAGAGACTAGGAGAACAGCCTTCCATCATGACCCATGGGCTACCTGGCACCCTTACCTTCCCTGTCTGATCCCTGCTCTTTGCCCCTTACTTTCTCCATCCTTGCAGGTGCCTGTCTTGTGTCAACAGCGCCTTCCGCTGTCATTGGTGCAAGTACCGGAACCTCTGCACTCATGACCCCACCACCTGCTCCTTCCAGGAGGGCCGGATCAACATTTCAGAGGTAAGCAAGGCTCGCTTTGGCATGTGATGTTCCCAGTAAAGCTGAGTGGCCCTCCCTTTTCAGATGGGCAGTCCAATGGCTTGGCCATCTCCTTGCCCTGACCCATCTTGGTCTTCTTCCTGGAGGTTCTACATGTTAGAAAACCACGTTATTATAAAACTCAAAAAAAAAAAAAAAGTGGCAGAAAATACCCCAGAGGCAGAGAAATAGGCTGTATCTTCTAGACTCTTAAGATTCTTTACATTCAAAGGCTTGAGGGGAACTGAGGGTTGAGACTGAAAGCTAAGGGGACATATCCGACCAACCAGACTCCATTGTCCAGAAGAGTGCAGTGAATGGCATTTATTCTTTGAGTCTAAGCCCTTTGCTTGGCTGCAGACATAGTCCAGTTCAATAGAACATTCACTCTCAACCATTCTTTCATGCCAACCTCTCTTCCAAGTCTAAATTTCAATGATTCTTTGACTCTGATGTATGACTGGGTGGGTGGCCTTATAGAAAGAGAAGGAAATTCAGCTGGTGGAAAGAACCAGGCCTTGCTAAAAGTCCCAGTTTATCATACAGGCAGTGTTCCATCCCTAGAGCCCGACCTACCTTTGTTATTCACACAGTGAAATATCAAATTGCCTGTCTTTCCATGAATATCACATCCAGTTATTCGCTGACGTTGACTTGGACGTTGACAGCTGGTTGGGTTTGAATGACTACAAAGACCTAGTATTCGTGCAAATCTCACGGGTGTGTATACATGTGCAATTCCCCTCTTCTTCCACCGTTTAGAAAACCTGCAAATGTCAATAAGGGACAGTGTAGCACTTTCATACTCCACTATACTCTTTGTATACACGTGGCCCTCTTGCACTAGACTGGAAGCTCCTTGAAGGCAAGGGCTGTACCTAATCTTTAAATCCTCACTGTCTTCTTCAGGGAATGTTTGCAGAATGCATGGGTGAAAGAAGGAAGGAAGGAATGACCGCTTTGCCCAAATGCCATTGATAGGAAGGGTTCCTTGGATCTACGTGTCCAAGATGTCAAGAAATAGAGTCTTATGTGTCTCCGAGTCTTGACCGCAGTGCTAGTTCCTTCTCTGAATAAACATAAGAAGTCAGCCTTAATGTACACAGATCGTCATGACATATACGTTTACATATCTTACCATGTTGTTTGTCAATTATACCTCAAAAAGCTAAGCAAATTAAATAATAGTAGGCCTTGACCCGTTTCTCAAACACACACACCCATGGCCGTGAATTCCGCTCAGTGTCTGAAATAATATGTGTTCTATTCAGCCGGAAAAATGGAATTTGCCGGTCTTGAAAGAGAGAAACATAGAGGGTGTCCACAGGTGGTATTGAAGACAGGCCATCCTCTGGTGCCCCTAGCGTGCTGGAACCAGTTATCTAGTGCCCTGAAAACCTTTCAGAAAAAGATCTCCCCGCAGCCAGTTGGTGTGCTTTGATGTATCTGACCCGAAAGCACTAATCTGGTCTTAGTGGACACTGGAAATTAATCCCAGCTCTGGGATTCTGCAAGAGTATGGAACTGCTTTCGGGCCAATCTTCTCATTCAGAGGAAACGGCCCAAGGGCCGAGGGTACGGAGTGGAGGGTGGTCCCCCAGCTTGGGAGTCAGCCGAAGAATGGCGAAGGGAGGCGGGGCAGACGAGGAACGGCAGAAACCACAGCCGGGGCTGCTCAGAGGCAAAGGCCTGGCAGTGCGGAGATGGTGATAAAGGGTCTCGGAAACTGAGCTTCATGTGGGCCGCTTCTACGCTTCTGAGTTCCTTAATAAAAAAAAGGCGAGGCAGACCACAAAACACAGAGAGAGAAAGAGAGAGAGAGAGAGAAAGAGTGAAGTGCAGGTCTAGACAAGAGAGAGCAGCTGCTTCATTGTCTCCCAGGGGCTCCCCCTCGGGCTGAGAGAAACCCAAAGCCAAGCCTGAAAGCGGCCTGCAGCTGGAATAAGGGCAGGGGGAATGGCTTAAGGAGCAGGACAAATAAACTCTGCCGGGGTGTGGAAGCCAGAAGGCTAATTGGAAACATGCCGGCCTCCCTCATGCCCTTTAGAAGTCACTGGAACACGGTTCCCTCTCAGCCACGGGGGAGAGACTCCGACGTTCCAGAAGGCTGGACCTGAGAGAAGCGGTTGCCACCAGGCAACTCAGGAGTGAGTTAATATTCAAAGAACCCTGGGGGCGAACCCAAAGACTTCCCACCACCTTTCAGTTTCACTTTCCCGAATGTCTGTGGCTTCCGGGGAAGAGGTGCCCTTTGTCCCTTCCTCACCTCCCACCTCTGCTTAGTGGGATGGGACTGGGCTGCCATTCTCTTACTGCTGATGTGCGCCAGCCCCTGACGTGGGCCCTGGGATCGGCCGTCTGGAGGCCCGGTGATGGAAGCCTGGTCTGCAGCCGGCTCCTAACTTCACTCAGGAAAGACGAGCAGTGTGCATTCCCAGCAAGCTTGTGAGGGCCACTTCCTCAGCTGCCTCGAATACTGCTGAGGCTCTTGGCCACAGCCATTCACACATCCCTTCCCAACAACTAGCTCCCAGGCCCTACTCTTTTCTGTCCAAAGCTCTGCTTCTGGAGAATTCCACTCCTGAAAATGCAGAGGAAGGCTAAGGTGCACGTATTCAGCTTGGGGGGGTGCGGGGCGGTGTTTCTTGCTGTATTAAGAGTCCAATCGGACGTCGTTAGATTGTTCTGGGGACTGGAAATCCATGAACTGCCTCTTTGAGAGCCCTAGAATATCTCTTTTATACTTCCAGTAAGAGCCCCCTAACGGTGAATCCAAAAATCAAAATTTTGTCTGTGTACTTCCTAGAAACAATATCTAACCAATTAGCTCCATTGATCTAGAGAGCAACATTAATGTACACACGTTTGTAACTCTCTCACGTGTGACAAGAGGTCTCAAAACGTCTATGTCAGCGCAGGGGACCAGCAGCAGCATCCTGCACCTGAGTGCTTGTTAGAAATTCAATTTCTTGGGCCCCCTCCCCAATAAGTCTAAAGATTGAGAGTCACTGACATACAGCATCTCAATTGATTCTTGAAACAGACCTGTGGTGTCCCATAATTCATATTTGACATATGTAGTAACCAAGATGCTAAAAATTTAGGGTTTTTTTGCCCAAGGCTACAGAGAACTCAGGCATCCAAAAGAGCTGAGTACAGCACGCTTTCTGCAGAAAACCAGAGCCGGTTAGCTTCCTTGTCTCTCTCCATGGCCACACTTGCCGGCAGGATCCCGATTTGGCTTTGCGCTATTTGGTCATGAGGGTTCAGGGTGTGCAGCTGGTGCAAATCCACCTTCACAGATGGAGAAACTACCCATGGAAGATGGGTCAGTTGTCCCACTTCTAGACACACAGCCAGCCAGCACGTTGAGGTCAATCTGCCTGCTGTTTCCAGAGGTCAGAGGGACCAAGTCCACACTTAGGCTTGACAATAAAGTACCTAATTAAAAAAAAAAAATGTACACACACACACACACACACACACACATTCTCATTTAACCTACTCTATGAAATGGATTCTATTACAGATTAATAAACTGAGGTTTAGATAAATTAAACAATTGTCTTAAGGTCATCAGATAAATGCAGACGCCATGACTCAGAATGTATGTCCCCAAGTTGACCCTGGATAAGTTGAAGTCCTCTGATACTGCATTTACATATACAACACATACACACACACACGCACACACACACACACACACAAGAAATAAGCAGTAGTATTAATGGTGTTAACCCAGTTGATTGCTGTTTACAGCATACTTTCTTTTTTTTTAATTTTTAAAAACTTTTTAATGTTTATTTTTGAGAGAGAGAGAAAGCATGAGCGGGGGAGGGCAGAGAGAGAGGGAGACACAGAATCTGAAGCAGGCTCCAGGCTCTGAGCTGTCAGCACAGAGCCCGACGTGGGGCTCGAACTCACGAATGGTGAGATCATGACCTGAGCCGAAGTGGGACATTTAACCAACTGAGCCACCCAGGCGCCCCTACAACATACGGTCATATGCCTCTTTCATGCAGTTGAGGGTTGTTGGGTATGACTGGCCCCATTTTATCGATGAGGAAGCTGAATTTCAGTCGCACTGAAATTCAGTCTCTTGAGCTCTTTTAAGGTTATGAGCCAGACCTTCCCACTGCTCAGAGCACAGTCGATCTCTGATGGGGCCCCCCAAATCTCTGCCTCCCTGGGCTGGATCAAGCTGTGACATGCTGTTAGCAAGCGGGTGTGCACAGGAGTATGTATGGCTTTCAGCTTTAAAAGCTCATCTCTCTCCATGGCTAAACCAGGCCTAGTGAGATGTAGATACATAAATATCTTCTTTACGCCCTGTCCCCGGGGAAAGATAGAACCAAATAAATCCGATTAGCTTCCCGGGATACTGGCTGTTCTCTCTCTTTGAAGTCCAGTGGGTGAAGATAAAGCCATTTCCACATGGGAGAAGTCGTTTCCGAGGGCTGAAGGGTCCCCCGCGCCCCAAGCCGGAAAAGCACAGCTAAACAGAGGGGGCGATGCGGTGGCAAGGCTCACGGGGCTCCCATGCCAGGGTCCTACGTAGCCATGACTCCTCCTCCCCCGCCTACCCCCACCCCTGGGATGTTCCCAAAGAGGACATCTATTCATCCTGACAGAAACTCAAATTGCTGCCAAGGAGGTGATCCTGTTGCCAGTTGGCTGAGAGACAGAGGAGTAAGATGACCTAACGACAGTGAGGACCAGCAGTAGCAATGGGCATTTTAACAACACTGACAACAGTAGTAACACCCTGCAGAAAAGGAATAATGTGATGATGTGCTCTCTTCTTAGGACAGGAAGTGTGTGTGTGTGTGTGTGTGTGCACGCGTGTGTGCGTGCACGCGCATGCTCACAGAAGCAATCAGGATAGAAGTGGTCTCATTGTATCTGATGAAACCCATCGCCTTCCCCAAGGCCCCGAGCCGTTGAAGTTCCCACAACTTGGCAGTTTTCTGGGCTGCTGGCTTTCCCACACCTGCCATCAGCCTTCCCTTCTGCCATTGCTACCCAGGACTCACTGCTTCCTCGTTAATACATTCACCAGAACCATTCATAACCCAAGGGTTCTGCATCTACCCTTGTTTTCCAAGAAGAAAAGAGTATAACCTGGTCCCAACCCCTTTTTTTTTCCTTTGCCCTAGAGAATAAGAGAAAGAATCCCACTCTGTCTGGCCTCAGGGAAATAGCCAAAAACAAACAAAAGATAAGACATCTGTTTTCTACTGAGGCAGTTTTGGAACCTGTATAGGCATTTGGGAAGCCCCTAATCATTGTCTTTCAATTTACTCCCAGAAGGTCTGAAACAGCAGACCATGGGTATCTTCTGTAAAATTTTAGAATCCCTTTAAAAAAGAAACAAACAAACAAAAAACTCCCAAGAGTACTCATAAAGTGTCTTCTTTTTTTTTTTTTTAATTTTTTTTCAACGTTTTTTATTTATTTTTGGGACAGAGAGAGACAGAGCATGAACGGGGGAGGGGCAGAGAGAGAGGGAGACACAGAATCGGAAACAGGCTCCAGGCTCCGAGCCATCAGCCCAGAGCCTGACGCGGGGCTCGAACTCACGGACCGCGAGATCGTGACCTGGCTGAAGTCGGACGCTTAACCGACTGCGCCACCCAGGCGCCCCTCATAAAGTGTCTTCTTAAGATTCTCCAACTCCAGGGGCGCCTGGGTGGCTCAGTCAGTTAAGCGCCTGACTTTGGCTCAGGTCGTGATCTCACAGCTGGTGAGTTCCAGCCCCGAGTCGGGCTCTGTGCTGATGGCTCAGAGCCTGGAGCTGAGTTGGATTCTGTGTCCCCTTCTCTCTCTGCCCCTCCCCCACCTGCACACGCATGCACACTTTCTCTCTTTCTCTCTCTCTCTCTCTCAAAAATGAACATTAAAAAAATTTTAACACAAAAATAAAAAAGATTCTCCAACCTCCAGGTTGGACCAGACTTAGCCCAGACAAAAAAAGATGAGGAGGTGCCCACCCATGTGTGTGTATATTATATGTAAATATGTATACAATACAATAAACGTGTCTATAAATACATATATTATATATGTGCATATTTGTCAAAGTTAAAAGAATTCTACAATCTTGTTTACTAACCCAAGACATTCTACTTCCAAAAACACATCTTTAAGACTTTGCTGGTGAAATTTGAATTTGTTCTCTGAGCTCAGTCTGTCACAGATACACACACACACACACACACACCTCATTATGCCTCAGCCTTTTTTCTAGTCTAAATTAAAATTCTAATTTATTAGACGTGACAGGGATTTGTTAGCCACCAATAAGAAGTATCTCCTTTTCCAGGGGATGCCTGGATTTCCCTAGAGTGGTGTTCATTTTTTTTCTTGGCTATAAATATATGAAAGACTCTGTCAAGAATGCCCTCAGGGCATGAAAGTGAAAGTGCAGTAAAGAGCAAGTTTATGAGTTGGCAGCTTGACTGACTGGCTTCTCGACAGGGACCCATCTGCTCTGGGCTTGCCTTATGATCCTGTCTCTTGTAGCAACCTCGCCCGCTTGGCGTCCTCACGTGCAGTTAGCCTACAGGTGAGGGAGGGCACCAGTGACCCCAGAAGTTCATCCAGATCCTCCCAGAGAAGTGTCTGTGGAAAATTGCCCCAGCTTTTCATAAATTCTGAGGACTCCTTACTAGATTTGGACGTGTCCACTTAGTAATCATGTGACTCCAGAAACGGCGGCCATGTCTAACCCAAGCTTTGGGAGTCAAACTGCTTCTCAGGTCTCTTGGTGTTCAGAAGGCAAGGCTTTCCCCTCATCTCTGAAGAATCTAGGAAGCTGGAGGTAGAAAGAAAAGTTTGAGATCTTATCATCTGAGGCGAGTAAAATGTAGTCTGATCCCCTCGGGGCTCACACACCAGGGAGGAATACAAGTTAACAAGATGTTGCAATTCTGAGGGCAAAACTCGATCATGGGAGACTACTCGTAACCCACCCAGAAGGCCAGGGCGGGGAAAGGGTCAGGGACAGCTTTCCAGAAAAGGAGCCGCGGAGCTGAACTTGAAGGCTAATTAAGAGGCATTCAGCTACAGAGAGGCTGAGGCGAGGTCCGGGAGGACAAAGAGGGCCAGGAGGTGGTAGTGAGTGGTTCTAATGGAGAGAAAAGCACCTTCAAAGGACCAGAGGCCCATGAGTCAGGGACACTGTCTCTCAAAACTCATCTGAAGTCCCATGTGACTGGAGCAGGCTGCACGAGGACCTTCTTACAGGGTAAGAAGGAGGCAGAGGCCAGGTGGAGAGGGCTTGTACCTGAGGCCCTGAGAAGAGAAGCAACTGCCTCAGCCCCATCTGTGGTCCAGCAGGCCTTCCAATCCCATAGCTGAACTGTCCATTGCTCAACACTGCCTGTGTAAAGAAAGGCTTCCTACTAGGAATAGCCTCTAGCAACGGGACAGGGACACTTTTTCTGTCCCACACCTTGCAGGCAGTTCTGAGCAGGGCACTAAATGCCAATGGCACCCTTGGCAGGAGAGCTCCATCAACCCCCACGTGTTCCCAAATGCTCCCTCTGAGAAGCACCGTAGAGGGGAAGGGGGTGGGGAACCAGGTGCTTCTTCAAGAATTTCCCTGGTTGGTCCCTGGAGACAGGAAGTGATTGCATGTGGAGGTGACTGGGCCCTCACCGTCCTCCCTGCCAGAGACTGCTGGGCTCTGTCTTCCTCAAGAGGGAGAGAGTGGGCAAGGGGTCCGAACTGTGGGAAGGTGACAGTGTGACCTTCAGGCGAGAAGCAACACGTAGCCGTAAAGCTCAGGAAAATCGATCCCGCTTTCCCAATTCGTGGTCTCTCATGGTCCTTCCCACAGCCCCTCCCCACCAAGACTTTCTTTTTTCGGTTTTGTTTTCCGAAGCAACATGGCTTTCACGCAGGGCCTGGTAATGAAATGAGATAAAAAGCCAGAGCAAGTGTTTAGAGCATTGCCGGGAGGGCTGGTCCCCCTCCTGGAAAGGCCGACTCAGTCGGAGCCGAGAAGCTGAGGCTGCCGATAACAGAATGCCTCGGGCCGGACAATGCATGAGGGACAGGAGCCCGGGAAAGGATGAAACCGGGAGGCGGGGGTTCCAGGTTGGGGACAGGGACACACAGGGGCCTCTTTTATCCTCTGTGGCGGGAGATAAAATCCACAGCCTGCCACACCGGCGCTTGGAAATTAATTCCTAAATTGTAACATGCACACCAGATCCGGGACAACTTGTGGGCTGGGGAATGACAATATCGAAGCCCCGGGAGCTAAGAGATAGATTTTATTTTCCCTGCTGACTCCCCATGCCCTTGAGATGAGGTACAGCCATCTCGCGGGCAGCCCACCCGGCCCCGAGAGGGTCTGGTTGGGCATCCGGGTCCCGTCCCCTGCCCCGGCTCAGGTGAGTAGAAAGGTGTCAGCCAGGACAGACGGGACCTCTCTGCTTGCTCCCCAGGACTGTCCCCAGCTGGTGCCCACGGAGGAAATCCTGATACCAGTCGGGGAGGTAAAGCCAATCACGCTTAAGGCTCGAAACCTGCCCCAGCCGCAGTCGGGCCAGCGAGGTTATGAATGTGTCCTCAACATCCAGGGGGCGGTCCACCGGGTCCCCGCCCTGCGCTTCAACAGTTCCAGCGTCCAGTGCCAGAACAGTTCGGTAAGAGGACTCGTGCTCGGGCCCCGCCTGGAGCAGGCCTTTCTCTCACACCCATGCCGAGGCCTGACCCTCCCCCTTTCCCAGAAACCTTCCGGGTCCACAGGCTGGCCCCAGGAACAGAGGAGTGTGCAAGCATCTAGCGCCCCTCAACCAGAGCGGGGCAGGGTCATGGTGACAGAGGAGGCGGGGTTCTGTGCGGGCCCTAATGGCGGAAGTTGAGAGCTTTGTGTCCTTTCTGAGTTTAAGGAGACCTCTGGGCCTTCAGTGAACTTTCAGCCAAAGCCGGTGGACTCCACCGCAAGCCCCCTTCCCCACTTAGGAATAACCCAGAGGAAACTGGGCCAGGAGCTCAGCAGAAATAGAATGGCGCGAGGGGAGGGGGGAGAGGGGAGAAGGAGAGAGCGGTGAACTTCCAGAGCAGCAAGGGTTAAACCAATCCTGCATGCCAGACAGAGAGCACGAGGTGTTTAATTATAATACTAGCCCAGAGAAGATCTTTTTTATCTGCCAACTCCTGTCTCTGACTATGGGGGGTCAGCTGGAGATGGGGGGGGGGGTGATGTGACAAAGGTGTTGAGGGAAGCTAATTCGCCTGGGAGAGATAAAGAGAATCTGGGCTTCTTATCAGGCGGCTGTCAGATTCCCAGGTCACAGGCGCTTGATAGAATTTGTAATCGGTGGAAGGCCGCCAAGTGCAAGGGGAAGGTGGGATGAGGAAAAAAAAAAATGCAACAGGACAAAGGGAGGAAGGTGGCAGGAAGGGCCGGGGTCAAGAGGGCGGACAGTAACATGACATGCCCCGGGTGGCCAGGGCTGGGCGGCTCTCTGAAGGGGATTCCCAGAGGTCTTCCTCACCGAGAGGCAGGGGCTGGGCCACCAGAGGGCCGATTTCTGAAGCGTGTGAAGGGCTTACAAGTCCCCTGTGGGACCAGCATGGGAGACAGAGCGGACTCCTGGCTACAGCCTGAGCCTTTAATGG
Source organism: Panthera uncia (assembly GCF_023721935.1). Lineage (NCBI taxonomy): Eukaryota > Metazoa > Chordata > Mammalia > Carnivora > Felidae > Panthera > Panthera uncia. Next base: position 33,790,188 of record NC_064813.1, read on the forward strand.
TCGGGCTGATCAGATCTGTGACCAGAAGCTCTGAGCACTTTCCCTGGTGGGCTGTTGGCCGAAATAAAGCTCAAGTGCAGCCAGGAGACCCCTGCGGTGCCCAGCCCCCCTCCACCGCTGCACCCCTGGCTGTTGTGCACATGCTGTCCTCAGGACTCTGGTGGGGTTCGCAGAGCAGTACGTGAACTTGCTGCAGAGACCGGACTTGTATGTGAAGAGGCAGACAAGCTCTTGGGAAGACAGAGACAGGGACTGGCAATGCCAGGGGACAGAGAGGGTGGGGAAGGGCCGGCAGGGATGTCAGAGCAAGCACCTGGGGAAGGCGAGTGTGGGCTGGACCGGAAGAATACAGGCAAGTTGAAGGGTGGAGGCTGTAGGGAGAGAGAGGCATTCTTCACAAGATGTGAACTGAAAAGAGCCAGAGAGGTGCCAGGGCAGGTGTGTTTGGAGACAGGCATCAAAGATTTCTGCAGGAGGGCAGTGGAAGAGAAGTAAGCTTGGATTTGGATTATAAGGGGCACCGAACACCAAACTAAGGGGTTTGGCTGGATCCTGTTGGCATTAGTGACTGGGAGTCGGGGAGGGCGCCATAGGGATAATTCAAGCAGCAGAAGGGGTTCCCCTGATTCTCCCTTTGCTCCTTCCTCAGCCCAGAGGGAGCCAGAATCCCTGGTTTCTTTCCTGCCGTAGTCCTGGTCCCCCGAGATGCCAGCAACCCCGTGTGATAGGGAACCTCACAAGCCATGTGCCCTCTGCCCCTCTCCCCGCAGTACCAGTACGATGGGATGGACATCAGCAACCTGGCTGTGGACTTCGCCGTCGTGTGGAATGGCAATTTCATCATCGACAACCCGCAGGACCTGAAAGGTGAGCGGCTACTTCCGGGCAGAGTTTTTTGATCTTTTCGTGACCCCGGGAAAGACCGGGGCTGGAGGGATCAGAGCCAGCCAGCCGCGGTGCCATGAATAATACGCTCCCTCTGTCAGCGGAACTCTTCAGAGGATCCTAAAGCAACATTTGGAGCCATCAAAGGAGTCCTGTTGGGAACCCTGTTTTATTACAACCAGAGCATCCGCCAGGCAGCTGCCGGCTCATCGCATTTTTCTCTTTGGCTCCCAGAGACTTTGAAGTGTCTGTAGAACCTGACCTAGGAGAGCAGCAAGCAGGAATGTCCTGCCAGTTTCCAGAGAAATAGAGATTCTGTTTCCAATTCGGGTCTGGTTCCCCTGTCCTTGGTCCTTCACTGCACAAAGCTTTCTAAGGCTGCTCCCTTGGTCCTGAGGTGGGTAGGGGGGGACAGTGCCAGGAAGCTCAGGGTGGAGCTGGGCTGACCTGAGAAGGACGCTCCATGAGGACCACCCTTATTTATGGCCCTATAAACTCATGAGCAGCTCCTCCCGTGTGCCAGGTAGCCAGCCGTACCCACCACACGGCAAATATCAACATGCCACCCTGCTCTCAAGAGTGACAAAGGCGACTCCGATATTGTGAGCGCTTGCGGTGGGGAGGCATCCACTACGTGATTTGGGGGGATTATTTCCCTTAATCATAACAGCCCTGAGATGTTTGTACTAGTATGAATCTCATTTTACAGATAAGGAAACTTGAGACCCAAAGAGGCTAAGAAATGGACCAAAGTGCTCGCCTCGGCAGCACATATCCTGAAATCGGACAGGTGCGCAGAGTAGCACGGCCCCTGAGCAGGATGACGGGAAAATTCACGAAGCATTCCAGACTGTTAAGACTTAAATAAGTGAAATCTTAAAAAAAAAAAAAAAAAAAGTCGAATTCACGCAGAGGGTAGGAAAGGGGTTGCCGGGGGCGGGGAGGAAATAAAGAGGTTGGTAAAAGGGTGCAGACTTTCAGCTCTAAGGTGATCAAAGTCTGAGGAACCTAGTGGAAACCACGGTGTCTGTAGTTGAGAGCAATGCTTTGTATAATTGCAATTTGCTAAGAGAGTAAAACCTAAATACATATTTGTAATTGCTCACTCTCTATGTATGTGTAGGGTGATGGGTATGCTAATTAGCTAGGTGGGAGGATCCCTTTCACTATGGATATGTGTTTCCAATCATTACGGTATGGTATAATAACTTTAAATATCTTACGATTTCTCTTTGTCAGTTATACCTCGGTAAAACGGAAAAAGGAAAGAAAAAAAAAATAGGCTGAATCAGAAAGTTAGAGCCAGGATGCAAAACAAGGGTGTCCAATCTCAGAGTGCATGTGCTTGACCAGACAGACCACTGTCCTTCCAGTGGTTCAGACCACCGTAGGGCATGAAGCCTTCTCCCCCCGAGACCCCTCTCCCTTACCATGAGCCACGTCTCACTACACTTCAAGTAGCTGGGGCTGCCCCAGCTTCTCCGTCAGCCTGATGGTTGCCCGTGGGTGCAGAGAGGGGCCAGGGCCACCAGAGGCCCCCACCCACAGGCTGTCATGGAAATCGATACCACTTTGGCTGGGAGAAAGAAATGGAACCAGGGAGATTTCTGTTCTACTTCTCAATACCCAGGCCAAATTTCCTCACTGCTGAGAGATAGACATTCTCCCTGCTGAGGATCCGGGCTTAGTTCCCAGAGGTTGGCTTTGCACCTGGAGCTTAGAAGAAAACAGCCACATCCAAGCTCTCTCATCAGAACCCCCCCTGGTGGCACTCAACAACTTGGGAGTGTGCGGGCACTGCCATCTCCACCTTCATCCCTCCTAGAGCCCAGTGTTTCTGGAAGCTGTGCACCGTGTTGGGTGGAGAAGGCCATGGTGTATACAGACTTGGGTTCTAGAATCCAAGAAAGCAGGATTCAAACTCCTGGCGTTTTCACTTAGTGAGGGATGAACTCAGACTATTTACTGTCCCTGCCTTGATCCCAATTTCCTCATCTGGGAAAGGCAGGAAGGGACGCCTTCCTTCTGGGGTCATCATGAAGACCAAATGAAGTGTTAGATGTGGACCATTTGTGCACGTTAATAAATGCTCACCACGTCGTGGTTCACTTGAAGAGTCCCGTTCCCCGCACTTTACTGTAAGAAGCCGAGGGCATGAGGATGTTTGAATGTATTCCCCACAGCTGGGATCACAGAGGGAGATGAGGACTAGAGGAGTGAAAAATGCCCCTCCCCTGGGGCCTGAACCTGACCTCCAGCACAGGCACTCAGGCCCCAGTCCTGAAAGCTTATGTCTGCTTGACCAGGAGCGTTGAAAATGAGTCTCTGAGCATTCTACTCAAGATTCTGAATTCAAAACATCAGCAGGCAACAGCTGAGCCCCAGGCTCCCAAAACACATTTCTGCTGACTGGCCGGTCCAGGGCTTCTAAATCAGTAAGAGACAAAAGCAAAGGCAGAAGGTCTGCAGATTCCCAAAGTGACCTGTTATGCAGCCGGGTTGTCCTCTCTGGGGACCAGGAACAGGACTGGGTGGACTTTCTCTCCTCGTCAGTTCTGCCTGTACTTTGCAGGCCCCCTGGTCTTCCCTGAAGCCGGGCTGACCTCTCTCCCAGACCAGCCAGGTCCCAGTGTATGGGCGGGATGCCTCTCTCTTCTCAGGCTCTATAGTCCAGCCGCCCACAGAGTTGGAATATCAGAACCCCAGCTTGGGGCACTAATCTTAGGAAGCTTCGAGAGTCGTGATATACCTCTTGGAGCTTCGTTTGTATCTGAAATGGGGAAATGAGTCCTTACCTGTTGTGATGAGGGCCACACGTGAGGAAGAAAGACTGTGCATAAGAATGTAGTGTGACTTTCACAGAAGAGAGAATAAGTGTGTGTGCCACATCAGGGGTATTAAGGCACTGTGCCAAGCACTTAATACACAGCACCCCAGTCAAACCTCACAAAAAAGCAACGGTCACCCCCCCCCCCATCACACATTAAGTGGACGAGGTTCAAGGAGTTTACGTTGTGTCACGGAATGTGGTGACGCCACGATCAAAGCCCTGACACAATTCGGTCCGGAGCCAGAACTCTTAAATAACATTTTCTATAGTCCCTTTCAGCCACTATGAGGCTCAGTTTAGTATTAATCCGCCATCAGTGATTCTTGCGATGATAATGGTGATCGTTGGTGTTATCTGTGCTGGGGGGCGGTTTCTGTCTTGCCTCCAAGAAGAGGCCCGGCTGTGAGAGCACTCCCGAATCCCATCGTGTCACCCCCTGTCTCGACAGTCCACCTCTACAAGTGCGCGGCCCAGCGGGAGAGCTGCGGCCTCTGCCTGAAGGCCGACCGGAAGTTCGAGTGCGGCTGGTGCAGCGGCGAGCGCAGGTGCACCCTCCAGCCCCACTGCGCCAGCCTCTCCAGCCCCTGGCTCGACTGGTCCAGCCACAACGTCAAGTGCTCCAACCCCCAAATCACCGAGGTGAGTCCAGCAAGTTCCCAGAGCCGGGATTGGATGGCCAGGCGCCGGCCCGGGGTGGGGGTGGGGGCGGGGGGTAGCGGGAGAGGAGTTCAAATGGAAGAATTGTTAAGTGTAGAGCACTTAATGTGGGGTGTGGGAAGCCTCTCTTGAGCGCCACGATGGCCCGTGTCCAGGCCCAAATGACAAGCCTCTGGATGTGTGTCCTCGGGCCAGTGCCTGAATGTGCGTGCACGTCGTGTGCACGTGCACACAAGGGAGGCAGAGCCAGCCCAGCCCCCACTGCCAGGCGGGCAGAGCCAGGTGGGGACGGGAAATTGGCTGCCTGATGGGTGCACGTTTTAGAGAGCAGGCTCAGCTCTTCTCAGCAGAAATGCGATTTGGGGAGCTGCAATTAGCTCAGAGTTGCAAAGTTGAACACGGAAGAAGAAAGTCAAGGCAGGCGCTACATTGGCCATGGTGCCGTTTCCCAGGATTTACTCCCTGTCCCAATTTGTTTGTGCATTTTAATGGAAGGAAATAGGTAATTAATTATCCTGGGGGGAAAAAAATGATGCTTCCTGAATAGCAAATTGCGAAGGAAGATGAATAGATGATGCGGATGAAAATGCAGCTGCTCGGGGTTTGAATGGCCGGGGAGAGGAACAGTTGTATTTAACTTTGGGTGCATTACGCGTTCATCACTCTCGGCGGCTCCCTAGTCACCGACTGTCACTCGTGGTTTGAAACTTATTGCACATTCCTTATGGTGATGAGGAGTGAGGAAGGCCTAGGCAGGTAGCACTGTGGTCTGCTCATTTAAGACAGCAGCGACGGGCTGCTCCTTTCCTGCCTCTTCCCTGAGTGGGATTCGCTGCCCTTTTTCCCGGCTCGTTTTCCTTATTAGCCGCAGAAAGCACCTTGGGTCCTCGCTTATGTCACGGGGTATTGAGCAGTTCCTGGCGCATCCCTGCGACCATGTTGAAACTCCAGATCAGTAGAAGGACACCCCTCAAGATCAAATGAGTGTTGCTAACCTACAGATGGTTGAAGATGGAGTGAGTGTTTCTTTAGGGTGCTAGGCGCTGTCTCGTTTAATCCCGTGACTACCATGGGAGGCATATAGTCTCACCTCCATTTTACAGATGAAGAGAATGAGGCTCAGAGGAGTACAGTGGTTGCCCCAGATAAGTGGCAGAGCCAGTATCTAAGTCCAGATTTATTTCCTTATAGAGCCATTTGTAAAGTCTCTGATTTGCCCAAGTGATGTGGAACAGGAAGCAAGGTGTCCTCTTCCTTGAGAGCCAACCTTCCTTCCTAGCTGACGTAGGCCAGGCAGATGGCATCCACCCACGTGACGGCATACCCGAGGGAAAGCACAACACTGTGTCTGGCACCGCCTAGGTTCTCATTCATCCTGGTGGGAAGATGCTATGATGGTGTAGACGCTGTCCGTCGAGCATCAGGCTTCCTCAATTTTGTTTCTGTCTTGGGCACGACCGTGATAGTGCCCACTGACTCCAACCTGTGCCCTTACCTCGCTGGGCAAGGGCTTACAGGAACTTCTGGTTGGTGGTGCCCCAGCCTCTGCCCTCAGACAGCCGGCTCCTTGAGCTGCTCAGGGCTCCTTGCCTTCTCCCTGATTCTAGTGATTTCCAGCAACCGCTGGCCTGAGAACATGTTCTGCCCTGTAAATCTTGCAGCTACCGTTGTCCGTCTCTGCGTCTCTGCGTCTCTGCGTCTCTTTGCCTGAGGTACAGGGGAGCTTAAATTAGGCAGGGACTTGCTTCCATCAGCACCTCTCACCTCCCCCAACCCTGGCTGCTGCCGTCCCGTCTACTCCCCGACTGGCAGGGGCGCCTTCCCAGCCCTGAGGCAGGCTTCTCCCTGGGAAATCTCTGCCTCGGTGCTGCCCCTGCTCACTGACCGGGGACTGACGGGCTGCTCCCTTCACAGAGGACACCCAAGCTACATGATGCTAATTAACCCCCTGAGGTAATTAGGCTGTAATTGATTTTCCCAGTGAACGTTAACAGCAGGAGTTGGAGGCCCCAAGCAGTGGGGTCTCCTGTTGGCGTTTTTTTTTCAAACAGAGGCTATAGAGAAATGAAAGATACTCTTTGGGGAAAAGGAGAGACAAATCCATGCTGTGTCTCAAGCCACGCAGGGGGACATCATTCTGGACGGGACATGTAGGAGGGAGGATCCAGGCCTGGAATATCGTATTCACTATTATCAGGAATATTTTCTTTCATTTTGTGTCTCCTTCCCTCAGCCTACCCTCCTTCCCCTGTAAAAGTCATCTTCAAGTTTTTCTTAACTTTTCAGTTTTGAAATAATTTTAGACTTATAAAAAGGTACAAAAATAGTCCCAAGAACTTTCATATACCCTTCACCCAGATTCTCCAAAATTAACATCTTACATAACCGCAGTGCAATTATCCAAATCAGGAAATTAACATTCATACAATAATGCCATGTAATATACATGCCTGATTTACATTTTGCCAGTTGCCCCACTGATTGTCCAGGATCCAATCCAGGGTCACATGTGACATTCTGTTATCATGTTTCCTCAGTGCTCTAATTCTCAGTCTTTCTTTGTCTTTCATGACCTTGATACTGTTGAAGAGTACGGGACAGTTGTTTCGTAGAATATCCCTCAATTTGGGTATGGTTAATATCTCCTTATGATTTAATTTAGGGTATATATTGTTGGCAAGGAGTACTAAAAAAAAAAATGTGCAATACATGTCAAAAGGGCACAGGAACCAACTTGATTTCGCCCCAGGGGCCAAATCTGGGCCCGTCTGTGCAAGAAAATACATAATGATACTAGTTGACTTTAGCAATAGAATAAGATCAGAATCTATGGTCCTTATAGATATAAAGAAACAATTAACGGGGGAGAAAGGAAACCCTTCTTCATATTAGAAGTCTAACTGAAACATGTAAAAGGACTTAGGGAAATAGAAAATCATCAGTTGGCAAAATTCACAGTAATAATTATTTTAGGAAAAAAGGCCAATGAATTGGTGAATGAAAGTAGGGTGAAAAATAGGATGTCGGCCGTCATGAGCCATCGCCTCCCAAGGTATGTACTAATTACAACAAGAAAAAATAGTAACTTTGCAGAGAAGAAAGCTGGTAGACACTACCTATACGAGGTGATCAAAGATAATGTCACCAGTAATGGGAAAAAAGCAGCCTCATGTGTCTGTGGCATCTCTTAACCAAAAAGGTATCCTTTGCTAAAAGTAACTTTGAAGAAGAATCAGCTCCTTTTCTTTACCGTAGCTTCCCAGGCTACTTCCTTGACACTGGCACAGATCTTTTAATCTTTTAATCTCTTAATAATCCGTATTCTGTGAGACCCAGGCCCTTCTATATGTTCCTCCCCCCTTGTCTCTGGCCGTTGCCTTGCAAATGTGCGGCCTCACGCATGTGTGCCTGCAAAACTGCAGGCCCACGTGCAAGAGCCATTTACGACGAAGATCCTTCTGGAGGGGTGAAAAGGGGAAGGATTCTAGGACGGCCTCGTGGTGTCTGTTGGAGACAGCAGAATTCCCAATGCTGGAAACCAGTGGGGACCCGAACGGGCACTGCCCTGTTCAGGGGCCTGGAAATCAACGAGATGACCTCAAGTGAGTCCTGCTTTAGGAAAAGGAGTGGGCTCCAGCTGAGTTGAGCGGACCGGACCGCTGTGTTCCTCCTTAACCCTTTCTTACCCAACTGTGTCCATGGCAACCAAGCCCACGCCGAGAGACCCGTCTCCTGTGACAGCTTCATGTAGGACAAGTCTTACAGCCTCCCGAATTTCCCAGTTTACATAAACTTCAGGTTAGAGACCCCCTCAGGACCCAGCGTCTGCTCCTTCCCAGTCAGCCCGTGGTGTGATAATGATGCTGTCCCCCGTGGGAGGCATCCCAAGCTGCTCTCGTCCTCACCGTCATCCTGGCGTCTGTGCACATGTCACCTGTTCAACCCCAGGAACAGGAGACGCGCAGAGGTTCAGGAAAGCCCGCGACATGCCTGGCCCACCACGTTGCTGCGCCTCCAGACCTGCCAGGACCCCAAAGGGGAGGACATCGCAAGCCACCCCCTAGAAAGGAAGGTTCAGAAGAAGCATTTTCGGAGAAGCTGCAAAAGGCAGAATTGGGCAGAAAGGGGAAAGAGACTGAGTATGTAATTGGGAAGAAAAATTTAGGAAGGTTCAAGGGGGTCTAGAGCTCAGGTGACAGAGGTCTCCACTCCAAGTGGGTACGTTGGTCGGCGAGGGCCGCGGGGACAGAGCACCCCCAGCCGGGTGGCTTCAACAACAGAAACGAATTGTGTCACGGTTCTGGAGGCTGGAGTCCCGGGTCCAGGTGCTGGAGGTGGGCTCCCTCTCAGGGCCGTGAGGAAAATCTGCTCCGTGCCCCCTCCCCTAGCTTCTGGGGGCTTGTGGTGTCCTTGGCCTGTAGACACATCGTCTACATCTCCGCTTGCATCTTCTCATGACCTTCCTTCTTGTGTCTGTCTCTATTTTTTTTTTTTTTATTTGTTTAAATAAGGATTTCAGCCATATTGGATTAGGGCCCACACTAGCGACCTCATTTGAACCCGATTGCCTCTGGAAAGTACCTGTCTCCAAATACGTCACTTCCTGAGGTAACAGGAGCTACGGTTTTAACTTGAATTTGAGGAGGATAAAATTCAACACATAACAGAGCATTGCAGTAAATAAACCCTCATTGGATGAGCGACTACTGAATATGTGCTGTGCTAGCCTTGGAAGTTATCGCGTGGATAGGCGAGGTCTGGGAGGGGAGGCAGGGGCTGCAGCCTCTCACTGCAAAGCCCCAGCCTATCCCTCAACATGAGCCACCTGGAAGAGGCTGGAATCTGCTTGTCCTGCAGGCCACTCTGCTTCCTCCAAAGAGCCTAAGACAGAAAGTTCTAATCTACACCCTTTGCTTTTGTCTCCCGTTTCGAAAGAGGGTAGCGCCAGGGACCTAGGTCTTGACACCTAGTGAGGACACTTACCTCAGGCCAGGGACCAGAACAGATGATCCATATCCTAGTTCTGGGAGTATTAATAATAACAGTTAGGCTCGACTGTGCCCCAGGACCTTTGCGTATCAACTCATCCTAACAATCCTTCAAGATACCTACAGTTATCTTCATTTAAGAGTTGAGGAAACAGTGCTTTGGGAAGTAAATAATTTGCCCAAAGTCACCCATTTGGTTAGTGGCAGAGCAAACTCAAAACCAGGACCTTCCGACTCCAGAATGCAGACTTTCCCCACCACACATACCGCCTGTTTTGGTCAGAGGGATAAAGGGATCTTCCCTGGCTATACACTTTTCCACCTCACTCCACCCCAAGTGTACCAAAAATATCTTGGCATTCTCTTGGAAGGCCTCAAGAGATGCCAGAAAAACTGGGAGCACTGGCTACCCTTTGTGTTGAGCCTTAAAATAACCTGTCTTCCTACACATAATTAGGTCTACACTTGATCCTATGAATGGTGAGGGGGCAGGAAGTGCATTTTGGGGTTGTGTTTAAACTTAGGGTGACTCCTTCTTACCTGTACGGGATGGATGTGACTTTCATTATGTATGTTTATGAGAGTTATCAGACTTGATTTCATTGGTTTCTGATGGTGCCTGTCAGCGGGATGGTGGCTGAGATGAAAGTAGGAAATTACCGAGCCTGGTAGTTCTTTCTTTCCAAGCATCTCAGCTGGATGAGAGCCCAGAGGATGGAGGCCAGGTGGCTTGCACCTGTGGGTGACAGTAGAGATCACGGTGAAGAATAAACAAAGCTGGCTTGAAATGCCAGGGACCCATCTCCAGTGTTGGGGTCCTCAGGGATTGACCAGGAACCCGTCACCGTCTGGGTACCAGAGAATATCCCTGTGTGTGTCTGAAGTCACCTGCCATGTTGCCCCGTAAGGGCACACTGGTGCCAGGCTGTAGGGATGCTGGTTTTGCAGTCATCTCTCCACTGACCACATCGTAGATTTTACTTTGTGAATATTTCAGTGTCACTGGCGTACCCAGTCCCCTCACTGGCTCACGCTCAGGGAGGACAAATTCTCTTTAACACTGTCTTAAGTGTGTGTACCTGGGAAAGAAAAGCGAATGTAGAAAACCATGTACATCCTCTCTAAAACCAAGCCTAAGTAATAGTTGAGACAATATTTGTCTGAGATGATCCATTGTTCTTGCATTCCTTCTGTTCTCCATTTGCCCAAATAATTTAAAGTAGGTTTCCCCCCGCCCCGCCCACCCTGGACTCTTCTGTTGTGAATGCATTTGTGAAGTTGTTCAGGGAGTTGGACATTTACAAGCATTTATCTGTAAGGCTGCACCAAATCTCTGCAGGAAAGGCCAAAAGCCACCTGCCCAGGGCCAGGAAGACTCGCTGCAAAGTTCCTAACAAATAAATAAATACGTCAGCCAGCTTTCCTGAGAAACGAGTCAGCGCTCTGATCTCCCCGTTCATTTATTTGCAGGCCTCATTAATATAACATCACTGCAACAAACAGCTAACGGGGGACGGTGTCAGGATGAATAATGGAGTTACTCTGCTGAGATAACAATTAGGCTTTGAATGTACTATCAGCTAAGACAGAGCCAGCAAGGATTCACGCCGGGTAGGAGAGCTGGTGCCACCGAGGCCAGAGACTCAGAGCTATCAGCTGGGCTCTGGCCTACCGTGAAGAGTGTGCACACTCACATGCACACGCGTGCTTACGCACACACACACACACACCGAAGTTGGAAAAGGATGTGACGACTTGCCGTCTTGCATCCAGCTTCCAGGTGTCTCTGGCCAAGAGCCCAGAGGCCATCAAAATCTTTAGGCACAAAGTTGGCCCCACTGCCCTCGAAAGTCAGGAAAACTCTAAGCAACAGGAAAGGAGTAAGTGGATTAGCCAGGAGAGGATTAGCTGTCTATATACCCCCGATGTGTCCTCACTGGCTTGTCCTGATTAGGGGGCCACTTGGGGCAGAACCCTCTTGATCCCCGTCTCAGACACAGGAATTTTTAATACAAAGCAGGTCCGTCAGTTGGGGGTGGTCCCTCCTGGAGCAACTTCTCTGGGACCCCCCCCCCCCCCCCCCCCCCCCCCGGGCTGCTCTGGGAGATTCTGATGTCACTCTCTCCCATGTCCTCTTAAGGACCCAGTCTAGGGTGCTGACAGCCTGCTGGAGACCTGCAAAGCGCTGGACTGGCCCAGGGGAGAGGCAGCCGACACCATGCTGGGCCATCTCTACAGCAACCAGCCACTTCTCTGGACTCCAGCTAGCCTGGCTTCTGCCCAGATTTCTTCATCATAAAATAGCAATAAGAAAAATAATAGCTAACTTTCACTGAACGCTTATCTGCCGCTCAGAACTGCACTTAGCACCTTACGTTATCTCGTGTAGACCTTACGACAACCTACGAGGTAGGAGCTTTAGCCCCATTTTACAGATGAGGAAACCAAGGCACTGTGAGGGGTGACAACTTTAGCAAAGTCACGCTGCTACAAAGTTCTAGAACCAGCAGTTAACCTTCAGCTACTTGGCTCTAGAGGCCCCACGTGTGACCCGTATACTCTTTTTCCTGGGCTCACTTAGGAAAACAGAACTCTCAGTCCACGGGGCAGGAGGGGGGAAAGGGGCTGGCACCCAGCTCTTTATCCAGCCTGCTGCAGAGATGGAAAGAAAGCCAGTGGTCCCCATGCCTGGCATCACGTGGAGAGGCTGAACGTGAATGGGCCCGGGGCAAGGTGACGAAGGGGCAGGGCCCAAGGGGGCGTGTGCACATTCGCAGGGGCAGGGACAGAGAAGAGGGAGGGGGAAGCTCCCAGAAGCTCAGAGACAAGGCAGTGACCAGCAGAGCCAGGGGCAGAGCTTCTTGGAAAGCAGCAAGCTCTGGCCTGAGCCAAGGGGGAGGGGCTGGGGGACCTCAGCAGAGGGAAACCCACGAGCAGGCTAGGGCGTGAGTGCCCACCGCTGATGACCCAGGGGTCTCTTCCCGGACAAGAAGGGGTCATCCTGTCACCCCTCGAACCCCTAGCCCGCAGGAGCCCCCAGCTCCGCCCTCCGGAGTGGCCCCAGCGGCACTCCCCGGGCTGCCAAGCCCTGAGGCCTGGGGCACCTCGCTCTCCGCTCCCCGGCGCAGCCCCTTGGAGCTCCCCAGCTGTAATTAATCGGCTGCATCTGCCGTCGCCCTTGGGCGGCTTTGTGGCACAGTTCCCTCCGAACCTTCAATTAGTGGCTGTGAGAATCAGGGCAAGGGGAGCGTCGCGGCGGCTGCTTTCCAGGTCACGGCACCCACGGTGGAAAACAAACATGTCGCAGTCTGGCAGGAGCCCAGATTCGGCTGGGGTGCTCTGGAGCTCGGTGGGGCTCAGTCGGGCTGTGCGGCTGGCAGGTGGGGTCTGGGTGGGTGCGGAGGTGGCTCCCCAACAAGAGGCGCCGGGAGGCTTTGAGAGGGCCCAGCGGGAGACTGGGAACCCCCCTACGATGAGCACACGCCAGCCACATCCCACATCCCACTGCCGGCTCATCCTGGCTTGCTATCAGCGGATAGAGTACTTGGCTTAGATGTGGACCAGTCACCTGTATACCCGGGCACGGTCGGGGACTGCTTCCGGGGCACTGCGTAAGGCTGCTGGACTGAGCCCTCTGCCCAAACACCTTTCCCACATTCTCCTTCTGAATGCTGCACAGAGACAAACTTCTCATCCTACAATGGGCTAAAAGGCCAGTACTCTTAAGGCAAGGTAATAATACAACTTAAGTTCCCATTAAGATGCAAATAAAGGTTTCTTTAGGGAGAAGAGACTAGCAGGGTGAGAGGTACCTAAAATAGGGGAAGGGACCCCAGGGAGGGGGAACAGAAAAGACACCTGGGAAAGAGACCAAGGTTTCCCCTCCCTCTGGGATTTGCCCAGGGCTGGCCTGGTTAATGGTGTATGTGACAAGCGGAGGGAAGTCACCTGCGCAGGCCCTCCTTACTACACACCCGGCAGGCCTTTGCTCAAGCCACAAGCCTACTTTGGGTCATTACACTCTCAGAGGATGCCTGGACGTCCAAGGGTCCAAAGGAAAGCAGCTGAAATGATCAAAGGGTTTAGAAAACAAGATCTTCCAACAAAGGGCTAACAGAATTACAGAAGCACAGGCCAGGGGTGACTTAATTGCTGTCTTCAGTATCTGAAAGATGTCTGATGAGGAGGCAGCTGTTCAGTCCTCCGTTCAATGAGGAATCACACCAGAAATTGGCTTAAATTGAAGGAAGAGAGATTGCAGGAAGGACTTCTTGAGATTCCGTTACAATACTACATCACTCCCAAGCCGCACAGACACCTCCATTCTTCCAGCTGTCATTATAGAACACAGTTTGTCCTACAATCTGGCGGGACCAGCGTTTCCCAGTAACAGAGAACGGGGGATATTTACCGAAGGCTGCCATGTTGCAGGCCGTGTGCTAAGTGTCAGGTTGCTAAGCAAAAGTGAGACTGTCTCTGTCCCAAGATAGTTACTGTCTCATTGAGAAAAGAAGCAGCTTACAGCCCGGCGGGGCCATTACCTTCTTGGGCGTGTTCACGAAGGGCCGAGGGAGTGTAGGAGAAGGTGCTACTGAATCTGCCCGAGGGGGTCCGAGGAAGCATCACAGGGGCGCAACTTTTAGCAGAGTCTTGCAGGAGAGGTAGGCATTTGTCAGTGGACTTGCTGGACCGGCAGGGGGGATGGAACATCGCCTTTAGACCCTATGGGCCTGGGGATCCTTAGCTGTCCCCGGGAGCATACGAGATACGTAAGAGAACTAGAGTTCTGGGGAGGAGTGCACAGTGGGAGTCGGCACGGAACATAGGGGTGAGAGAACCCCCTTCACCCCCACCCAGCAAGAGCAACTTGCTTCTGGGCACATCGTTACCTCATCACCTACTTCTGAGGTCCACAGGCAAGAAGTCAGATTTCCTGTCCACGGTATAATATGGGTTGGAAAGCATGGGATTGAAGTGGTCCATATCTCAAGATCCCAGCTGATTTTACAGGTTCCCAGCTCCCCTCCCCATCGCTCCACACCCTCACTACCCACACTCACACACACTCGTACACATCCCAGACTGTCAAACCATTTGTTTGTGTGGGTGTCTCATTCAGAATTACTTTCCTGGAAGAATTCACTGAGTTCATTGTGAAATGCTGTGCCTACCCCAGAATGGCTGATTGCCAGGGGAAAAAGAAATGGCAAAGAGGGAGGGAAGAAAGAATGAAGACCATCCCAGACAGGGCCTGTGTCCTCCCCCAATTTATTCTGGGTGAAAGGGTGATGTCTGGCTCAGAGTCTGCTTCTGTGCAGGGCCCAGAGTCCACCAAAGCCAAGGTCCTGTCCTCAGCAGCATGGACAAGCTCAGGCTCTCTCCTGTCAGCCCCCGGGCAGCTCTCTCTACCCCCATCACTCCAGCATCTAAGCTCCCGGGTCCCTTTGGCCTCCTTCCAGAGGAACAGAAAAGATTCCCATCATCTCTAAGCTCCCTACCAACACCACCAATCCCATGTTTTTGTGATCTGAGAAGGCACAGGTGCAGGGGGAACACCAGGGAGGAAATTGCAATTGTCAAGACCCGCCCTCTAAAACCACTGTCTATTAGGGATTTTCCAGATGTTGTCTTCCTTAACCTTCAGAACATCCCTGTGAGGGGGAGCATTGTTATCTGTTTTCTGATAAGGACATGGAGATTGAGGGTCACATAGCTCATGCCTGTCAGAGGAAAAATTCAAATTCTAGTCTGTCTTACTCTCTCCCTGCACCGACGCTACCCAAGTCTCAGATGGGCTCTCTTCCCTGCCCCGCAGTAGCCAGCAGCCCAAGAGCCATCTGAAACCAGAAGCCAAGACCTGTGGATCTGGTCACCATCCCAGCCCTGTCTTGATTCCCCTCTGTCAGTGGGGGGGGATCTATCTAACTCCCACCCTGCCTTTTCACCCTCACCTCTGCTGGAGCCCCACTACTGCCTGATCTGGGAGGCCTTCCTTGTAGTTCTGCCAGCAGAGGACTCCACCAACCTGCCTCATTATAGACCCGTGTCATTCTCCCAAGAGAATCGAGCTCTGCAGATGCTACACTGACCATTCTGCAATCTAACGCTGCTTGGGAGAGAGAGCCTTTGTGGGCAATCTCCAGGGTAGACTTGGGACCCCGCTGCCTGGTCCGAAGTGGTACATATTTTTTTCATATAATTTATTGTCAAATTGGCTTCCATACCACACCAGTGCTCGTCCCCACAAGTGCCCTCCTCAAAGCCCATCCCCCATTTTCCCCCTCTCCCCCACACCCCCGAAGTGGTATCTTAAAAGATCCTGTTCACGTTCTCTCTGGAGAATACGTCATTTTCCACCAAGCCTCCCCTCTGTAGCTTCTCCCCAATACTTGGTCCTGGGAAAAACGAGGAAAATAGCATGCCTGGGTTTTTACCACCCCAGACCACCACACGGACATCAAGGCCCTTGTACTCATTCTCAGAGTCTCCTCGAAGCCCTCAGGTCGTTAGGGCACGTTTCCTGCAGGATACCTTTCTCTGCGCCTTTATGCCCTGAGCCCAGACCTCCACCTTGACTCACTCTGATTTTAAGCTGGCGGAGAGCAAGTGAGGTGCAAAGGCACGGAGATTTCTGAAGTGCATTGCGTGGACGGGAACCGCTGGTATCTGCGTAGAACATGGACATAGTATAAGAGAGCAGATGTGACTGAAGAATTAACGAAGATCAGAACCTGAAGGACAGGGGCACCTGGGTGGCTCAGTCAGTTAAGCATGTGACTCTGGCTAGGTCACGATCTTGTGGTTCATGAGCTCAGACTCTGTGCTCAGACAGCTCGGAACCTGGAGCCTGCTTCGGATCCTCTCTCTCTCTCTCTGTCAAAAGTAAACATTAAAAAATGTATATTAAAAAAAAAAAAAAAACCTTTAAGGACAAGTGCCAAGCCAGGAATTAGGGACTTTGCCTTAACAGTGGTCAGAGCCATTACAGGTTTTCAGAGCAAGCAACTAGTAACCTGCCCAAGTATGTGTTCGTGAAGGTCACCTGGTGGTAGGAGGAAGTTCGATCTAATGGGAGAACATGGAAACCCTCGCCGTTAGCGTGAGTGAGAGGTAGGGGACCTGTGCTCAACACCGACTCAGGAAGACAGAGCGGGGCACAGATTCCAAAGATGCCAGGGAGTAAGATCTCATAGTGCCTGGTGACTGTTATTTATTGTACGTGGTAGGGGAGGGAGAGGAATCCGTTGAAACCACTTGGAAGGTTCCTGGCTGGGTGCACAGTGATTCCATTAACCTTGAAAGAGAATCTGTGAGGATAATCAGGTTGGGGGTGGAAGGAGGAAAAATCAAGAGTTCATTTTTAGACATGGTGAAATTTGAGGTGCCTGAGGGACACACATGGGGAAGTAGAGATATCCAGTAGCAATTGGATATATGGATATGGAGCTCAGGAGAGAGGTCTGTGCCAACGATATAGATTTTGAAAGTCATCCCTAATGGAGACCTTGGGAATCCTTTTGCAAATCAAATGCTCACCACCTCATCTATGTTTGGAAAATCCTGACTTTAACACATCAGTTTTGTTCGAAGCAAGGAAGATATAAGCTATGTCCCTTGTAAGTCCTAGAACGGGGTGCTTACTTAGAGCCTTGACCCCTAACTCCTTTGCCACCTGCCCCAGGTGCTGGCAGCATGGTGCATAGCATATGCTATGTGGGAAAGAAGACCCCGGGGACCCAGTATTCCCCAGGTATTTGCCAATGACCTAGGAGGACTCTGATTCTCCACGTTCGGATTCCAGCAGCTGGTAAGCTAGCTTAGAAGTGATCAGGCTGGTGTCTCCACACCCCAGACTAGCTATCTCTTTGGCATGCGTCTTCATGCTAAGATTATAACACTTGCTAATGACAAAAAAAATAATAACAATAATAATAATCTTTCGTCTCTAAACAATATAAGCTGGCGTATGCCTCTGAGCAGCTCTGTGTTGGCAAATGGATCCTGCAAACCCCTCCAAGTGACCCTGGTCATGTCTCGGACCCCAGCCCTTGAATGTCAGAAGGGGACACTGCAGCGACTTACCAGCTGAAGAAAGCGGCCTCGCAGAAGCTGCCAATGCCGCCAACTATCCACAATCCAATCCCCATGCACTACCTGCAAGATGGAAATATTTTTAGCTTTTCCAGAAAGATTTCGTTTCACAGTTTTTCTGAAAGGTTGTAATTAACTGCAGCGAGCAAAAGAATGTATTTTTAAAAATAAAAGTGGGGGAAGGAGCGCAAACCAATCCCCACAGTTTTGCCAGTTACTTTTGGTAGGTGGGTTCTTGTCCTCCAGGTGGCTGGGGGAGGGGTGAGAGGAGCCAGTGGGGCTCATTCAAGTGGATCAAAGGAGAACCCCAGCAGTCAGATTTGCTCAAAGCAAATTCTTTCCTACTGATGTCTCCTGCAGGGGCATGGAAACATCCCCTTCCCTGGTCCTCATTAACAAGGGTCCATCTCACAGAGCCCGGGAGGCCCAGGTTGCAGAGGAAACGGCACGGGGGAGGGTGCAACAGACAAGATCCGGTTCTGGTTAATTTCAGAATCCCCAGGGACAGGAAGGCTGTGGGGCTACCTGTTCCTCCTGCCAGCTTCTCTCTCTCCAAATTGTTCTTCTTCCCCCCACTCACGCCCAACACACAGAGATGCCTCTGAGCTGCCTCCACTATCCCACCCTTGATTCGTTTCATGAATCTTGTTTATTTTTATTCCTAAGGTGGGATATTTTATTCCCAGAAAAGGGAGTGAGAGCCTCAGACAAGGTGACTTGGGTGAAATGGGCCCTCCAATGAGAGAGTTCCTCCCCCCAGGGAGGGAAGGAGGCTCCACCATGTGAGAACTGAAGAAGAGGGTGGGGGTCAGGAAGTCTGAGTTCGAATCCTGACTGTGCAGCCAACTTCCCGAGAGCCCAGGAGTGGGCCTGGCAGAGAGGGAGGCCTGTTCCAGTCCTCCTACCGACGATCGTGTCTTCTCTGCCCACTGTCACCTGGGGATTCACGGCCAAGATGGTTGTACAACTCATGGTGCCCACATCACAGGAAGAGCGCAGTGCCCCTTTGGGGAACAGAGAGGAGGGAAAAGTCTCCAGAACCTTTTATAGCATTTCATTGTATTGACTTGTCATCTCTGCCCCAGGGCACACTGGCTCCACTGGGTGTCCCACCAGGATGAACAGGGTTTAATGGGAGGCTCCCAGTGGGGCTCAAGCACAGAAAGTCCCGGGCTGCAACTCTGCCCAGACGCTCCCTCCATCTGGGAGATTCTGGTAGACTCTTGGCCTTGACCAACCCACCCTTCCCTCTCTCCTTCCCTCCCTGTCTTGCCTTTCTTACAGTGTAGTGAAAAGAGCCTTGGACTTTTTTTTATAACTGTATGTATAAGTTGTACGAGAATCTGCGTATAAGATACTCTGAGCCTGCTTCCAGTGATTGAGTTCACTTCTAATTTCCTCCTCCTTCAGATAACTGTGGACCACAAAGGATAAACTTACTCGCTGGGATCTATCTGTTCTGTCCCAAAGAGCGGCATTTTTCCAAGAGCCTGATCTAATCCCAGAGAGAAATTTACACCTTGGGAGAGCCTGATTCTGCCGTTGGGCCCGAGCAAAATGAGACAGCATTTGGTGACTGAATTAGGAAATGAATAACTAGATACATGATCCTCGTTAATGAGAAGCCAGGAAAATTTGGGAGATCCTAAAGTTATCTTTTTCATGGTTCTGCCATGCATCCTGGGCTGTGTTTTTGCAGCCCATGTCCGACACACTTTCCATCTTGAATCTTACCCCTGAAGCAGCACCTAATCTTGGACTCCTCTGGACTCCCACAGCTTCCCTCCGAATCTACCTTATCACTGTGTGCGTGCCCTGCATCAGGGAGCGTTATGTATGGCTCCCTTTTTATCTCTTCCTCCTGGACCAGAAGTTCCTGGAGGGCAAGTTTCCTGATGTCCTGTGTATTCACCATTACCCCTATGGTGCCTAGCCTGTAGGGGTGGCAGTAATAGCACGTGACAATTACAAAGCCCTCCCTGGTTTACAAAAAGGGCCTCCTCTGTGGCCCAGCAGGTTTGTGACCCATTTCCCTCCCGCAGATTTTGACGGTGTCTGGACCACCTGAAGGAGGGACTCGAGTGACCATCCATGGCGTGAACCTGGGCCTGGACTTCTCTGAGATCGCCCACCACGTGCAGGTGGCTGGGGTGCCGTGCACCCCCCTGCCAGGGGATTACATCATCGCTGAGCAGTGAGTCCAGCCCGCTCTGGCCCGCCCTTTTCCCATGGAGCTTCAGGGTAGGGGCCGCCCCTTTCCCTTTTCTGGGACTTCTCCAAGATTCCCTCCCACCCTTCTGCTCCCATGGACCCTGCCCCCAAAAGCCTTCCCTGGGCCCTCTTCTACCCCACCTCCACTTTCAAAGGCTCCTATGTGTGTGATTCCCTGTCCCCTGGCTCCTGTGGCATCAGAACTCCTAGCACAACACTGTCTCTCATTCAGTCTTCACCTGCCCTGGCCACCGAGCCACGTTCCCAGCCAGCCCAGGTTCCTCCTCGGTCTCCCTGCCCCTCCGCTGCCAGCCCCCATTGGAATGCATCCCGCACAGTGGGCTGCGGGCAACAATTTGTTTGGCTCATGGGGCTCTGACAGCAGCTTAATCCGAGCAGGGCCTCCGCCGGAGCAAATTCATTTATTTCACTAAGGGAAATGTCAGCTGGAAATTAGAAAATAGGCATGTAGCCGCGGACAGGCGAACGGGGCTCCAGGAGTGACATATGTTCCAATTTGGGGTGTTCATTTGGCAGTGGTGACCACTGTGGAGTTGGTGGGCGGGAGATGGGCACAAAACTGGGGGCAGGAGCCTGGAAGGAGGGATGCTCCCCCCACCCCAATCCCAAAGAGAGACGGAAGGGAGATCATTCTGGATGATTTGTCATGTAAAGTGGGGTCAAGTCTCCCTAGTCCTGCTGAGAACACAGCTGTGCTGTGCGAGGGGGAGGGGTGTGAGGAGGGAGGCCCAGAGCAGGGCTTGTGGGAGGGGCTTCTCTGCCCTAGCTCCACCCCCCTGCAGCCCCAGGCCCTCCCCCTGACCTGCCCAGACCCAGCCTTTAGTAACCACCAGAAAAATGACATCACTTTCTCTTCTGTCAGCCCTTGCCCCTTCTCATCCATTTTCTCATTTTTAATTGGAAAGGACTCAGAGGTGGATACTGTTATCTCCCTTTACAAAGCAGGAGAAGGCAAAAGGCTTGGGGAAGTGAAATGACTTCCCCAGTTCACTCAGTGCACAAGTGGCCAAGGCAGAGCTGGAACCCGAGTCTCCTAACTTCCACTCCAGGTCTCCCTGTCTCATAAGAGTGGATAGGGCAAGACTCCCGGACAAGAATGGCCTGAAAATGTCATGATCCTCTGGGGTCAGGGGCCACGATTCCGGTGTGGGCCCAGAGCAGGGTCAGAGTCAGAGGAGTGACTTCCCAGGCTTTGAGGACCCCATTGATGTCCGCTCACCACCTCGGGGGAGAAGGAGCCGTTCTAATCCTTCAGACCGGCTCCTCCCCTGACAACCTTCTCCCTGCAAGGGCTGAATCTTGGAGGGAGGACTGGCTGGGGCTACAGGAAAGAGATGAGGGAGAGAAGAGGGAAACTACAGAGGCTGTGGAGCCAGAGAGGAGGTGGACGCATCTGGGGCAGGAGGCGGGACAGTCTGTGGAGTCCTTCCGGGTCAGAGCCCTGCCAGGCTGGGCGAGACCCTCGGTGCCACCTACCCCGAATCCACCTTGGCTTTAAGGACCTGCCCTGGGCCTCCAGACAGAAGTCAAGTCTCCAACTTGGTGAGATGCCACAGGACTCCAAAGGAAAGGGTTTGGGGGACCACTGGGTATGGCTTTGAGCTGAGAAGTGCAAACTCTTGGGCAGCTGGACACGGAGAGCTCATGATATTTGGAATTCAAACGTGTTCTAGTCCTGCCTGCTCTACTGACCAGCCCTGAGGCCTTAGCAGACTGTCAGTCTCTCTGACCTTCATCAACCTCATGGAAATCGTGATTCCTACGGTACGGGTTTTGGGGGGAAATTCAGTAAGATGAGAAAATGGAGACTGCGATGTACCATAGGAATGTGAGGAAGTATTCTATCTTTGGAATCAAATGCACCACCCTCACCCAGGGCCAGGGGGGAAAACGCCCGTAGAATCCACAAGTGAGGCTATGCAGGGAGCCCAGGGAGGTGACCGGTCGAGGTTGGTGGCCCGGCACTCCAGAAAACCAACGCTGCCTTCGTGTGGGGCGCGGTGTGGGCAGGAGGGAGCAGGCCCTCCACACCTCAGTTGGTACAGCCCTGGTTTCCAGCCTCCCCAGGCTCCTTACCACTCTCGAGGCTTCAGAGTTTGTTAGCATCATTAAAGCCTCCCGCCCGGGCAGGCAGCAGCAGGCATGATCGTTACAGATGTCCGGGAGAGATGAATTTGGCTACACGGGCCAGTGCAGTGTCCCGGGTGCAGGCAGGGTTAGCGGGCACAGTAATGGCCCGCCATATGCTTGTGCCACACCATCTATCACTCAGCAATTAGGTTAATGTTGGTTAAAAGGCCCCGCTTAGTCCTGCAATCAGCACCCCACCGGTCTGTGGAGGGCCGGATGATCCCATCACAGGACGTTTCCTGGGTGATAAGACTCAGGTGGGGGCCGAAGCTCCCCACCCCCAGGGGTGCACGCTTGTGCGGAGAAAGGCACCATCCCTGCCGGTCTGTGGGAGGTGGTACAGTGTGCGGGATGAGGACACCACCGGGCTGGGTGCCAGGAGCTCAGCTATTGGGGAACCGGGTGACTTGGGGCAAATCACTTTGCTCCCAGATTCTCAAAAGTCTCATCCGGGGAATGGAGAAATGGAGAAATAGACATCCTTAGGATGTCAGAGGAGGAAACTGTATGCCCCAGGGAACCACACTTCCCACCGTTAGAAAGCCTGTCGGTGTCACTAATGTGTCCCCAGAAGCTCCCTGTCAACCAGGGAGGAGTAGAACCTCCAAATGTTGAACGTGGATAGTTGTTTAGTCAGGCCCCTCATTTTGCAAGAGAAAAATGTCGGCATCCCCAGCTGTCATCTCCTTATAATATACTGGGGATCCTAGAGCCACCAGAGACACCAGGAAGAGGCCAGGAAGGCAGGAGGCCCCCAGAAATCAAACCACAGGAACTTTGCCAACGCGTAAGGCTTGAAGGAGGAAGTGGTGCACACACTGCTGTCTGTGGTCATCGACACCCGGGAAGGTAGGGGGCACCTCCCAACACCCCAGCAACCTCAACTGCACCCCGACATTGCTGCCACGTCCACCCTGTCCCCTCCCCAAAATACATAGAAAGCATTCCATTAATTCTGCAAGCAGTAGAGCAGAATGGTCAAAGGCTCAAGCTTTGGAGTCAGGTTGACCTGGATTTGAACCGTGGCTCTGCCGCTGTGGCCGTGGACAAGTCACGTGGCATCTCTGAGCCTTGGTTTCATTGCCCATAAAATGGAGCTAATAGGACCGCCCTGCAGGGGAGCTCGAGATGACACGAGAGCCTATCTTGTACAGTGCCTGCTGTGATCACAGCTCAGTAAATTGTAGCTCTTATTATTATTAAGGTCCCCAATCTGCCATGGCCCGACCATCATTCCTCGGTATAACCCTTTTTACTCCCAGCAGCCTCCCCTGCTTCTTCCTTACCTTTCTCTCTCCCTGAGCTCAGACAACAAATGATACAATTGTATTCTGTATCTTCCAACCTTCAGTGCCAGCACCGGGCGGGGGAGGGGGGTGGACCGGGAATAAAAGGAGGGAGAGTGAGAGGTCATTGGGGTTCTTCCGCGTGCTTCTCAACTCCTTAGGATTCTCTCCCAGTTCTTCCTTACCACCCCAAACCCTTTGCTACAGCCCACAGCTTCCCCCTGCCCGCTTCCCACTCACAGGTGAAGGTGAACCTCATTCCATGGGTGGGGAGAGGCATCAGTCACAGTGCCAAGGAAGGGAACCCAGCGTAGTGCTCTGGCACCTTGCTGCAGCCTACCCCTGCCCCCCTTGCATCATGCCCTTCGCGGTGGGGCATTCAGGGCCAACCGCGGGCGCTCAGCCTTGGACACTTGGGCAGTACTCCTCTCGCATCTGTCCCCCTTCTCCCAGGTCCCTGATATGTAAAGCTTATGTTTTGGGACATAAGGAAATGTTCTAGAAAAGACGGTGCACCAAAGGGTTCTAGGCCATTGTTCACACCCTACAGAGACAGCTGAATGGGCCATTCTAGGCCTTCTCCTCTCCTGCACAGACCCCTGGGTCCCAGGAGGAAAAAGTAGGCCCATGGCTTTCACAGGTTGTCATATCTCCTCCCTCCGTGATATCAAGCCTACCATGATCTCTTCTTCCTCCTTTCTTCTGGAGGATGACTGTAGCACAGAGTGTCCAGGGGGTGGTGAGGGAGGGACGAGAGGAGGAAAGAGATTTATCTGGTCCCCCTTCTTCTTTGTCCTCCTCTTCTCCTGCAATGGATGACAGATTCTCCTCTGAAGCATCTCAGGAGTACAGGGCATATGGTTTGCAGGACGGCAGGGACCCCAAACAGGTGCAGGCACTAGGGCCCAGGAAACGGGATGAGAGATTTGTTACTCCGAGCAGGTAGTAGCCTGAAAATAACCACACACAGTACCTTAAATTAAGCTTCTCAAATGCTCTGCTAATGAGGTTTAAGAAGACAGTTCTGTGTAAAATACTAATTGATCATCCCTATCAGCTTTACTCTGGGTTCGTAATTAATTTATTTATTCATGGAGGAAGGGAAGGGAGACTACCCTTCCATGCGCATTCAGTACTTTCTTGTTGAATCTAATATGCTAAACGTGATAAGACAGTTATTGCATGTTAAGTAAATATTCACCAGGAGTCAAAGTACTTATTTGGGATTAACTGTTATGAAGGAGGTGGAGATCTGCGGCATGGCGTGTGTGCGAGCGTGCGGTGTGTTTGTTTAATGCAAGTTTTATTACATCGAAATGAAATCTCTGTTTAGTTACCTTCCTTCCTGGAGAAGCCGTGGCGATAAGCGCCTCCCAGCTAGACGCGGATCTACCCCCATGGTGCCGGCGTAATGCTGGGAATTAGTGCACCGGGGTCTGTTTTCCTGCCTCCCCGCTAAGCAAACCTATCGGGGGCACCAGACTGCTCCGAACTCTTATGCGGTGTTGGGAGGAAACGAAAGTCCTTTCTTCCGTCCTTGGGTTCTCTTTTGCGGAGCCTCATGGGACCCCGTGCCTTCTAATTCCAAGCGAGAGAGCCCCCCGAGAACCTGATTTCTTCAGTCTCTCCCGTGTCCTCCAGCTGCCCGCCCTTTCGAGAAGGCTGCTGTGGCCAAGGCAACCAGTGTCTAAATGTGCTTGTTGTAACTGATCTCAGGCACCAGGGAGGTCATCACTGGGGGTATTGATCTGCACTTCATGAGAGAAAACACTGTATCCCCCTCTTGCCTCCAGCTACCCAGCCTCTTAATGTGAGACGTGACTTCCAACCCCACGGCTGGTTCGCTGCCTCGCCCACCAGCTTAGGGCGCTCAGACTTTGATTAAGTGGGAGTCCACTGTCAACTGCTGTCCTAATGAACTCATCCGCCATCCACCCCTGCTGCTGCGGAGGGACTCGGCTCCTCCCTTTGGCCGGGAGCTCCTGGTTTGGGCGTTCACTATCTCATCAGATTATCTATTCCCTTTTTAAACCTCACTGTAGGAAACAAACCACTTTGGCAAACAGGCCCTCACTCACTCCTTTAGGGTGAGTTGCCATTTTGGCTTGTCACACAGGAAGGAACACGAAATTACTGCCCCTGGGTGTCCCTGTTGGACATTGGGTTTTATCCCACAAATACTAGGTAACTACCCCGTGCTAGGGACCTCAGAGGCACTGGGAATACAGGTCGATTCCGAGAATTAAGCAGCATAGCATTTGGAGGCACTCCGGACTTTAGAGGTGATCTCATTCGGCTTCTCACTCTACAGATGAGAGGCTGAAGCCCAGAAAGGGAAAGCACTTTCCCCGAGGTCACACAGCTAGATGGGTGAGCAAGCTGAGTCTTGGTACAGCACCAGTGCAAGTGTGTGATGAGTCATTCGTTGGGACAGGGGTGGGGGTGTGGGGGGCACGGGGGAGGTAAGATGAGAAGGATAGGCAGGGATGTGGGCTGTGGCCAGGCCTCTCACGGGAAGATTTGCTCTCTCCTCAGGATCGTCTGTGAGATGGGCCATGCCCTCGTGGGAACCACCTCCGGGCCTGTACGCCTATGCATTGGCGAGTGTAAGCCAGAGTTCATGACCAAGTCCCATCAACAGTATACCTTTGTGGTGAGTATTGGGCTACGGGGCTCCCAGCCTGTTCTAGGCTTCTCCCACAAAGGCCCCACACCCCCCCTCAAGCCGGGGGTAGGATGGATGTGTGACTGATGATGCTATGAGAGTCTCAGAGAGTCACAGGCCAGAATTCTAAATAAGGCAAGATCAGGTCTTTCTTAGAAAGTGGATCCTACCCGTAAGGGAGGGAGGGGGCCACCGCTTGTCCTGCCAGTGTGATATCTTAGTCTCATTCCAGCCTAATGAGGACAGATCCCCTGAGGGACCTAATTAAAAAGGTCTATATTTATCCACATGCTTTGTTTTCTGCCAAGGCTATCACAAGTGGGAGTTTAGAGAAGTCACTTCAAATCCTGCAGAGACATGTGTCTGTGGCAGGACCATGGGAGCAGGGGGTACTGAGTGAGTTGCTCTGTGTGATGGTGTGGTTAGGCACACCGATGCACACTCACAGCTGAAGACATCTCTTCGCGCTCGGGCGGCGGGTAGTAGAATCATGACAACTTTCTCGAAGGCCGGCACTGTATTCCTGCTGAATCGATAGCGTGCTTCTGGGGCCTTGGAATCTGCTGGGGCTACCTTCCTGCTGAATCAGTAACTTGCTTCTGGGGCTCTGGAGTCCCTTTGCTGACACTTTTCTATATTGCCACATTGAGTTCTTCATTAAAAAGTGTTAACACCAGCAGATGGGGTCAAACCAGCCTTGCTAAGAGTTTTGAAAAAATCATTAGACCACAACATTTTATTCTCTCTAAAGCATTTTACTGCTTGTTTTAGGTTTTCCAGGCTCTGCCTTCTTATCTTGGCATCTCTGTCCGTTTCTCGTAGTCGTCTTTTCCTCAGATTGGAGAGTACCATTGTCTGCCTGCCACCGGCTTCCCCTATCTTCAACGCAGGACAGACAGGGTCTCTTGTGAACAGCAAACATAGAAAGATGCGGGGGGGGGGGGGGGGGGGGGGGGGGGGGG
>NC_064813.1:33817013-33842786 GCF_023721935.1 Panthera uncia
GGGGGGGGGGAGGGAGAAAACCGTAGAATGTCCCAGATGGGAGAGGCTTTAGAGATCATTTAGCCCGCCCTCCTCTCTTGACATTGGAGCAAACAAAAGCCCAGAGTGATCTAGAAGCTTGCTTCAGGGCCAATGGACAGTGACCAGCTAATGCAGTCTAGAATTCATGCAGGTATAGTTGTTCAGTTAAAAGCACTTCCCACTCCCCCAACCTGGCCCTCCAGACAGGAGCAATTCCTTTCTGATTTAGGTCAGCCGCCGGATGCACCGTAGGCCACATGACATTTCTTTCAAGCTTCGGATTTTATTTTACAGCTTAGGGAGTTGACTAAAATGTGCTGGCCATCGATAGGACATCCTCCTGATGAAGGTGGGGGGGAAGCTGTATCTAACACTGACTGACAGCCGTCTGTACAGGCCCGCGGCCGTACCCCTCACATGCTTAGGAAGGGACAGGACATGTGCAGGGGCCATTAATGGAGGACTTTGGCCCCTTAGTGGCCCAATGCAGACAAGGATGCTTTATTCAGCCTAATCGATTTTGTGCCAAAAAAAATCAGTGCAGGCTCTAGATAGAGAAGCATTTTCAAATTGCTCTCAATTTGTAAACTAATTGATAGATTAGTCGGTGTTACCTCTGCCTTCCCATTGGTGTTATGAGCATGAGACTCCCCAGGGAGTTAATTAATTCTAAAGCGCGGTCCTTCTGCCTTCCCTGGACATGCCAAGAGCCTCTTAGAAAGGGCCTCAGCTCCAGGAGAAGAGATGAGAAAGGGCAGGAAAAGTACCTGCACTCTGAGCAGGGACACAGCTCCTCCTTTGGTCGTTACGTCCAGCATGGGTCTGTCCCTTTGGCCCAAACCTGAGTGTGACCGTTTCTCTGTTTTTTTCCAAAGAACCCTTCCGTGCTGTCGCTCAACCCCATCCGAGGACCAGAATCGGGAGGCACCATGGTAACCATCACAGGCCATTACCTCGGGGCAGGCAGCAGCGTGGCTGTTTATCTGGGCAACCAGACCTGCGAGTTCTATGGGTGAGATGGGCTCAAAGGAGCACTGGAAGGCTGTACGTGTGAGGCGTGTGCGCGCCTGTTCCAGGCGTGTTCACACAGGTGCCCGCCCCTTTACTCCCACGGTGTGGGCCACGTCCTGGGCCCAAACACCATTCCAGTCCCTGTGAGCAATCCATCCCACTACTCAGTTTATAGCAATATAGACCACTTAGTCAATGTATCTAGGGGCTAGATACTTCTAAAAATAATGAGAACGAGGGCCGTGAGAGCTGCTGATGGGGAAGTTCCCAGAAACTCTCCAGTCACCATCAGGACCCAGCATTCATTAGGTCCCCACTATGGGGACTCGAGAAACATGGAGACTACATGACCTCAGTCCTCAGCAAGCACACAGCCTTATCCTCAGGGCATCTCTTGTGCATGAAAACCTGAACAGCTGCTATTTGCCGGATACTCCGATGAGGCCTTGGGGATATAGAGAATCCTGAGAGAATCCATGGGTGAGAACCCAACGTGCTCAGTATTAGCCAATCATCTCCTCCTCCGGTTATAAACTCCCTAAGGGCAAGGACTGTGTTCACTTCTCTGCATAGTAGGTGCTCAGTGAATACTTACTGAATGACTGACCAGACTCTAAGCACTGGCTAACTAGCCTATTCTAGAAAAATCCAGAAAAGAAAAGATCACCCAAAGCCCACGAAGCCCTGACCCCTGCCCCACATTCTCCAATCCCCTTCTTCAACGTGTTCCCTCCCTCGTCCAACCAGAGTCGGATCTCCAGTAAAAAGAGGCACTGATATACACCGATAAGGGATATGTTCCGTTGTGTAGAGTATGAAGGAACAGAGCATTTTGTGGGCCATACATACCCTCAGGCTGAGGAAAATCGCCTCTGAAGCCAGAGAGCTCTCCTCATTGCCAATGCCTTTCTTTGCAACCCTCTTGCTGTCTTCCTGTCAGGCGGTCAATGAACGAGATCGTGTGTGTCTCACCCCCGTCATCCAACGGACTGGGCCCAGTCCCCGTTTCCGTGAGTGTCGACCGAGCCCGCGTGGATAACAACCTACAGTTCGAGTACATAGATGACCCCCGGGTGCAGCGCATTGAGCCGGAGTGGAGCATTGCCAGGTGAGGCAGAGGTGGGACGGATAACGCCCAGCCGCCACCTGACAGAACCCCTGTCTTGTGAGGGGGCCGGGGTCGAGGTGGTAGCCGTTTGAGAGGGCTTTTAACCTAACCCAGCCTCTGCTTGTTCCCAGTGGCCACACACCCCTGACCATCACAGGCTTCAACCTGGATGTCATTCAGGAGCCAAGGGTCCGAGTCAAGTTTAATGGCAAGGAGTCTGTCAACGTGAGTAACCGCTGGTCCGCCTGGCCCTCCCTATAACCACAGCTCTGCGTCTGGGTTTGCAATGTGATGAGGTCCGTGTTAGCTCCCTCTTCTAACCAGATGCACTGGAGCAGCCGTCTATGGGGGAAGAAAGTTAGTTCAAGACCCTGAGCTTGGAATCATGGCCCCAAACACCTGAACCTTCCAAGGACTCTTGCAATGACAGCATAATCATTTCTCGTCAGAGGGCTAGTATATAAATGTACTGGCTTCTGAGCTTAAGAGAGAGCACAGAAGGGCTCCTGGTTTCATGCTATGTTTGCTTTGAGGTCCCGTAAGAAGCAGTGTGGAAGGGTGAAGAAATGCTGGCTCCAGAGGCAGACACATCTGAATTGGAAGCAGGACGCTGCCCTCCATTAGTCGTACGACCACGTCAAGTCGTTTAACCTCTGTTATCCCCTATTCTCCGCCTGTGTAAATGCTGACGATAAGACTCTCCTCGCCGATCTGTAACGCGAAGCCCTTGGCGGGCACTAGGTTAGCGCTTGATAAACGGCAGTCACCGCGAGCAGCTAGTCCTACCCCGGCTGCGAAGGTGATCAGTCGACCATTTTACTTTACTCCTCGGTGTGGAGCCATGTAACTTAATTTTTTTTCTCTACGGACGTTTGTGGTTTTTAACGAAGTTCCCTATCATAAAAGTAGAATGTCTGAGATGTCGTTACACATTTTTTAGTTAGTTCTGGTGGCTTCCCCCTCAGTCTTGTTAGCCGGTATTCTCTGAAACACTGTTGTATTCGTAATTATAGCCCAGGAGATGCTATTATGGCCATTATTTTTCATATAATTGCTATTATTGCTGCTTTGACCTCAGGGGATTGAGTAGCTGTGATAGAGACAGGAAAGATGGTTCTGTGCCTGCCCTTTTATCCCTGACAGACCCCCCCACATGCTGGAAGCTTCCTTAGGAAACACAGAAAGGCACAAAATGACACAGCATTTGAAGGCAAGTTCTGGAAAAGTTACAGGGATCATCTGGTCCACCCCCCTCGTTGTATAGCTGAGGAAACTAATGCCAGAAAGGAGTAACGGCTTGCCCCCAGCCATGAGGGTAGCTGGAGGCAGAAGCAACCAGATCCCCCCAAAACCTGGACTCTTCATTACCAGACCCCGTGAGATGCTGGTGATCTGGTTATGATGTTCCATCATGGCAGACATCCAGGGATACCCGTATCACACCTTTAGTTTCCACCCTGGTCACAGCTCTTTGGGCCAGGAGAGCACGTGCCTCCTTATCCCAACTGGAGAGCCTGATCCGGGGATAAAAAGACCTATGCTCCCACTCCACTTCCAGACTGAAGCCAGTGTTCCCAGTAGCTCACAGACCACCTTGTCAAACTCCAAGGACTAAGTGGGAGGAAGGAAAACGAGGGGTGGAAATGGGAACAGTGGACTGACACTCAGGAAGGATAAAACCCCTAAATAAATTAGGTACGTGTTTTGAAATAAAGGTTTTACTATTACTCAGGTATGTCAAGGCCAACAGCACAGGAGGCAACTGCCATTGGAAAGATAGTTTGTTATACTCACAGACCCCAAGGGAAGGGGGCTTCCACGCCAAGGGGGACGCACCCGGGGGTGGTCTGGAAGCAGAGGGAGGAAAGGGCACTGTGGCGAGAGCCTTTATTATGGCTTCTGCAGGAAGGAAGCATGAAGGCAAGGTAAACAGGCTTAGGGTTGCCCAGTCCGAATCGTTTTAGCGGCCTCTGGGGCACGGGGGCTGTTCCTGACTGTCCCGTGCCCGGCCTGGTATGATGAGGGATGGGGGATGGGTGCTCAGAGTATGGAAAAGGAGGCGGTCGGGGGTCTGGGCTCCGGACTGATTGGTTTGCATTAGAACACGTGCTCTAGCAGGCAGGTTGTTTGTGGTCTCTAGGCACTGGCTGGTCCTGGGAGGGGGACCCCTCCAGGTCGTAAGGCCCCAGATGTCACAGCAGTAGAAGTACAGGAAGTAAAAGACATGGTCAAGGCAGCACAGAGTACGTATGTGACTGACGAGGTTAACCTCCAAAGCCTGCGGCCTTAGTCCCCATTAAGCCATTTGAAGAGAAGACTGGTCTGGAAAGGCCTTCCCTATACCTGACATCCATCTGCAAAGGCTAAGGTCCTAAGTGTCCTCTGCCCTCACCAGGGTGCCCCTGCAACCCTGGGCAGGAATCTCCCCAGCAGTTTCCCCAGCCCACCCACTGTGCCCTCCGTGTTTCAAGGAGTTAAGTGATAGTTCCTCCCTGTTGAGAGCTGGGGGTCCTCAGGCTCAGTAGTGACCTGCCTGGAGCCTGCAGGCGGACAGGCCTGGAGGAGCCACCTGGATGTGGTCTCTTCATCAAGCCTGGCTCCACAACGGGAAGGTGGTGACCTCTGCCCCCTGCCTTTGCTGTCGGGAGCTCTCTGTCAGGAGCGGTGGGGACAGAAGCACTCTGCCCCCCGCCCCCACAGGCACCTCTTCAGCCCACTGGGTCTACCTCTTGCCTCTGGATTTTGAAGCATCCCCAGTGAGAAGTGAGAAGGGCCAAGGCAAAGGCCGCAAAACCCCCAGGAATTTTGGCAAATAAAGTGCCGATGCAGCACCGGGCAGTTAACGAACAGAGCCTGCTTGTTTGGGAGTGATTTGCTTATTCAGAGAGGAGTCTGGTCTAGGGAGCGCCCCCCCCCCCACCCGCCCAGGCATGCAGCCCTCAGCAGGCTGTTCTAGTGAAACTCTTAAACTCCCTCTGGAAAGTGGGGGTTAACACTTGGACTTGGGGGTCTGACATAATCTCTGTGCCAGGGTCAGCTTCTCTGCGATTTCACACGGGGTCTTGTTTTCGGAACATGAAGCTCGTGTGTGTGTGTGTGTGTGTGTGTGTGTGTGTATGTTGGCCAGACTCACAACACATGTGAACCTGCCAGGACAGCGTGTACTTGAGCAGGCCAAGCTCTCCCAGATGCCCTTGGCTGTTGCTGGGACACCCAGAGCCCCAACCAGGACCGTGCTGAGCGCAAGCCAGGAGGAGAGCGCATGGGAATCGGGTTTTGTCCACATGCCACACGGGGTCCTGTGGTGGTTTCTTCGGTCCGGCCACCGCCCTGGACAGCCCTGGAACTAAACCACCAGAGAAGGGAATGGCGCCGCTCACGCTAAGTAGAGGCCAGCTCAGCTAGGATTTTAGTACAGACACCAGGGTCTACCCAAAAAGGAAGGACATTATGACCTCAGTATCCGTACCCGGGCTACTCCCTTGTGCAGAGTGAGGGGGCGCCTGGCTGTAGAAGAGAGAGATCCTGAACAGAATGCTTCAAGACTTGAAGGATTCTTTTTACTCATCAGTGTATTCAGTAAACATTAACTGAACACCTACTATGTGCTGGCAGAGTGCTCATCTCATGCTACTCCCTGCGCCCAACACATACACACCCTGTCGACACTGCTGTCCTGCTTTGTCCTCAAACTCCCTCCTCCCCAGGCCTTTGCTGCCCTTCCTTCTGCCTGAGACTCGTTGCCCCACCCCTCCCCCTCCTTGTCTAGGAGAGTCCTACTCGTTCTTCAGGTTACATTTCACTTCTTCTGTGCAAGAAAGAGTGTCCCTGAGTCATCCTCAGGCCACGGCCATGCACTCTCTCTCACACACACACCCTCCTACCCTGCCTGGTCCTTGCCCACTGGGCCTTTCACACAGGCACTCATGTATTTAGCGGTGCTCGAACCCCTACTGCAGTCCGGTCCCCATCTGGGACTATGTTATAATGCGTGTTTGGTCATTTGTCTCCTCCTCTGGACGATGACAGTGTCACTAGATGGCCCCAGCTGCTAGCATAGCGGCTGACACAGAACAGGCCGTCAAACAACGTTGGTGAATGAATGAATGAGGTTAACATGTGTGCCCCAGTCTCCCAAATTTCACAGTCCTTTTTCTCAAGGGGCTCACCGTCTAATGAAGACAACCAAGTAATCAGGGGGTGACAAGCCAAAGCAAAGAGAGGGCGGGAGGTGGTATTGTGACCCCCCGCCCCCCACCTCTCACTCGATCTGCATTTAAATGCTGCACTCTGGGCCTCCCAGGTTTGTAAAGTTGTGAACACCACCACCCTAACCTGCCTGGCACCCTCTCTGACCACGGACTACCGGCCCGGCCTGGACACTGTGGAACGGCCAGATGAGTTTGGATTCGTCTTCAATAACGTCCAGTCCTTGCTCATTTACAACGACACCAAGTTCATCTACTACCCCAACCCAACCTTCGAACTGCTCAGCCCTACCGGAGTGTTGGATCAAAAGCCAGGATCCCCCATCATTCTGAAGGTAGGATGGGCAGAGAGCAGTGCCTGGCCCGTGCAGTGATGGTGACAGCCCCCCTCACTCCCGGCCTTTCCTGTTCGCCTCTCTGTGCTCACGGCCTCGCAAAGCTGCCATCTCCCCGAAA
Source organism: Panthera uncia (assembly GCF_023721935.1). Classification (NCBI taxonomy): domain Eukaryota; kingdom Metazoa; phylum Chordata; class Mammalia; order Carnivora; family Felidae; genus Panthera; species Panthera uncia. Next base: position 33,823,818 of record NC_064813.1, read on the forward strand.
AGGGAGCTTGTTTATAGATATTGACCCATCCAGCCATATATCTGGCCCTTGGGATTGTCAAGGAGCACTTTACAATGTTGCTGTTTGTTCTTGTGAGCTTTGGGACGCGAAAGTTCGGCAGCGCCTTGGAAGCAAACACTTGCTTTCATTGACCGCTCCCGTGGCCACCGTAGCCCACGCGCCTATTCCGAGGGGTCACGGTGCCCCGGAACGGTTTGTCCACCTGTTTTGTTACTTTCCTTTATATCCCACGTGCTCTCCTCCAAATGCTCCCTGGTTTGGAGTCTGTCTCTCCTTCCAGTCTTCTTCCCATCCCTTCCTCCCTTGCTTTCTCTCCTCCCCGCATTTTCTCTCTCTTTCTCTGGAAATTGGGGCTGTTTGAAGTTTTCCCCAGAAACTCTGCATGGCTGGCCTTCCCCCTCGGCTGTCATCTCTTTTTTAGGCAGTTAACTCCTGCTTCCCGGCGTCAATTGTTCCTTTTAAGATTACTGTTCTCCCCAGGGCAAAAACCTCTGCCCTCCTGCCTCTGGAGGTGCCAAACTCAACTACACCGTGCTGATTGGAGAGACCCCGTGTGCTGTCACTGTGTCGGAGACACAGCTCCTCTGCGAGCCTCCCAACCTCACGGGGCAGCACAAAGTCATGGTGAGTGAACCCTCTTCCTTTTATGACTCCCCCCCACCTCCTCGCCGTGCAAGCATGATATGTCACAAAGTGAGGCTGTCCCATCTACTTCCTCCATAACCCCTCCTCATCATGTTCCACATTGAGATGGGTAGAAGTTGAGAACCCAAGAAAGGAAAGGGAGATGATAAGCAGGAAGTTGTTTCATGTCCAAGTCTGTACTGTGTGGCCGTGGTCACTCATTGCCCTTTCTGAAACATAAGGATCGATGGCATGCCAGGGCTCTACAGCGTCTGTGTGTGTGCAATGCACAGGTTCACGTGGGCGGGATGGTGTTCTCTCCTGGCTCGGTGAGTGTCATCTCAGACAGCTTGCTGACCCTGCCAGCCATTGTCAGCATCGCGGCGGGCGGCAGCCTCCTGCTCATCATCGTCATCATCGTCCTCATTGCCTACAAGCGGAAGTCTCGAGAAAACGACCTCACTCTCAAGAGGCTCCAGATGCAGATGGACAACCTGGAGTCCCGCGTGGCCCTGGAGTGTAAGGAAGGTAGGTGGAGGCACTGCCTCGCTTCCTGGCCCCATCTTTCGTCACCAGTCCTTTACCACCTCCCGGGAAACAGCTCTTATCGCTATTTCCATCCCTCCCACCCTCAGCCTGTTTTCCCAGAAACTTACTTTGCTTTTAGCATTAGAGAAGTCCCATTAAGAATGCCCAGGGCGAGGCCCCAGGTCTGATCATCTTGTTCCTAGCCTTCCTGAGCCCTGACTCACCTCCCAGTCTGGGAGCCTTTCTCTCCCTTTCGGGGCCTCTGTCTCCCCACAGTCAGAGGCTCCCAGGCTCGGCGGTCGGTTGCTATAGGTCCCCCAGATGGGAATCCGGCTCCTGTTTCTTGCATAGCTGCTCTCAGAGCGTGTGGAGGCAGCAACAGCAGGAGAGGCAAGGGAGCTCTTCACCTGCCTCCGGCCTTATCCCCTCCCCTCCCCCAGGGCTTGTTTTCCACCCGTGCCACAGGCTGAACGCTCTGAAGGCCGCCACTCGCTGGTGGCCTCGGCCGTGGACACACGTGGGAGTAGCGATTGCTTCCTTCCATCTCCCACGCAACCACAGCCTCGAGGTGACACATATACCTGGTGTCCCCTCGGGCTGAGGACCCACCGGGCTCTCTGGGTAAACATTTCAATTAAGAATCAAAACGTTTCTCCCTTTGCTGCAAACATCAGGATCAGGAACAAGCCCTCTGCTGGGTTAAAGGGAAGGGCTGGGCTGGGGCGAGGTGGGGAATGGCTTCTCCGGTGCCAGGGCAGGAGAAGGGCGGGGAGAAGGGCATTAGGCAGACAGACCTGCCACCAAAGGAACGCTCCCCTGTCAGCTGAGGGCCTGATGGCTGGGGCGCCGCAAGGCTGGCTTTGGTGTTCTTAGTTACCTGTGTGTGTGTGTGTGTGTGTTAAAGTACACATAACATCGCATAAAATCTGCCATTTTAACCCTCACTGTCTCCACACCCTAGGGCTCTTCCTTCCAGCTAGGTAGCATTAAGTACATTCACATCCTTATGGAACCACAACCGCCATCCAGAACTTTCTCTTCCTCCCCAGCTGAAACGCTGCATTCATTAAACAGTAACCACGGCCCCCTCCCCACTGGCTGCTGTCAGCCACCATTCTACTTTGTTTCTATGAATTTGACTTCTCTAGGACTCTCATATAAATGGAATCACACGGTATTTGTTCTTTGCGTCTGGTTTACTTCATTAAGCATAATCCATGCTGTGGTACCCATGTGGTTGCAAGTGTCAGAATCTCTTTCCTTTTTTTTTTTTTAACATTTATTCATTTTTGAGTTACAGAGCGTGAGCAGGGGAGGGGCAGAGAGAGGGGGAGACACCGCATCTGAAGTAGGTTCCAGGCTCTGAGCTGTCAGCACAGGGTTCCGGTTTTTCCACATCCTCGTCAACACTCATTGTTGTCCATTTTTCTATTATAGCCATCCTAATGGGCGAGGTCTCATGGTGGTTTTCATGTTCATTTTTGTCCAAGGTCTTTGCATCTTGATTCATTATTCTCTTGTTTGGAAGAAAAGGGGAGGGAGGCTGCCTGTTCTGCGCTTGGCTTCATCCCCTTGGCCGCTGCCTCTCCGCTGTTTCGAGAACCTGCAGCCCCGTGCATGATACAAGTCATGGTGTTCTTCCCTTTTCTTTGTTTTAACAACACTTGTAATACGCAGAAAGAAAAGGCAAAATTAGGCATTGGCAGACAGGAGGAAATGATACAGAAATCTCCCACGTGCCTACCACCTAAGAAGGGAGGCCCGGAGATACCTCACACCTTCTGGAGATGCAACCCAACAACCCTCCTTGTCTCCACACCCCAGGCCTTCACAGACGTCTTCTCCCACCTTTCCCCTCCCCTGCCCCGGGTCGCCCTCCTGAGCCTCCCTGTCTCCTTGCATTTTCATAGCCTTTGCTGAGCTCCAGACAGACATCAATGAGCTGACCAGCGACCTGGACCGCTCTGGAATCCCCTACCTGGATTATCGTACCTATGCTATGCGAGTCCTGTTCCCCGGCATCGAGGACCATCCCGTGCTGCGGGAGCTGGAGGTAACGCCTGCCTCTCTCCCCAAGTCACCCGGCAGGAACGCTGGACCTGGGAAATGCAGATGGGGCCCAATAGCTCAGAGAAAGGTCAGGAGTAAGGAGGAGAAACGGCTTACAACAGCATCCTCCCCCCCCCCCCCACAGGGATGTTTCTCATCAGGCGGATCACGGCCAAGGTGGGGGTGGGGGGGCACCCAGTCTCTTTAGGATGATTCCAGGGGAAGGCTGATTGTCATTTTTTAATTAATGACTAAATTAATTAACTACGATTCTGCCACATTCTCAAATGGATTTAAGGGGGCTTAAGGAAAGACCTCCGATTCTGTGAAGTTTGTTTGCTCATTTGTTGGCTTGTTTTGCCAAAGATAATAAATCAGGGCAGAGAGGATTAAAGGGAGACTAGCAAACCAAGCAAGTCTGATGGAGTATCTCCTGTGATATCCCTGGGACAGGCGGACGGACGGCATCCCCTGCGAGGGCTCTGCCTGGAGCCGACCCCCACAACCGAGGGGGCGGCCAGAGTAGATGGTGGACCTCAGAGCCCAGCCATTCCTACCCCAACGCGGGTGCGGGAGATGGGGCGGGGTGGCTGTAGGCGTCACGGACAGAGTCCTACAGCTCTCGCCATGCAAGACCCTCGGGGAGAGGCCGGGCTAGGAGGCCGGAAGCCTGTCCTCTGAGGGGGCGCCCGTCCCGTCCACCCCAGGTGCAGGGAAATGGGCAGCAGCACGTGGAGAAGGCCCTGAAGCTCTTCGCCCAGCTCATCAACAACAAGGTGTTCCTGCTGACCTTCATCCGCACCCTGGAGCTCCAGCGCAGCTTCTCCATGCGTGACCGCGGCAACGTGGCCTCCCTCATCATGACCGGCCTGCAGGGCCGCCTGGAGTACGCCACCGACGTCCTCAAGCAGCTGCTGTCCGACCTCATCGAGAAGAATCTGGAGAACAAGAACCACCCCAAGCTGCTCCTCCGCAGGTGCGCCCCGCGGCAGGGGGCGGGGAGTGGGGGCCGGGGTCGCAGTGGGCTCGCGGGCCCTGCTAGAGCGGCATGACAGGCTCCCCATCGCAGACATGACACCCACGCGCAGCGGCCTGTGTCCGCGCCTCTCGCGGGGCAGAGTCTGATCTCCCCGTGGCCCCGGGAGGCTGTGTCTGCACCTGCTAAGTGTGAAGGAGGAGCCCAGACCTCGGCTCAGAGCTCGGCTCAAACCCCGGCTCGAACCCCGGCCCTGCCACCTGCTAGCGGTGTGGTCCCGGGCCCATGACGCGGCCTCTCTGCTGTTTATCTTCCTCACTGACAAGATGGCATCAGTAACACTGTCTCCCAGTCTCTGTCCCTCCTTGTGCCTCTAGAGCTGCACTGTCCAGTGTGGTAGCCACACGTGACTATGAATTAAAATGAACTACAACGTGAAATTCCGTTCCTCCGTCGCGCTAGCCACATGCCAAGGGCTCAGTCACCGCATACCGGCCACCATATTGGACAGCGCACTTAGGGAACATTTCCATCCTCGCCGAAGGTTCTGTGGGACAGAGGCTGGCTGGAGATTTGCTGCAGCCTTTCCCTTCCGCGCCCAGTTCCCAGGATCCGAATCACCAGCAGCCACCACAGGCTCCCTCCGCCTTTGCCATTTTTACTGGCAGGAGAGAGGCCTGGAGACCTTGGCATCCATCCCCCAAGGCCACCCTCCCTGGAAGCCCCAGGGAGCAGAGCAGAGCTCCTGAGCCCCTCTGGCAGCAGAGGTTGGAATGCACCATCCCCATTTCTCCACCCTCCTCTTTAGCCTGCTCCCAGCCAGGTCGCAGGCTTCCAGACCCCACGTGGGGTGAGGAGGGAGGAGGAATGGCTTTGTTTTATGAGTTCTGAGCCCCCATCCTGCCAATCTGAGCATTAGAAACTCTCATTAAGAACTGTTGTATTTAAATTAGAGCTAATCTCAGGCACAATGCAGGGAGAGGGTGCTGGGAGGGGCCAGGGGACAAAGCTACAATTTCTTCTGCCATTGTCACTCTCTCCCAGGCCCAGATTGCAGAGCAGCCCTGGCAAATGCCTGGGATTTACGGCAGCCAGAGGGTATAATTTGCACTACATGTAGGGTGTTAAAATACCCCTCGGCATCCCCATCCCCATCACGGAGGGTCTGTTACAGCCGCTTTGTTCCTTCCCCGAGTCCCCAGATCTGCAGCCCAGGTTGGGGGATGGGGAGGGGCGGTGCTTGCAGAAGCAGATCCCCTGTGCGCTGAACACTCATGCACACCGCTCTCCACTTGAGTGGCTGGGATCCACAAGCCCACGCGATAGCAGTAACGACAGCTAATACTTACGGAAGAGTGCTCACGGGTGCCAGGTGCTATTCTTAGTGCTTTACATACTTAACTCATTCAATCCTGATAACAGCCCTGTGGGATAGATATTATCATGGTCCCCATTCAAAGATGGGGAAAACGAACCCAGAGACTGTGGAAATGACTTGCCCGGGGAAATGACTTGCCCGAGGTCACGCAGGCAGTCCGTGGCAGAGTCAGACTTGGAATACTGGCAATCTGATTCTGAGTGGCTGGAGGGGCAGGTACCAGGGTCCTTTGGGGTATGAAAATGGAGTATTTAAGCATGCAAGGAATCCCAGAGGGACAGAGAAACTCAGTTGATCATCCTCAGGCCGGCAGGAAGTAAGGAGAACTGGTCATTGATAGCCCTGTGGAAGGGGGTACCTGGCACCTTCCTATGCAGACCCGTAGTGCCAGTTCCACAGGGAATTGTGGCCCAGAAAGAAGAAGCCTCTGGCCTGAGGTCACACTTCTCGCTCTGGTGTCCTGGCTCCCAGCTCTGCATGCTTTGATGCCCTGTTGCTCTCTTGGGCCACGGTGCGTACAAGCCAGACGACCCCCCTCTCGAGACCCCCCTCCACAAAGGACCGCCCCTCACCCCTTCTCCCTCCCCAGGACAGAGTCTGTGGCTGAGAAGATGCTGACCAATTGGTTTGCCTTCCTCCTGCACAAGTTCCTGAAGGTGAGATTGGGAGCGAGCCGGGACCTAGAGCTGAGAGTAAGATGGGAGGGGGGCTGCTCCAAGCCTGGCCATCGGGGCTTGCAGGGGGACACCTCAGGAGTAAGAACCTGCCTGGCGGGGGTGCTCCAAAGCAAAGCAGGCGTGGGAACATGGCCGGGAGAGGGAGAGGAGGAGACTGGTGCCCCCGCACAGCCCACGCCCTTGCCTGTGCCCACAGGAGTGTGCGGGAGAGCCACTGTTCATGCTCTACTGCGCCATCAAGCAGCAGATGGAGAAGGGTCCCATCGACGCCATCACGGGTGAGGCCCGCTACTCCTTGAGCGAGGACAAGCTCATCCGGCAGCAGATCGAGTACAAGACCCTGGTGAGGAGGCTGGAAACTTAGGGGACACAGCAAACCTCCTGTCTCAGATCCATTCTCTGCCCTCTAAGCACAAAGCCAATCAATAAAGAGGCTAGGATATGGCCTGGGGGCAAGTCTAAGGGGCGTGCCAAGTGTTCCAAGAGTGTGGCAGACATGCCTTTGTTTCCCTTCCCCATCTCAGCTGGTGGGCCTAAAGAGCCCTGTCTGTCTCAGTTTACCCTGGATGATATGGTGGGGGTGGGGGTGAGACCCCCTCCATTAGGTATGGGGAAATTAGCATTATGGGGAAGAATATGAAATTGCTAATTCCTAACATAGAGGCTTTGAGAGGTGGGTAACCATCCCTGGATACATCTGGAGCCATCTCTGAACCCCTAGGATGCCTTGTTCCGGGATTACAGTGGCTCCTAAGCCAACCAGGAACTAGAAAGTGGAGTCCCAATTCTTTGAGAAGGGCAGGGTACCCATGGCTCAGGTTATCATTTGGCAGATGGCAGGAAGGAGAGAGAACCCGAGGCATGGACATTTCTCTTGTAGGGAGGGTAAGTCTTAAAAGGGGAGTAGTCCAAGGGCTTCCTCCCACTCCTTCAAGCTGTCCCTTGAACTCCTATCCTGCTCCCCCTCCGTCGTCACTTGTAGATCCTGAACTGCGTCAACCCCGACAACGAGAACAGTCCCGAGATCCCAGTGAAGGTGCTAAACTGTGACACCATCACGCAGGTCAAGGAGAAGATCCTCGATGCCGTCTATAAGAACGTGCCCTACTCCCAACGGCCAAGGGCTGTTGACATGGACTTGGGTAGGAGGCCTGGGCTTAGAGTGTGTGGGCAAGGGGTAGAAAGTGGCTTCCAGGAGGGCCTTTGGGCCATGGCATGGAATGAGGTGAGAAAATGAGAAGCCCCGTCCTGCATAGGCCCCTCCTGGGGACAGTCCTGCCCCAGGCAAGGGGCCGTAGGAAATACTTCTCCCAGGGCACTGCTTGCTCAGATGTGGCCACCTCTGGTGAAGTCCACACTTCTCCCCAGCTGCCTTGACCCCATGGGGCCCTTGAAGTCTCGAAGCACTATGAGTGGCAACAGCTGGGGTTGCCAGGCCCCTAGAGGAGGCAGGACTGGGTGACTTTGGTTCACAGCCCCCCCTCCGCCCCCTCACCTACACCACCCCCTCCCCCCAGAGTGGCGTCAAGGCCGGATCGCCCGGGTCGTGCTGCAAGACGAAGACATCACCACCAAGATCGAGGGCGATTGGAAGCGGCTGAACACGCTGATGCATTATCAGGTGAGGGCAGGGGCTTTGAGCCGCGACCTTTGGCTCCCCAAAACGTTCCTTTCACTCCAGGGTTTGCTCTCAGGCCCTCAGAAGCCTAGAAGAGATTTTCTCATCTACCCCTTCCTCCTCCCCTCTGAGTATAAAACAGAGATTTTCAGCCATGGCTACCTATGAGAATCACTAGGGAAACTTCTCAAAAAGACGAGTGCCCCGACCCCGCCCCAAGAAACCGACTTAAGTGGTCTGGGTGAGGCTAGACATTTCTATTCTGTGTGTCTCTACCTCCACCGAAAAATGGCATATTGTGAAGTCCTCTGAAAGGACACTGACCGTGGGTACCTGCTGCTTTCTGTCCTCAGCATCTCATCAACGCAGCTTACACTTCTCACTTGCCACGGAGCAAGAAATTGGGTAGACTTGTCTTCCGGGTCTTGCATTCTGCCACTTACTAGCTGGTGTCCTTGGGGAAATTACTTAAGTCCTCTTCTTTCTCATCTGTAAAATGGAGTTCAAAGTGATCCCCGCCCCATAAAGTTGTGTGAAGTCGATTCAGTGCAGTAAAGTGTTCAGCACAGAGGCAGATGCACTGAATGAATGAACAGTCAAAAAAAAAAAAAAAAATTCCAGCAAAAGAACAAAAGATCCAGGAGTATCTATTCCTGCCTCCCCTTCCCTCCCATGGTAACGACTGCTCTCGTGGCTGGGGGTCTCTGTAAGATTAAGCACAGGTAGGCTGGTTGGGACTCAGGAAAAATACTGAAATAGAAGCTGGAAATGAGAGACACCGAGGGAAATTAAACCAACCAGAGGAAGCGCCGCAGGCTGTGAGACCCTAAGGGATTGCCTGATTAATAACATCCTCCCAGGTCCATGCCGCGCACAGGGAGGGTGCGGAGGGACTGGCAGGCACCGGGTTGCCATCAGCCAGGCCACTGGGGGTCCTGAAGGCCAATAGGAGCTGGCTGGGAGGCTCCGACGCACAAAGGAAGCTAGTGGGGGACACTGGGGGCAGCCCCAGAAACGCTCCTCTGCAGGCTCCATCTGCCTTACTGGCCTGCGTAAACTGTGCCGGGTCCCTGACCACACCCAGCCCCAGACAGAGGAAGTGTGGTGTCTGAGAAGAGTAAAGGCTTTTCAAGCTGTATTAAAACCCCTGCTTCTGCACTCACTGGTGGTGTGTGACTCTCACCTCTCAGAACCTGGGCTCCCCATCTGTAAAATGAAGATGACAGCCAGGGCTTGTGAGGGTGGTTGGAAGAATTAGAAATAACGGGTGAGGGACGCGGGAGGCAGACTTATAGCCATTCCCTGTTGATTCCGCCCCCATCCCGCTCACACGGTGCCGATGCGTCCTGTAGAGCACTTGTAATGAGCTGGTTATAACGGCAGAAGAAAGCGCAAAAGAGAATAGCATTGTGCCTTCAAATCATCAGTTTCTCAAGGGCAGGAGTGAGCCCTTTCTTTTCTGTCTGTGATGCCCTGACGGTTGTTCCTGAGCCGTCCGTCCTAAGGCTTCCAATCAGAATGGAATGTTCTGTTCTTACAGTGCTCATCATACAAAGCACTTCCAATTCCCCGATGTCATTTATCATTCATGTATTCATTCGTTCCTCAAATATTTACTGAGCTTTGCCAAGTGCAAGGTACTTCCCACATGCTGGCCCAGAGTGATGAGAAACACCAGCCATCATTCTTCCCTTTGGGAGACTGTGATGATGATGGTGATGCCCATAATAACCACACTAATGCCGATACTTACCGAGTGCCCACTGGGCGCCAGGCACTGCTGTCGGCCTTTTTGTGTCCTGACCCCTTTAAGCCTCATGATACACCTACATGCCATGAGTATCCCCATCGACAAATGAGACGACAGAGACACGGAGAGGTTAACCGGCTTTCCTGATGTCACGTAGCTAGTAAATGGCAGAGCCGAGGTCGGACCCAGCCAAGCATCTTGACCGTGGATTTGCACCGCCTGTCAGTCAAGAGAAAGAACGACCTAGCACTGAAGATGAGAGAGATTTAGTGACGAGACCTGGAACTGAATTGAACTGTGGTCATTCGCGTCACCTTGTGAATCTTCCTTTAGGTGACAACAAACCACACGTGGAGAGCATCATCTGTTCTTCTTGGGAGTATAAACCCCTGCCCCTGCCAGGCTTTCAGAGTATCGTTTCTAGACTGCCAGTTGCAAGGAGAGTTCCTGAAGGACAGAGGTGGAGAGGTTCCCCTCAGTTCCAGACCCGGTACCGATGGTGCGGACCACTGGCAGTCCAGGGAGCCACCCCGGCTGGGGAGTAACGGGGCACTGGAACTTTCCAGATGCTGTAAAGAGCAAAGGGCCCTTCAGCTTTATGCCATCAAGTCAAAGCATCGCCCCCTTGTTACTCTCCCTGGAGTCAAAGGTCCTGGAAGTCCCTCCAGGAGAAAATCTGCATAATCTTAATTAACAAAGAGATGTTAAAAAACTTCCTGGGTTCCCACAGATTTATAGGGAGGGTAAAATTAAACACCACTACTAAAACCGGCTATCAGGGAATCTCGTTAGCACTAATGTTCATTTATAGTTTGACTTCCCAACATTTAATTCTTTTTTGGTGGGAGAGAGGGACTGACAATTTAAGACCCAGAAAGATGGTTTTACGACTGGTGCAGCTATAAATCAAACTTATAAAGTTCATAAAAATTGTTAAAATAAAAAATGGTTTAATAGGAATGTTTTATGGCCCATAACATTATTATAGCTGTTTTATTCCCTCTGCGTTAGGGGTTTAATTGGATCGCCACAATTCTGGGGATTCTCCGTTTTTATTGGATGGAGGGTAATCTTAAATCAAAATGGCCCCAAATGTCTTCAATATGGCTTGTCATTTATCAGCCCTTTCCCTCCAGGCCGGGTGCTGAGCCTGGGTACCCTCACAGAGGACAGAGAGACAAGCCGCCTTTCTCTCTGCCTCCTCGAGAGCAGTTGCCCTGTTGGTGGAACCCCTCAAGGTGGCCCGGGCATTATAGGATCCTGGCCAGAGAAGAAATCAGAGCCAAAAGGGAAAATGGGCTGCAGACCAGTGTGACTTGAAATGAAATCCCAAATTAGGATATAACGAGGAGAACATGTGCTCTGGAGCCTGACAGACCTGGCTACAAAGATGGGCTGTACCATGTATTCATTGTGTGGCTTTGAAGACATTGCTTAGCCCCTCTATGCTTCAATTTCCTCATCTGTAAAATGGTAATAATCATGCAAACTCACGGCGTTGAAGGGAGGCTTCAGTCTAGCCCAGGCTGTCCAATGGAAATATAATGCCAGCCACATGTGTAAATTAAAACTTTTTACTAGCCACGTTTAAAAAGTAGAAATGAGCCGATGAAATTGATGTTAACAATATATCTTCTCTAACCTAATTGATTCTAAGATAAATATGATTTCAACATGGAATCAATATGAAAATTATTAATGAGATAGTTTGTGTTCTTTCATTCATGCTAAGCTATTGAAACCCAGCATATATTATGCATTTATAGCATAATAATTCGTGTTATAGTTTAGACACTTACAATGTATCTCCGTTTGGACTAACTGAAGTTCAAGTGCGCGATTAGCACAGGTGGCGAACAACTACCGTGTTGGACGTATTGGCGAGTAGCAACCATAGTATCTTCAATATCCCTGAACTCCTTGTGCTCTACCCCACGCCTCCTTCGTTACCTTCTAGAAGTACTTGATAATTCACTTTACCGGTTCAACCACACTCTACCTTTCCTACCCTTCTCAGGTGTCAGACAGATCGGTGGTGGCTCTGGTCCCCAAACAGACCTCCTCCTACAACATCCCTGCGTCTGCCAGCATCTCGCGCACATCCATCAGCAGATACGGTGAGGACCTGGAAAGGCAGCCTGGGCAGCCTGGAGGTGGCTTCTGTGATCCACCACGGACCTCTCACCAGCCCTTTGGACGAGCAGGCAGCCCTCGCAGCTGCCCTTGTCCAGTCAAGGACGTTCCCTCATTTCCTTCCCTCCCCGCTAGTGCAGTCATTCCCGGCACGGCTGCGTCCTCAGAGCTGTGGGAGTTGGCGCACCACATGCCCTTCCTTTGACAGCCTGCACCTGCTGAAGGAGGTTGAGGGGCCCAGAATCAGGGAGGCTCCTGGGTGGTGTTTCCCACATGCCAGTCCTTGGTCCAGTCCCAATTTGTACCTGTTGTCCTGGCTGAGTTATTACTAGCCCCCCTTTACTCCCAAAAGGGTCCCAATTTGGCAAGTAATTGACCATCCTGGCCTATCCACCCCCGAGGGCACAAGGGCCCCCAGTGCCTGCTGGGCCATGAGGTTACCTCGCTTCACCCTCTCTTGCTCCATTTCTTCTGGCTTTGTATATGCAGGAAGGCTTTGGGTTTTCCAGCTCAAGGACCGAGTCCAGTGGATCCAAAAATGGCTTAGGCAGTGCCATATTCTAGGCTCCAAGCAAGAAGGACCCATTGACTCCCAAGAGGGAGCATTATAAGTTACAGCTTCTTAGCACCCAGAGTTTCAATCAAAGCCCCTATGAAAATATTCGGCTGACATATTACCTATTGATTATTCTTTGCTGTGCAAGTATCAGGGGAGGAGAGCTCCCATATTTGCAAGGCTGTCTCCAACTCACAGAATTTCCAAACTCCTTTTTATTTTTAATTCGTTTTAATTTTTTTATTTAATTTTTTAAATTTTTTTAAAAGTTTATTTTGAGAGAGAGAGAGAGCGTGCACGCACATGTGCACACGTGCACACACACACAAGCGTGCACGAGTCGGGGAGGAGCAGAGAGAGAGGGAGAGAATGAATCCCAAGCTGTCAACGAGGAGCCTGATGCAGGGCTTGAACTCATGAAACTATGAAATGATGACTTGAGCCGAAATCAAGAGTCGGATGCTTAACCTACTGAGCCACCCAGGTGCCCCTGAATTTTATTTTAAAAGAAAGGGTTTCAGTCTCCTCTGTCATCATGCCAACCAAGGATCCCTACAATAACCCACCAAATATGAAGTCCCAAGGGTCCCCGTCCAATCGCAAGTAGTTTATTCTGAGTGAGTGCAGTAGGCGGGCAGAGATTCTAGAAGGATTCTACAAGCAAGCATGGCGAAATCAGTGTCTCATGGGCCTCCACTGCCCCCTTCTCCTCAGACTCCTCCTTTAGGTACACCGGCAGTCCCGACAGCCTGCGGTCCCGAGCCCCTATGATCACCCCAGACCTGGAGAGTGGGGTTAAGGTGTGGCATCTGGTGAAGAACCATGACCATGGGGACCAGAAGGAGGGTGACCGGGGCAGCAAGATGGTGTCTGAGATCTACTTGACCCGGCTACTGGCCACCAAGGTAACTCCTGCTCTCCCCAACCCGGGAGGTCTCCTTAGAGGGGTATGTCCTGCCCACCCCACCCTCCCACCAGCGTAAGAAGGCTTTCGTGGAGTCTGTGCTTTCAGGGGACCCATTCAGACGATCAGACCCAGGTCCCAGAGCAGGCTTTCCAGAGGATCGGGCCACTGCTGTTTTTCCCCTACCCTTTGGCAACGGTTGCAACAATATCATTGCCCCTGGCCCATCAAGACCACCATTACTCTGCAAAGGAACTGCTCTCTCGGCTCTGGGTGCCTGTACCTTTTAGGAAAAAGTTAGGGTTTTCGTATCGATGTCAGCTGGATATGCCAGCCTCCACCACCACTGCCGTTTCTACCCGCTTTCCGGCCACATCGGGAGGGAAAGCATAAAGGCCTGGACCTGCCAATAATTGGAGAGAAGCCTCCCCCTTCCCCATCCCGTCCCACCTGCCCCCGAGTGCTGATGGAAGTGAGGGGGCCACGGTGCTGGAAGCTGTGATCTAAAAGCCGTCTTGCAGCTTCCCTCGCGGAGAACAAATACGCCTGTAAGGATGGCAATTATGTGGCTCATATTTGCCAGCACAGGTCAGATTTCAAATGCTCTCCACCACAGACCCCACAGAAATGCCGCTGAAATTCTAACGCAGTGGCATCCAGATTGCAGCTCTCAGACTCGCTCCCAAAGATGACATAGAAATACACCCTCGGACCACGTGTCTCCAATTTTGCTTTTGCTAATATGCTGATAAAGAGACGAACACAGGACACCAGAAAAAAGGTTGGACATTTACCTAACCGTCAGAAGTGTTCCTTGAACCTGTCAACTGTGGGATGCAGGCCCGGCCTTGTCCCTGCCCAGAGATCCTCCGTGGGTCAAGGCTGGGCCTGGCTGTCCTTGGATCTGGACCCTTTACCCGCAGCACCCACTCCCAGGCGCCACTGATCCCAGGCCACTGATACCACAAACCTCCTCACTCCTTTCAGTCAGACCCGTTGCCGTCCTGCCAGGAGGCTCATCGTCCTCCAGGCTGTTCCGCAGACACCCTCTCGTCCCAGCGTGCGCCCACCATCCCCTGTGGGCAGCCTGGGCTCCGAGGACTCACGGTCTTCCCGTCCCAACACCCTGTGCCTACGCCCGCCCGGCACGGACACAAGCATACATGTGCCATGTGGCTGCCAGTTGGAGGAGAGGTTCTTCCCAGGAATCTGTAGCCTCTCCAGCCCCTCCCCCCTCCCCGACACCCCCGCAGCCCCCTCCCTCCCCACCCCCCCACCACACGGTCTGCGCAGCCTGGTGCCGCAGACAAATTTCCAAGGCGGGATCAGTCCAAGGCACCATCTGGTCTGCCCGTCTGCTGCCTGCACCCCCACCCTCCCCCACCCTCCCCTTCATACTCTCCCACCGTCCCTCCCCCAGGGCACCCTGCAGAAGTTCGTGGACGACTTGTTTGAGACCTTGTTCAGCACTGTGCACCGGGGCAGCGCCCTCCCCCTGGCCATCAAGTACATGTTTGACTTCCTGGATGAGCAGGCGGACAGACACGGCATCCATGACACAGATGTGCGGCACACCTGGAAAAGCAACTGGTAAGCCCTCGGGGGGCCCAGGGGGAGCTGTGGCCTGGAGAGGCCGCGAGGTGTGGGAGGTGGGACCGGCCCGGACCCGGGAGATGCGGGGAGCCCGTTCCTCGCGGGGCCGGGTACTCTGAGGTTCCTAGAACAAATAGCGCACGTATGCTGCTCTGCATCCCCAACACGGTCCCCGGGCTGCCAGCGCCCAGTGGGGCCCGCCTGGCTTCGGGCCCGGCACCAGGACGCGTGCTTGAGCTCTGCCCTTTCCGGTGGAGATCCTTTCCCAGGGAGCACTTCCTCCCTGACCCTGAGACCTCTGGTTCTCAAGAAAGGATGCTGGAGGAACCTACATAAGGAGCCACCTTTGGACCGAGCTGCACAGCTACAGAGCCAGTCAGCGTCAGGCATTCTGAGGGGGGCAGAACCCACGGCCCTTCCTGAGACGGGGAAGCCCTGAACTGAACATAGACCCCGGGGAGAGAGCTTGCACCTGCTATAGATTTGAGCCCACCAACCGGGAGGATGTCGTTGCAAACTTGATCCCTTAAGGCCAAGTTATTACCCCGGCGCCATGGCTTTCAGGAAGCAGAGGGCAGGGTGTCCTGCAGGCGTGACTCTTCCCTAAGGTAACCTCGGCAGCCAGACCGCGGTGGGACAAGCGGCTCCCGCAGGCCCCTGGCAAAGGACTTTTCTCTCCTCGGTTTTAGACCCGCATCGCCAGCCAAGCTAAGGACTGGCTCTCAGGTCAGACGGGGCCTGGCCAAGAGCCGGAGTCAAAAACCTTCCTCCAGGAAAGAGCACCGAGAGGGGAGAGCGGAGGTCCAGGCATGTGGGTTGGGCAGGCAGCCCGCACAGCTGTCTGGAGTCAGCGATCTCCTCAGAAAACAGAGCCGACACAGATGGGCCCCGGCTGTTATTTGGGAATCAAAAATCCTAGCAACCGGCAAAACACTTTGGAAAAAACCAACCCCCATCCCATATAATCCTTTCTTCTCTGAGATGCGATGGTTGCTGGCCCTCTGGAGCCCGCAGCTTTGATCACAGGATAGTGAAATGGGGAGATTCCGGTGGCCGGTGGTCGCGGGGGAGAAGCCCACGGCGCGCCTCAGCAGGGCAGGCCTTTCGTCTGGATTCCCGGGGGCAGAGCCCTGCCTGTCTCCTCTGCTTTGGAAGACTCCCCAGCCCAGTGCTGCGGTTTCAGGGAAATGAAGAGAAAGTTCTGGATTATCCCCGTCTCTCTGCCTTCTGTTGCCAAACAGGCCCCCGTCATAGAAATGCCCTGCCCTGGGGTTGTGGCAGGAAGAGTCCCCTTCTCCAGACCTCAAACAGCTAATGTCCTAGGAAAGAATATTAGATGCTCCCCAGAGCTGCCAGAGGAAGGGAGAGTGGAAACGATGAGTCACCTCTCGGCCGAGGCAGCTTCTCCTGGCTACAGGACAGTGTCTGATCCCGTCGTCCTTTGAAAGATAAGCAGAAATCGTAATGGAAGTGTTTGGAGTGGGCAAAGTTGCCCTTCCCAAGACTTGGCATGACTGAGGCGTTTGGGAAAGTCTGGGGCGCTTGAGGGTCAAGAGAAGATGAAGGAGAGAAGAAAGGTAGGCTGGATTTCTGGACCGCCGTCTCAGGCCAGAAGGACAAGCCCGGGAACAAAGCTCACTCACACAGGAGCCCGGGAGTTAAGGCCCTGCGGGCAGCTGGAAGACAAGACGAAGCTGGAAAAGGCACAGAAACAGCAGCTGTTCTGATTTTGAAGGGGAATAAATGGGCTTTTCCTCCTTATGGCCTCAGGAGCAGAGAAAACTCATTCTCCTCTGACTGTAACTTCCCAAGCCGCAGAAGGAACACTCCTAACGACTGATCAGTTCCTCTTGGGGTGGGAAAACGCTGAGCTACACTGAGTCGTTCCCAGCATGCCCACAATGGCCTCCTCTCCTCCCTCTGCCCCTGCCCAGATAGAGGAGAGCCCTGGGGAGAGCCCTGAAAGAGGCGCCCCCTGGGGGGCCCACTCCTCAGCCCCACCCACCGGGCCTGGCCTGCCCTGGGAAGTGGCGCAGGGGGCCAGGCTGGGCAGGAGTGCAGGTGGCGCCCTTTGTGGGGCTCCGAGGCAGCGCCTGGGGCTGCTGGCTGCGTCCTTCCGGATGACGGCCATGGCACTGTGTAAAGGGACTCCAGGAGTCTGGGGGCTTTGTTCGAAGCTCTGAGAAAACCGTGCAGTTCTCTGTACTTAGGCTTCCCTGGGGGCCTGGGAGACTTTGGCAAAGGCTGCCGGGAGGGAACAGAACCCACCTCCGTCTAGCTACCTCTCGGTAGGGATCAGGGTCGCCCCCCCCCCCCCCCCCCCGTTCGGGTACAATGGCGCCTCTCCGCTTCTCCCAGGGTCAAGAATCAGGCTAAATTAGCAGCCCTGGCTGGCCCAGTCCTCTGTGATTACATTCCCTTGCCCTTGGGAGAGAGAGGTTTCACTTGCAGAAGGAGGAGAGGAGTGTTAGTGGACGACACCAGGGGCACGGCGGAGGCTCGGCCCTCAGGGTCCCTTCTGCCTTTACCCACAGCCTCCCTCTGCGCTTCTGGGTGAACGTGATCAAGAACCCCCAGTTTGTATTCGACATCCACAAGGGCAGCATCACGGACGCCTGCCTGTCCGTGGTGGCCCAGACTTTCATGGACTCCTGCTCCACGTCAGAGCACCGGCTGGGCAAGGACTCCCCCTCCAACAAGCTGCTCTATGCCAAGGACATCCCCAGCTACAAGAGCTGGGTGGAGAGGTCAGTAGCTTCCCTGGGACAGGCCCACACCCCTGCCTGTCTGCTCCATTCCCCACGCTGTGGGCTTCACTGAGGACTCACAACCGTGTTTGAGGTACCTTCGGATCTCAGGTTCCCCTCCTTCCCCCTTGTCCAAGCTTTCTGGTAGAGGAAGGAGGGGAAGCCCTGTGCCCTTGGAGCTCAGATCATTATCATTCTGATTACCTGTTATTGAGCACATGTTAAGCAACCAGTCCCGTGATAAAGATTTTTTATGCATCATCTCATGATAATATCCAACAGAGTGGCAAAGTAAGTATTATTGTCATCGCCATTTGACTAATGAGGAAATTGAGGTACAGAGAGGCTTAGTAACTTGCCCAAGGTCACCCAGCTAGCAGGGAGTAGAGCTGGGATTGGAATACAAGGAGTCTGGTTGGAGTCTGGTCAGAGTCTGGGCTTTTATGCATTCTGGGGTGCATAAAATGCATTATCCCACTATAGTGGGAGCTCAGAGCTGGATGGAGTCTGGCCTCCTGAGCAACAGTCTCCAGGCCTCGCCCTTAGCTTGAGGCAAGAGGCCAGAGGAAACACATCAAAAGAGACATTGGAGGCAGGAGTAACTGGGGACATCCAGTGCTCTCAGGGGCCCGAGGTCAGAGTAGTGTAGGCAAATGTGTGCCAGGTCCCCGTTACGGAGTCTGTCCTCTCTATGGCAGATACTACGCAGACATTGCCAAGCTCCCCGCCATCAGTGACCAGGACATGAACGCCTACCTCGCTGAGCAGTCCCGTCTGCATGCTGTGGAGTTCAACATGTTGAGTGCCCTCAATGAGATCTACTCCTACGTCAGCAAATATAGTGAAGAGGTAAGGCAGGGCCCTGGAGGGGACAGAGACTGACACGCAGCCAGAAAGGCAGTTAAACAGAACGCCTGGTCCAGCCGCTAAGTAACAGCGACAGAGGGTAGTTTAGAGAAAACACTCATGGAATCAAAAACCCATGAGCTCAAAAACCATTACCATTCCCTTAGAAGGTAGCCTTATCGTCTCCAACTCATCCAATGCTTTCTTACACATTCCATTGTCTTTCACTCTTTGGTAACATAATAAACAAGACTTTGATGATGTAATTATTTTTCCTTTCAAAGTGTTGGACAATTAATTTCATTCCTTCTTAAACAGTGAATCAGGCTATTCTTTGCACTTGGGCACATCCGTCAGTTACATTTTAGGTACGCAGGTGGACCTTAACATGAGGAGAGGTTGAATGAGACAGCTTCAGAGGATTTACAAGACCTGCATTGACACTGTACCTGAGATTAGCATTAGTAATAATAATAATAATGATAACGATAATAGCTAACACTTAGCACTTCGTCGTATATGCCAAATATTGTTTTATTTCTTTGAAAAAAATTTTTTTACATTTATTC